>NW_024070199.1:4364333-4496723 GCF_014754425.2 Oryx dammah | reverse complement strand
AAAGAAATAGAGGAAAACAACAGAATGGGAAAGACTAGAGATCTCTTTAAGAAAATTAGAGATACTAAGGGAACATTTCATGCAAAGATGGGCTCGATAAAGGACAGAAATTGTATGGACCTAACAGAAGCAGAAGATATTAAGAAGAGGTGGCAAGAATACACAGAAGAACTGTACAAAAAAGATCTTCACGACCCTGATAATCATGATGATGTGATCACTAATCTAGAGCCAGACATCCTGGAATGTGAAGTCAAGTGGGCCTTAGAAAGCATCACTACGAACAAAGCTAGTGGAGGTGATGGAATTCCAGTTGAGCTGCTTGAAATCCTGAAAGATGATGCTGTGAAAGTGCTGCACTCATTATGCCAGCACATTTGGAAAACTCAGCAGTGGCCATAGGACTGGAAAAGGTCCGTTTTCATTCCAATCCCAAAGAAAGGCAATGCAAAAGAATGCCCAAACTACCGCACAATTGCACTCATCTCACATGCTAATAAAGTAATGCTCAGAATTCTCCAAGCCAGGCTTCAGCAATATGTGAACCATGAACTCCCTGATGTTAAAGCTGGTTTTAGAAAAGGCAGAGGAACCAGAGATCAAATTGCCAACATCCGCTGGATCATGGAAAACGCAAGAGAGTTCCAGAAAAACATCTATTTCTGCTTTATTGACTATGCCAAAGCCTTTGACTGTGTGGATCACAATAAACTGTGGAAATTCTGAAAGAGACGGGAATATCAGACCACCTAACCTGCCTGTTGAGAAATCTGTATGCAGGTCAGGAAGCAACAGTTAGAACTGGACATGGAACAACAGACTGGTTCCAAATAGGATAAGGAGTACTTCAAGGCTGTATATTGTCACCCTGCTTATTTAACTTATATGCAGAGTACCTCATGAGAAACGCTGGACTGGAAGAAACACAAGCTGGAATCCAGATTGCCGGGAGAAATATCAATAACCTCAGATATGCAGATGACACCACCCTTATGGCAGAAAGTGAAGAGGAACTAAAAAGCCTCTTGATGAAAGTGAAAGAGGAGAGTGAAAAGGTTGGCTTAAAGCTCAACATTCAGAAAACGAAGATCATGGCATCTGGTCCCATCACTTCATGGGAAATAGATGGGGAAACAGTGGAAACAGTGTCAGACTTTATTTTTTTAGGCTCCAAAATCACTGCAGATGGTGACTGCAGCCATGAAATTAAAAGACACTTACTCCTTGGAAGAAAAGTTATGAGCAACCTAGATAGTATATTCAAAAGCAGAGACATTGCTTTGCTGACTAAGGTCCGTCTAGTCAAGGCTATGGTTTTTCCTGTGGTCATGTATGGATGTGAGAGTTGGACTGTGAAGAAGGCTGAGCGCCGAAGAATTGATGCTTTTGACCTGTGGTGTTGGAGAAGACTCTTGAGAGTCCCTTGGACTGCAAGGAGATCCAACCAGTCCATTCTGAAGGAGATCAGCCCTGGGATTTCTTTGGAAGGAATGATGCTAAAGCTGAAACTCCAGTACTTTGGCCACCTCATGCGAAGAGTTGACTCATTGGAAAAGACTCTGATGCTGGGAGGGATTGGGGGCAGGAGGAGAAGGGGATGACAGAGGATGAGATGGCTGGATGGCATCACGGACTCGATGGACGTGAGTCTGAGTGAACTCTGGTAGATGGTGATGGACAGGGAGGCCTGGCGTGCTGTGATTCATGGGGTCGCAAAGAGTCGGACAGGACTGAGCGACTGAACCGAACTGAAAGAACTGTCCCCTGGAGAAGAGAATGGCTACCCACTCCAGTATTCTTGCCTGGAGAATCCCTTGGACAGAGAACCATGGTGGGCTATAGTTCATGAGATTGCAAAGACTCGGATATGACTGAGCAACTAACACTAACTACAAAACTGTCAGAAATTAGGAGAGATTAGAGACATAACCACTAAATCTGATATATCCTGGAATAAAAAGTGTATTATCAGTGGGAAAGCTGGAGAAATCCAAAATAAATGTCAGTAGTATTATAGTAATGCCAATTTCTCACTTTTAATACTTATGCCTTGGTTATGTGAGATGTTAACATTAAGGAAAAGCTGAATAAAGGTTATAAGAGAACTCTCACTACAATCTTTCAAGTCTTCTGTTAAGTCAAAAATTATTTCACCAGATTTTTTTTAAAGAGCAAAATTAAGACTTTACAAACAACAAAGCAGAGCACTGACACATCACCGGTTGGAAACCTCTCTAATTAACCACACACACGCATACAAACCAATGATGTTCATTGAGTCCTTTAGTATAAATGTACTGGGGACCTATAATGGATCAAGGACTATAGTGTTTACAGAAGCAAAGGAAAGATACATGTTCTTTTAGTTGTCAAAGGGGATGATGAGTGTTATTATTCATGAATAGAGGGAGACTGAGAAAGTTTGAGTTTGCAATAATGAAATTGGTTTGGGGGCTCATTCAAACGAGTCTTTGAATCATCCTCAAATTTTGGTTATCTTCAAGGTGGATGTATTGGGAAAACTAACATTTTGTAGGAAAATAACAAAACCATGTAACTGAAATACTTCTAATCTCTAATGGTTGTGTAAGAACCATTTTTTCTGGTCTTTGATGATCACATGTACCATAGGCTTCTTCATTACCTGAATGAGTTTTGGGTTTAATTTGAGTCAGTAGTGTTGGTATTGGGCTCTTCTGGTGGCTCAGATGGTAAAAGATTTGCCTGCAATACAGGAGACCCAGGTTTGATCCCTGGGTCGGGAAGATCCCCTGGAGGAGAGAGTGGCAATCCACTCCAGTATTCTTGCCTGGAGAATTCCATTGACAGAGAAGACCGGCAGGCTACATTTCACGGGGTTGCAAAGAGTTGGACCAAACTGAGCAACTAACACACACACACACACACACACACACCCACACACACGCACACAGCTATCAAGGCAGGCTTGCCAAAATGCCCCAGGTGTATGCCAAACATATATTTTTTAAAGGTTAAACAGTTTCTTTTTTATTATTTTTAAATTAAAAAAATTAACACCAAAAACATTTTATATTGGGGTATAGCTGATCAACAATGTTTTGGTAGTTTCAGGTGGACAGTAATGGGACCCATATACATATATTAATCATTATTAATGTTGTGAAATCAATATCCATATGAATACTTTTCCCCACTTCCAATATTCCTGTTCTGCATCTTCTATTAAAGGACACATTTAACAGAGCTACTTTTCTATCTTCTCTTCATTGGTTTGTGAATGGTAATATTTAAGGGCATTATAAATATATTAAAACAAGTAGGCTGAATTTCGAATCAGTGAAGAAAGAGGTATTTATGGGATTTGTATGCTTCTGGAATCCTCCTGGGAGCTTTTGCTGGCAGTATAGCCTGAACATATTTAATATTTTCCAGAAATTATCCTCAGAGGCTCAATCCATTAACTCAAGATCATGCTACAAAACAAATTCGTATACTATTGACAGTACATGAACAGAGGAAGGAAAGAAAATGGAATGAATTTTCTATCAAGTGGCATGATTTAGTCACCTCTGTGTCCTGTGGATTTAGTTCAATTCTTGGCAATACTAGAACTTATAAATCCAATTTTGCTGAAATTAGTGAATAAATGAATGAACATATCATCATCAGAAGCTTCATTTAAAGAGCTTAAAGCATCACAATCTTTTTCTTTTGTCTCCTGGAGTGTTCTTGGCAAAGACAATTTCTAGTGCAGTTCAACTATTTCAGGATTGTTTCCCATATACCAGTAGATGGCAGTCCCTCTTCACTTCTCATTTTTATTTAACAGAGAGAGGAAGCAAGAGATTGAAAAAGAAAGGGATGGAAATGAAAATGGATAAAGATAGATTTTTAAATTCAGCACATTGTGTTTATTTAATTTTTACAAATGGATTTTTAAAAGTGAACTAAGAAGAAAGGACAAGTAAAATATGTCTTAGGTTAATTTGAAATAAGTCATCAAACACAATTGACTTTGTGCTAGCTCATCAAATTTCATACCAATGTGTTATATTTTGATTAAATGGCATTGTGTATTTTCTTCTGAAAAGTAAGCTCATCAAGAGTCATGTGGAATATATATTTTTTCTGTGTAAATGGCACCTAGTTTATTGCCAAGCTGAGTTGATTTTTAGGATTTTGGGGTCCACTTTGTCATCAGCCTGATACCTTGGAGAGTGCTTAGGGAAGGCCTCAAACTATTTCCCTCTCCAAAATGTTTGAAATTTGTTGAGCATCTCAGGATGGTGCCGACATCCGGACAAATACATGCCCTAGCACTGAAGCATAATAAGGAAAACTGTCCCAACAGGAGGTCATTATACATTTCCACGGAGATTCTCAATATGTGAAACACATTGATGCATTCAAATTACATCTCTGCTACAGTAGTTGCTAGGGAGCAAACTGAGATCACCAATTTCATTTCCTTTAGAAAGTGTCTTCACTTGAAACTTAAATCATGAGTTCCAGAATAATTTCCTTAACTTCTTCCCCTCATTACATTCATCACTCTTCCATCTACTTCAACCCTCTCATGCTGACCCTACGCCAATATGAAAAAGCACAACGGAAGCCTGGGGAACAATTCAGAATTTTAAATACCAGATCCAGTTTCGGCTTGATTTTGGTATCCTCTTCTTTAGCCTATATTACAATTTGTCAGTAGCTAAAAGCACAACAACCTTAAACATTTTTCTAATTTTAAACATTTTTAACTGAAAAATAGTCATGGGAAAATACATTTTTCTTAAAGAGGAGTATGTTCTCATTTATTTCTCATGAAATTCATTCATCTGAAAGTAAACTGTTACAGGGATAGTTTGAGCAATTTTATATTGTATTCAGATCTGTATTTTATCTAGTTATCAATACTTAGGGGATATATAAAACCAACTACATAGTTATAATAGAAATAGGAAATAAATTGCAAAGGATGCAGAAAGATACTTCATGTACACAATGAACATATGTGTTTTCCCTTGATTGACCTGGAAATAACAGAATGAATGTACATAAGTCAACCACTGCAGATACATACTCTATTATAATTTCTGATGTTTGTGTGTGTTTCCCCATTAGACTTTGAGACAGCTGAGGGCAAGAAATATTCACATTAATTTATTCATGCAATTGTTTTTATCAACCATTTATTGGGAATAAAATAATGAATAAGACATAACATCTACCTTTAAGAAGTCTAAAGTATGCAAAGGCAAAGCAGACACATAAAGGTAAGGTCAATAATCACAGGTGCCATGATGGAAGTATGTATTGATTGCAGTGGAATAATAAAAGATAAATCTTTTCTGTCTATTCAGATCTAAGGTGGAGTGATGGAAAGCTTCATTAAAGAGGAAGTCAAACTATTTTGAAAGTTTTATAGGAGTTCACTAGATTGACTAATTGTGAAGTATAATAATCTACACAGAAGCACAATTGTGGAAATTTTCAAAGGGTGTACATAGTGTGGTTTATTTGAAAATAGAAGATTTGTGTGAGAAAGAGCAAAATATAGTAAATGTGGATAGCAAAATGATCAGGAAAGCCTTTCATGTCATATCAAGAAATTTGGACTTTATTATGTGGGTACTTAGAGTCACGAATGAGTTCTAAGAAGAAAAGTGACATCTTAATTGCATTTTTGAAATTTCACTCTAACAGAGTGTAGTAGATAGATTGACGGGTGGGAATTAGGGAGCAAGGAGATAAGTTGGGAAAATTTGCAGTAGTTTAGCAAGAGCTGGAGAATCAGATGAGTCCAGGAGAAAAAAATAACAGGCTCAGTTTTGGATAGATTTCAATTAAGATGCTTGTTGAGATTCCAAGAAGATATACATAGCAGTGTTTGGAATCAAGGGAAAAGTCTGGATTAGAACTGCAGCCTTGGGAATCTATCCATGTATAAATACCCGCCAAAGCCATGGATATGGATGAGATCCTCTAGTGAAAATGAGAAAAGAAGAAAGGACAATCCATTGGAAAATGTAACAGTTAAGTAAATGAGTAAAATGGAGCTCTAAGACGAATAATATGAGAAAGGTGGGAACAAAAGAAGGAGAAAATGGCCTTGTGGGAATAAAAGTAGAAACATGACAAATGCAGAAAGGAGGTAAAATAGGGTAAAAATTGACAAGAGTCTATCGAGTTTGGCAATAAGAAAGTAACAAGGATCTTTCCCAGAGTGGTTGATATGGAGTAATAGGCCTGATGGTTGAAGGCTGAAGAGGGAATGGCAGATGAGGAGGAGGAGATATATAGATTATTCTTTCAAAGAACTTGATAGAGGGAAAATGAAAGAGATACCAACTAAGAGGGTATTACTGTATATATTTGGAATTGACCTTACCAGGCATATTTGGTCATCATTACAATATTGTTTGCAGACACAGGTGTGACCCATATAACACTCAGAAACATTTATGTTCTATAAGTGGATATAATTCTCAGAAAACTTACTGATATAATCAGGTGGAACAATCAGGTGTAGTCTGATCAAAGATGAAAGCTTATCATCATGTAAGGGGAAACAGTGTGGAATTCATAGCTCTACTTTTGAAAATTCTCTTTGAGTTCATCAGATGAATGGGATTTGTTTTTGCTCAGCATCGCTTGGTATTGTGAGATGGAAGCAGAGAACTCCATGAACTATTTAAATGTATGACTAAATGGAACAAAGTGTGTGTGTGTTCAGTCACTCAGTTGTGTCTGACTCTTTGTGATCCCATGGGCTGTAGCCCACCTGGTTCCTCTGTCCATGGGATTCTCCAGGCATGAATACTACAGTGAGTGCTATTTCCCTCTCCAGGAGATTTTCCCAACCCAGGGATCGAACCTGCGTCTCCTCCATCTGCTGTAGTGCAGGTGGATTCTCTACCACTGAGCCACCTGGGAAGCCCAAATGGAACAAAGAGGAACAGTTAACTCATAAAATGTGAAAGCTGGAAAAGTCCTCAACAGTTATCTGACCACAAAAGGGCCGGTACTCCGAAAACTATGAGAAACCACGGTGAAAGAAATTGAAGTTGACACAAGCAGATGGGAGGATATACCGTATTCTTGGGTTGGAAGAATCAATATTATTAAAATGACTGTACTACTCATGGCAATCTATAGATTCAATGCCAGCTTCATCAAATTACCTATGACATTTTTCACAGAACTATAAAAAGAATTAAAATTTGTATGCAAAACAAAAGACCCTGAATAGTCAAAGCAACCTTGATAAAGAAAAAAAAAGTTAATAGTCTTATTAATCAAATCTTGTTTTCCTGAATAAATTTCTGTAATGCCAATATACAACACTGATAAAACTGGAATTTCATTTAAACTTACAGACTTAGATTTATAATAGTTATATATTTTGAACTTAAGAAAATTAGTCTGTTTTAATCAACACAAATGTCTAAAAATCTGAATTTGAAAGTTGCAATTATATTATCACACAACACCCAATTTATTTGTGTATTTTTCTTTGATTGTACTCTTCAGAGGAAATCCTGAGTCACACAGGTAAGTTGTTGTAAATGGAAACAATTTTTAAAACAGATCAATTTGGAATTTTAGGAAACTCATCCAATAAACTATCTGAAAGGAGAGGTACACTTAATATTTGTCTATTCATGCACAGACTATAATTAAGACTATTATGAAGTATCCAGTAAAATATTTTAATATATGAAGACGTTTGAGCCTTGTTGTTCACTTGCTAAGTTGTGTCTGACTCTTTGCAACTCCAAGGACTGTAGCATGCCCGGCTCCTTTGTCCGCTAGTGTCTCATGGTGTTTGCCCAAATTCATATCCATTGGGTCAGTGAGACTATCTATCACCTGACACTCCCATCTCTTTTTGCCTTCAATCTTTTACAGCATCAAGGTCACTTTATTTTAGATACTTACAAACATTTAAAAATTTAAAGAGATATTTGTATACTTGTGTTCATAGCAGTATTATACAAGATGCTCAAAAGGCAGAAGAGACCCAAATGTACATCAATGGATAAATGGATAAATAAATGTACTATATAAGTGTAGCAGTGAAATATTATTCACCCTGATAAAGGAAGGAAATGCTGACACAGGCCATAACATGGATGAAACTTGGGAACATGTGGCAGGAAATAAGCCAGTCCCAAGAGGGCAGAACTGTTGTGATCTCTCTCAGATGAGGTACCTACAGTAGTCATTCTCTTAGAAACACAAAGTAGATTGATGGTTACAGGGTTGGGAGGAGGGGGACATCAGGAGTTGTCTAAAGGGTATAGAGTTTGAATATTGCAAGACGAAAAAGTTCTGGAGATTTGTTGCATACCAGTGTGAATACACTTAATACTACTACACCATGAGCTTAAAAATGGTTAAGATGGTAGATTTTATGTTATGTGTATTTTACAGTAGTTAAATATATACATATATTTTAACAATAAACTAGAATAAATGATTTATGGAATCCCTACAGACACTCTGAACACAATTGAAAAGCCATTGCAGGGCAGGAATAGATGCAGATATAGAGAACGGACCTGTGGACCCAGTGGGGGACAAAGAAGGTGGGACAAACTGAGAGAGCAGCATCATACTACCAGGTATAAAATAGGCAGCTGGTGGGAAGTTGTTATATAGTACAGGAAGCTCAGCTCAGTGCTCCACGATGACCTAGGAGGGTGGGATCTCGGTTGGGAGGAAGGCTCTAGAAGGAGGGATATTTGTATGCTTATAGCTCATGCACACTGTTGTGCAGCAGAAACACAACATTGTAAAGCAATTGTCCTCCAGTTAAATAAACAATCTATGATAAACCATTATGGACAAGAATATTTAAAAAATGTATATATGTATCTGTAATAGAACCACTTTGCTGTACAACAGGGATTAACACAGTAAATCAATTAAACTTCAATAAAAATAAGAAAAAAAAGAAGCCATTGCTTTACCCCAACCACTTAGATTTGAAACTTTAATGTAGAGCACCTAGCCAAGTTGCTCATGTGCCAACAATGTTTGTGGAATCTTTACACATGACTCAGTTGAGTTCTTTCTGAAATAAAATACTTTTTATAAATCTCACTTTGTCCTAAGAAAGTCCATTTCTATTACTAGCACTCCTATAAAGAAAATAAGTTATCTATTATGTCTGTTTTGATTTTTCCTTTGTTGTGGCAGATAGAAAACGTACTATATTTGACTCGATTTTGAAAAGAACACTAGAAAAATGCAGACCCCAAATATATATTCAGATTTAAGAGATATATGAATTCATTTCCATATTAATAATTAAGAGTATCTTTATAAACTTGAATATATTTGCTTCTTGTGGTATAAGCGCTAATATACTTGTTTGATTTCTTTGAGGTTAAATTGTGGTCATAAACTGATATTACAAAACAAATGAGCAAAAACTTGATTTTACATGGGGCTTGACTTAATTATTGTATGAGAGGTTTTATGCCATTTTAGAAATGAGTGGCACCACAATCTACAAATACAGCATCTTGTAAAACTAAATGGCAGAAAATTAAAAACAGATTGAGAACATGTTTAAACTAAAAAAAGCCCTTATACTCCAATACATTTAACCGCATAGATTAACTCTGGGGAAACCTATAACCATTGCAATTTGCTTAGTTGTGTTCATGTGCCATGTTATAACCAGAATGAAGTCTGCAATTATGCAAGTAGTAAATGTAACAGCCGTCCTTGAAAATCAATTGTACATGTCATAATATAATAGCATATACTCAATTCACTTTGTCTATATCAACAGCTATATTTGAATTTGTAAAGAAAAGCACTTTTTTGTTGTCTAAATAGTAAGACCTCTTAAGCAGTATAGTGTCACAATAATTACAATACATTGTAATGCTGCTAAACATATTGCAATGCAGGAAGTACTTTGAGGCTTAAAGTTGGCTTAATAAAAGATCTCCCCTCAAACGGTTAATGAAGGAGAAAGACTAAACATCTCTCTTAGTGCCTTTCCTTGATTCACTTTATCTTTTGCATGTTTTTTCTTCTCCCATCCTCCTGCTTTTCTGCTTTTCATATTTGATCTGGTTATCTGTTACCTCTTTCCTGTTCATTCTTTTCATTTTTGTATTCATGCCCTAATTATATAGCTTTTCCCTTGATATACAAATGTTTTATTTGTTCTCTGTGACTGAGTGTAAGAGACAATTAAGTGTGAGAAGTTAAGAGAGTGAACAGTGGCAAGTGGTAGATAATTGTGTGAAGTGGCTGAAAAGATTGAGGCTTTTCATTTGAGTCATAAGAAGGTCACTAGTTACCTTTGTAGATTAAATATCTAGTATTGAGTAGAATGCTGCAAATAGATATTTGAGAGATGAATTTGAAAGGAGGAATAAAAAAATAGATATTGATCTTTGCCTAGAAAATGTAATGAACAAATGGAAAAACAGTGCTTTACCAAATGTAAAGAGACAAACTCAATCCATGTTTTTCTACAAAAATTGTTAATTTTAACAAGAAAAACATTTAGAAATATATATTTTACTATGTCTGATACTGATTACCATGTTTCCCTGAAATTAAACATCTAATTATTTAAATTTAAATAATTAAATTTAGAATTTAAATTTTATAATGGTATGATAAATCTCCATTTTCCCAGAATGATATATGCTAAAGTATCTTGACTAATGGAGAATTCTTATTAACTGAGTCTTGCCAAAGAGCTCATATTTTTCACTGGATCCTAATGCTTTGAAATCTGTACTGTCAATAATTACCAGTTCCTTACCAAAACTTCTTAAACATTTAAAGTATAGAATTAGAATTTTTCAGACCTCTGTTTTGTGTTCCATCATTCCTTAAAGGTATAACAAATTTAATGAGAGTAATAAATACATTTTTAAAGAAAGCTGAAGGATGAGGAGGCCTGGCATACTGCATGAAGTCCATGGGGTCACAAAGAGTCAGACACAACTGGGTGACTGAACAACAAAAACAACAATCACAACAACTTTATACAGTTGCTTTGTAACACACTCCTTTTTCATAATCATCTAGTGTTTTTATAAAATACTGTGTACATTCAGCTCTGAATATCTTGATTGCAGGGACTTAAGGTGTTCCTCTTTGAATCCTCAGCATACTTCTTTGCATGTAAAAAATAGTAAACATTTATAAACCTATTGAACTTGTGACTTAGGGCTTTTCATTCTGACACAGGAAAGAGGCAAACATCCTAGAAGCCCATCTATTATAACCCTCTTGTTGAGGGTCACTTGGGCTCCAGAGCACAAGCTCAATAGTTGGGGCATACTGGCTTCATTGCTCTGTGGCACTGTGGGATCCTCCTAGATCAAGGATCGAATCTGTGTCTCCGGAATTCGTTGGTGGATTCTTTACCACTGGGCTTCCCTGGTGGCTCTCAGTTCAGTTCAGTTGCTCAGTCGTGTCTGACTCTTTGCAACCCCATGAACCACAGCAGGCCAGGCCTCCCTGTTGTCACCATCTCCCGGAGTCCACCCAAACCCATGTCCATCGAGTCAGTGATGCCATCCAGCCATCTCATCTTCTGTCATCCCCTTCTCCTCGTGCCCTCAATCCCTCCTAGCATCAGGGTCTTTTCAAATGAGTCAGCTCTTCGCATCAGGTGGCCAAAGTATTGGAGTTTCAGCTTCAACATCAGTCCTCCCAGTGAACATTCAGGACTGATCTCCTTTAGGATGGACTGGTTGGATCTCCTTGCAGTCCAAGGGACTCTCAAGAGTCTTCTCCAACACCATAGTTCAAAATCATCAATTCTTTGGCACTCAGCTTTCTTTATAGTCCAACTCTCACATCCATACATGACCACTGGAAAAACCATAGCCTTGACTAGACAGACCTTTGTTGACAAAGTAATGTCTCTGCTTTTTAATACGCTGTCTAGGTAGGTCATAACTTTCCTTCCAAGAAGTAAGCGACTTTTAATTTCATGGTTGCAGTCACCATCTGCAGTGATTTTGGAGCCCAGAAAAATAAAGTCAGCCACTGTTTTCCCATCTATTTGCCATGAAGTGATGGGACCAGATGCCATGATCTTAGTTTTCTTTTAAGCCAACTTTCTCACTCTCCCCTTTCAATTTCATAAAGAGACTCTTTAGTTCTTCTTCACTTTCTGCCATAAGGGTGGTGTCATCTGCATATCTGAGGTTACTGATATTTCTCCCAGCAATCTTGATTCCAGTTGGTGCTTCCTCCAGCCCAGCATTTTTCATGATGTACTCTGCATGTAAGTTAAATAAGCAGGGTGACAATATAAAGCCTTGATGTACTCCTTTACCTATTTGGAACCAGTCTGTTGTTTCATGTCCAGTTCTAACTGTTGCTTCCTGACCTGCATATAGGTTTCTCAAGAGGCAGGTCAGGTGGTCTGTTATTCCCATCTCTTTCAGAATTTTCCACGGTTTATTGTGATCCACACAGTCAAGGGCTTTGGCATAGTCGATAAAGCAGAAATGGATGTTTTTCTGGAACTCTCTTGCTTTTTTGATGATCCCACAGAGGCTGGCAATTTGATCTCTGGTTCTTCTGCCTTTTCTAAAACCAGCTTGAACATCTGGAAGTTCACAGTTCACGTATTGCTGAAGCCTGGCTTGGAGAAATTTGAGCATTATTTTACTAGTGTATGGGAAGAGTGCAATTGTGCGGTAGTTTGAGCATTTGGGGATTGGAAGGAAAACTGACCTTTTCCAGTCCTGTGGCCACTGCTGAGTTTTCCAAATTTGCTGGCATGTTGAGTGCAGCACTTTCACAGAATCATCTTTCAGGATTTGAAATAGCTCAAGTGGAATTCTATCACCTCCACTAGCTTTGTTCGTAGTGATGGTTTCTAAGGCCCACTTGATTTCACATTCCAGGATGTCTGGCTCTAGCTGAGTGTGAGTGATCACAGCATCATGATTATCTGGGTTGTGGAAACCTTTTTTGTACAGTTCTTCTGTGTATTCTTGCCACACCTTCTTAATATCTTCTGCTTCTGTTAGGTCCATACCATTTCTGTCCTTTATTGAGCTCATTATTGCATGAAATGTTCCCTTGGTATCTCTAATTTTTTTGAAGATATCTCTAGTCTTTCCCATTCTATTATTTTCCTCTATTTCTTTGTATTGATCTCTGAGGAAGGCTTTCTTATCTCTTCTTGCTATTCTTTGGAACTCTGCATTCAAATGGGTATATTTTTCCTTTTCTCCTTTGCTTTTTGCTTTTTTTTTTTTTTCTTTTTACAGCTATTTGTAAGGCCTTCTCAGACAGCCATTTTGCTCTTATTGATTTCTTTTTCTTGGGGATGGTCTTGATTCCTATCTCCTGTACAATGTCACAAACCTTGGTCCATAGTTCATCAGGCACTCTGTCTATCAGATCTAGTCCTTTACATCTATTTTTCATCCCACTGTATAGTCATAAAGGACTTGATTTAGGTCATACCTGAATGGTCTAGTGGTTTTCCCCACTTTCTTGAATTTAAGTCTGAATTTGGCAATAAGCAGTTCATGATCTGAGCCATAGTCAGCTCCCGGCCTTGTTTTTGCTGATGGTATGGAGTTTCTCCATCTTTGGCTGCAGAGAATATAATCAATCTGATTTCAGTGTTGACCATCTGGTGATGTCCATGTGTAAAGTCTTCTCTTGTGTTGTTGGAAGAGGGTGTTTGCTATGACCAGTGCATTCCCTTGGCAGAACTATATTAGCCTTTACCCTGCTTCATTCTATACTCCAAGGCCAAATTTGCCTTTACTCCAGGTGTTTCTCGACTTCCTACTTTTGCATTCCAGTCCCCTATAATGAAAAGGACATCTTTTTTGGGTGTTAGTTCTAGAAGGTCTTGTAGGTCTTCATAGAACCGTTCAGCTTTTTCAGTGTTACTGGTGGAGTGATAGACTTGGATTACTGTGATATTGAATGGTTTGCCTTGGAAACGAACAGAGATCATTCTGTCATTTTTGAGATTGCATCCAAGTACTGCATTTCAGACTCTTTTGTTGACTGTGATGGCTACTCCATTTCTTCCAAGGGATTCAAGCCCACAGTAGTAGATATAATGGTCATCTGAGTTAAATTCACCCATTCCAGTCCAACTTACTTCACTGATTCCTAGAATGTTGACGTTCACTCTTGCCATCTCCTGTTTGACCACTTCCAGTTAGCCTTGATTCATGGACTAACATTCCAGGTTCCTATGCAATATTTCTCTTTACAACATTGAACCTTGCTTCTATCACCAATCCCATCCTCAACTGGGTGTTGTCTTTGCTTTGGCTCCATCCCTTCATTCTTTCTGGAGGCCCTGGTGGTAAAGAATCTGCCTGCTGATGCAGGACACACAAGAGACATGGCTTTGATTACCAGGTCGGGAAGATTCCCTGGAGAGGGAAATGGCAACCCACTCCAGTATTCTTGCCTGGAAAATTCCGTGGACAGAGGAGCCTGGCTGCCTACAGTTCATGCAGTCACAAAGAGTAGGACACGACTGAGCACACATGCCTTCTTTACCACTGAGATGCCAGGGAAACCCCTACTCTAATTTTTGGAATAGCTACAGTTGGAACTTTTGATTCTCAGTCTCAAGAATACTGTGCCTCGGCTGAAGACAATTTAGGGAGAGTACACATAACTTTCATTAGCAGAGATCAGAAAGTATAGGCTTTAATTTGACCTTGTTATAAAAAAGTATCTTACATTAAAATTGAATGAGTCCTAGAGGGGAAAGTAGTTTTGGACCTTATTTTCCTCTCATGACATTAAGTATTTAAGTGACTGTGAAACTTCCAGTCTAAGAAAAAGGAAAAACAACAAGAACATATTTACATTTCTGTGATTATAATGGTTCTACAATTAAGAGTTATATTGGAACAATAGCCAAATTACAACGGCATTACTTAAGTAAAAATCTATACATCCTCCATTTCCTATCATGATTATATGAGCTTCTCTATGTTTGCTGAGGAGAGAACAGTCTGGGATATTCAGCTATTTAACTATGATTTTTGTGATTAATTTCCTAAGAACATAATATTTGTACATGAGGTTTGTGATGACTAGAAAACTTACATCTTTGCCATAGGTTATTCTATTTATTTGCTCAGTTAAATAGAATGCTTTTATTTAATGGAAAATTGGATTTTCTAAATTAGGCTGTAAATGAATTTATTAATTTTGAGAAAATTAAATCAGTGCTCTATAAATGAATACCATCATATAATCACCATGTGTGGATTTTCTGGTTATAAAGATCATTTTGACTAGCTTTGTTCCATACCTGTCAAAAATTAGTATTCCTTTGATAGATCTAATTTAAATACAATGTGAAACTTGGAGCATTTTACATAAACTTGGAGCATTTTACATGGGTGACAACAGCTTAAACTTTAGGACTTTTAGTTAAAAAACATAAAATCTGGGAGTAGCAATCACCTAAGATTCATGAAGATAATGGATATTGTTAGTATTGAGTTATTTACTTGGAAACACTCAAACTTGAAAGATTAAACCTGAGACAAGTGAGAATATGCAGGTGAATACTAAGAAATGTTAAAGGCTTAAACATGAATTAGGCCAAGATGATATTAGTTCAATTAATGACAGATGAAGTCAAGATTAAGGTAGGGGAATATCATTAAACCTTCTGAGTTTGTATTCAGAAAATTTACTCTGCTTCTTCTCCAAAACATCTTTATATGCTACCATCAAAGTATTATTGGATTAGATAAAACAAATTATTCTGTCTAGTGTTCAAAATCTGTATATGTAAGAAATACATTAAATATTTGCAATTAGATGATAATTTTTACAATATTTTAAAAATGTTCTAACAGCATTACCATATTATCCTGCAATCCTATTCCTGGGTATATATCTAGAGAAAACTCCAATTTGAAAAGATAGTTAGGCCTCGACATTTGCAGCAGCACTATTTACAATACAATAGCTAAGACATGGAAGCAACCTAAATGTCCATCAACTGTAAATAAATAAGATGTGGTATAATACATATACACACACATATATGCATATATATTAATATATAATAGAATATTGTGTGCTCAATCACTCAGTCATGTCCAACTCTGTGTGACCCCATGGACTGCAGCCAACCAGGCTGCCCATTCATGGGATTTCCAGGCAAGAATGCTGGAATGGGTTGCTGTTCCTCCTCCAGGGGATCTTCTCAACCCAGGGATAAAACCTGCGTCTCCTGCATTGGTAGGCAGATTCTTTACTGCTGAGCCACTGGAGAAGCCTTATAATGAAATAGTACTCAGCCATAACATGAGTGAAATAACGCCATTTGCATCATCGTGGATGAACCTAGAGATTATCATATTAAATAAACTAAGTCCGATGGAGAAAGACAAATATCGTATGATATCACTTGTATGTGAAATCTAAAAAAGAAAAGAAAAGAAAAGAAAACAACAACAACAACTATACAAATGAACTTATCTACAAAGCAGAAAAAGACTCAGAGACGTAGAAAACAAACTCAGGGTTACCAAAGGGTTAGTGGTGTTGGGGGAGATAAATTAGGAGTTTGGGATTACACATACACAGTGCTATGTATAAAAATATAAACAGTAATGACCACTATATATCACAAAGAACTTCTCAGTGCCTTGTAATAACCTATAATGGAAAAGAATCTGAAAAAAAATGCACAATTGAATCACTTTGCTGTACACTTGAAAGTAACACATTTTAAATCAACTATACGGTAATGAACAAAACATATTCTAACTTTTACCTTCTAACACTCTCTTTTTGGAATCTCCCTTTCCTGTCTCAGGCAATCCCATAAATTTGTGGTCATATTTGGATTAAAAAAAGGCTAGTTCAGTTAAGTACAATCTAAATCAGCTGAGTATTTTAAGGTCATATTCTTCCCTCTAATAACTCTTGCTAAACCTCAGCCTGAGGGACTCATTGCAAAGGTGGGCAAAATCAACTCTTTAACTACATTCCTGCCTTCTTCTAGGATCAGAGATGGGGAAATGGGCAGAAATCTCGTGGCTTAATTGATGTCCTTCTAGTCTTCGTGGTTTTCAATGAGATGGATGTGGCCAGCATTTAAATGATGACTCTTTCATGGAGATACTGTGAGATCATCTCAGATTTTGGAGGTTTTTCCACTGAACAGTTTCATATTAATAATACGGAAGCCATCTTTTCACACCTTCCTTGAGCTCTCTCTCTCCACACTATATTCTTCTTTTGCTGCTGGAATCAGCTTATGAATTGACTCCAAAGCCAATTTACCTTTTTATCTGGTTCATGGGGAATTCCCACACCCTTATCATGCCAAACAATTGGTCTTTCTGCCATCTCCACTCTTCGCTTTGCGTGATATCTCCATTTCTCTCTTCTTCCTTCACAAATAACCTTGAGGGCCATAGACAGCTGTCCACTTAGACACTGAGATGCTATTTTGTCTTCTTATGTGAACCCCAGTCACTGTAAGTAGTTCTCTGTGAGCCTCCTTACTGGGATGAGAGAAGCAACTTTTATCCTCCCTTTGTGAAGGGAGGATGTAAAATTTTACTATGATATCTACACTTCCTGGGGCTTGCTTCCCTCATAGCTCAGTCAGCAAAGAATTTGCCTTAATGCAGGAGATGCCGGTTCAATCTCTGGATTGGAAAGATCCCTTGGAAGAGGAAATGGCAAGCTACTTCAGTATTCTTGCTTGGAAAATCCCATGGAGAGTAACTGATTTTTATTTTACTGGGCTCCAGAATCACTATGGATGGTGACTGCAGCCATGAAATTAAAAGATGCTTGCTCCTTGGAAGGAAAGTTTTGACAAACCTAGACAGTATATTGAAAAGCAGAGATGTTACTTTGCCAACGAAGGTCTGTATAGTCAAAGCTATGGTTTTGCCAGTAGTCATGTATGGATGTGAGAATTGGACCACAAAGAAGGCAGAGTGTTTACAAATTGATGCTTTCAGATTGTGGTGCTGGAGGAGACTCTTGAGAATCTCCTGGACTGCAAGGAGATCAAATCAGTCCATCCTAAAGAAAATCAGTGCTGAATATTCATTGGGAAGATTGATGCTGAAGCTGAAACTCCAATACTTTGGCCACCTGATGCAAAGAGTCAACTCATTAGAAAAGACCCTGATGTTGGGAAGGATTGAGGACAAAAGGAGAAAGGGGTGGCAGAGGATGAGATGGTTAGATAGCATCACTGACTCAATGAACATGAATCTGAACAAATTCTGGGAGACAGTGAAGGATGGGGAGGCTGGTGTGCTGCAGTCCATGGGGCAGCAAAGAGTCAGACATGACTTAACGACTGAACAACAACAACTACACTTCCTACAACTCTATTAATGGACTCTGATATTTATTTTTTCTCTTGTATGGTCTCGGCGGATACCAGTAGGGTTGATGGTATCTGTTTCTCTCAGTTAACACTCCCATAAGCCTTCTTTAGAATACTCGTGGTTGTACTTGAATGCAACTCTAAAACAATAGGAAAAGTCATATTAACAATTGATTACATATATATTGAGCTGGAGATTTGCAGGGATACTTTTTATCCAATTTTTTTTTTATTCTCCCCCCTCTCCAATTTCTAGATACAATAAATTACTTGAAGAAGGTGCTCTTTAGTGAAATAGTAAAGACTTTAGAATCATTCTATCCTCCACACTTTCTCTCTCTAAACCTGAAGAAGATTCATCTATCACTCAAAATTTAAACCCCTTTTTCCAATTTCTCATTCAATTAATTATTCATATAAATAGTTCTCAACTTCCTATCTTTGAAGACCTATGATTATATTGTGATAAAAAAGAATAAATTTTATTACTGTGAATATTTTTTATAATATTTATTTAAATGTTTGGAAGAATTGTAGTTCATCTCTATCTCACAGACATATAAGGGTGAATACAGATTATGTATATCTATGGAAAAATAGATTCAATTCATATACATGTCATGCTTGAAAATTATTTTTATTAATGCTTTAATATGTATTTTATAGTGTTCATAATGAAAATAACTTTCCTCTCCTTTCAAAAAGAATCTATTTCTAAGGAGACTAAGCTAAGAATGTTTCTTTCATTTGAAGACAAATTTTTATTTTGAAAAGTAAAATATGCTTGCTTATTAAAAATTCAGTTTGTTAAATCCGATTGAAGATTCAGTCCAAAGCTGCTTTGAAAGACTGGTATTTTAACTGTATGCTATAGTTTTTTTTTGCATTTATTTTATGCAGCTGTCTTTCTGTTTTGTGAAATAGTCAAGCAGTTGTTGATAGGTATATTGAATTTAGTAAGACTGCCTTCCTTACTTAAATGATATATTTCCATTGAACTGCCAGTTAAAGATGACCTCATGCTTGCTGACATATTATTAGTGATTGATTGTTAAAGAAATGTTGATATTTCCTTATGCTGTTTATTTTGTTTCTTCATATATCATGTTGACCTTATTTTTTTGTCCTTTGCACACTTTCTGTTTTCTTCAAGATGGACACAGATAAATGTTCATAAAACAAGTTATGAATTATATCATGGAAAAATCCAAATATGAATTAGTGGCTTTAGAAATGAAAATTTCTCTGCTAAAATACAAGAAATAAAATCTCCTTTTTGTAGGTCAAAATTTTTTCTTATTTATGCTATTTATTTCACCTTTGAGTTACCATTACTATGTACTTAACATGAAAGACTTCAAGTTTTTCCATTATTTTCTTATAATACATCTAACTGAAAATATTTTTTAAATTGTTAATTGAGTTGGTAACATCTTAGAATCACTTAATTCATTCATCCTTCTATTCAACGTCTTTTTCTAAACACCTGCCATGTGCCAGCATTGAGCTAACTCCTAGAGATATACTGGTAAACCAGAGACAATGTCTCTGCCCTTGTAGAGCACTGCAGAGTCTGGTTATGGAGAAAGGAAAAGAAAGACAACTAGAAAATGTATAAACTAGAAAGTTAAACGTTGATGAGCATCTGAAGAAAACAAGAGGCACAGGGTTCTTATAGTTCTTGCTGCTACTGCTGCTAAGTCGCGTCAGTCGTGTCGACTCTGTGCAACCCCATAGACGGCAGCCTACAAGGCTCCGCCATCCCTGGCATTCTCCAGGCAAGAACACTGAGTCCACTGCAAATCTGCATGATAAACTCAATTATTTGATGTCAAATATGCAAAGCACAGACACATACACTTTCGCTCTCCCCAAAATCACTATAGTTTACTTGAACTTTAAAGAGTCAGTCAAATACAATTTTCCAACTATGATAGCTTTGTTATTTTTAGAAAAATTACACATTCACAGATGAGGCAAAATGGACACTTGACAAGAAATTTAGTTTTCATGAATTGTCTGTGACAGCTATGAACAACACAGGATACATGTGCCCCTAGAAAGAAGCCTAATTCTCCAGCCTTATCTCCCATTGCTCCTCGGTTACCCTTCCTCACTCATGTTTCATCGTAGTGAAGTCCTTGCAGGTATACATAGTTTGTTCTTTCTTGCCTTTGGCCCTCTGAATGTACCATCTATATTCCCTACATTCCCTATAATTTCTCTCTCTCCCTCCCCTTACAGAGCTATCATGTCTCAGTTTAGACAAGAATTCTCAAGATGTGGTCCCTAGAAGCATCAATATAACCTGGTCTTGTTAGAAATGCAAAAGCTCAAGTTCCACCCGGACAATGGACTAGGGCACTTTGAGGTGGGACCCAGTAATTTGTGTTTTAACAAGCCTTGCAGGAGACTGACACACATGCCCACTATTACTTGAACTATTCTGGCTTAAACTTTTTCTACTGTCTCTGCAAACCCTCCATGGACAAGTGAGGCTGTATGCATAAACTCTTATGTATATTTCTAATACAGGGTTGGTCAAACTATAGCTCTTCCCAGACCAAACCAGCTTGCAACTCATTTTATTTTAAAATAAAAGTCATTGGACTAAAATCACATCCATTTGCTATGTCTTGGCTCTTTTGAGTTATAATTACAGGAGGCAACAGAGACTGTATGGTCTCCAAATCCTAATTCATTTAGTATCTGGCCCTTTGCAGAAAAGAAAAATAAGACTGAATCCTGCTCTAGTAAGAATAGCATAGCATTTATTGCACTAATTTATCCTTAGCTGTTTACTTACTATTCCTTTATTGCCAGGTACGTCTCTGAGTTCTGGGATGCATTCACCTTCATACTTACATTCTGGTATGGGTGGGATAAACAGTGAAGAAATAAATATTATTCCCTTATTCAGTAACAGGATGGGAACTGTGTAGTTTCACCATGGTGTCTAGCCCAGTGTCTGGTCCATAGTGAATTTACCATAAATATCTATTTTTTTCCATTTTTTAAAATTGAAGTACAGTTAACTTACCATGTTATGTTAGTTTCAGGTGGACAGAAAGTGATTGAGATATATATGGCTATATATACATATGCAAACTCTTTCTTAGACTCTATTTCATTATAGGTTATTACAAGATCCTGAGTATAGCGCCTTGTGCTGTATACAGTAAGTCCTTGTTTATCTGTTTTATATGCATAGAGTGTATATATGTTAGGTAACTGTAAGCTTGTTTTCCATGTCTTTGAGTCTATTACTGTTTTGTGAATAAGTTCACCTGAATCACATTTTTGAATTACTCATATAAGTGATGACTTATGATATTTGTCATGGTCTGACTTACTTCACTTTATATGATCATCTCTAGGGTAAATGTTAATTAAATGAATTGCCAAATGAATGAAAAAATGTCACAGAGTGACAGAAAAGGCAGTTCTGCTTAAACATTGAGGGTCAGAGGTACATGTAACTGACCTGTCTTGGGATTACCTTACTCTTCCCTGTTTGTAGCTAATATCTTGAGATTCTACATTCAGTGAGTCTCAACGTTCATTTGGTATTTGATCACCACAAAAAGTGTTACTTACTTTCAAAGTGAAAGTCGTTCAGTCATGTCTGATTCCGTGCGACCTCACAGACTGTAGTCCATGGAATTCTTCTCCAGGCCAGAATACTGGAGTGGGTAGCCTATCCTTTCTCTAGCAGATTTTCCTGGCCCAAGAATCGAACTGGAGTCCCCTGCATTGCAGGCAGATTCTTTACCAACTGACCTATCAGGGAAGCCCTGTTACTTACTTTAGACAATATTAAAAAAATAAAATAAGCTCAGCTTTAAAAATTTTTAAGTAAATATCCCTTTAGGAGAGGAAGCAAGGTTCATATATATGGCAAGCACAGTGACTCATGAGTCATTTCTGCAACTCCTATAGTTGGGAAATACTGTATTCTTTTTTTTTTATTGTCTCATCTCATGATATGTAAAATCTTAGTTCTCTGACCAAGGGTGGTCAAACCTGTGCCTCCTTCAGTGAAAGGGCAGAGTCTTAACACTGGACCACTATGGAAGTCCTGGGAATTATCATACCCTACTTTGTTATGGAGTTTTAAGATATAGGCTATAGATATGAAAAGATACTTTAGATCTTGGTCACATAGTTCACTATTTGAAGCACAAAGATAGTCTTTTTTTATTGTAAATTTATTTTAACTGGAGGCTAATTACTTGAGAATATTATATTGGTTTTGTCATACATCAACATGAATCCACCACGTGTACCCTATCCTGAACCCCCCACCTCCCTCGGATAGTCTTCTGTAAAATAATATTTATCTGTATTGGGAGAGTAGACATTTTACTTTACATCAAGAAAAAATTAATCTCAAATCACTACCAATTATATATCAATCATACTGATGATAAAAATTCTGATCCAAGGTATTACTTTGTTCATTGGCAAATTCTATCCAATATGACCAAATAAGAAGGGGTTTTATTTTATTTCATCTGTATCAAAAGCAATGAAAACTGTTGCAAAAGTAAATCAGAAGTTTTAAGTGGTTAGTGAATTTCAGATGGAAATAAGAAAATCATGAACAGCCGAAGGTTTCCCTGCGTTTGGAAGCAATTACTAACAGTACCTATGAAACTAGTGTTGACAACGAGCCATTGAAGGTACCAGATTATTTGTACCTTAAAATACCTATTTTGATTTGTTTTTTGATTAAACAAAATGGAAGAGTTATCCAATGTGGTTTCTAGTGGCCATTTCTAATTATGTGACTCAATACTTAGCCTGCTCACAGAAAGACCCCAGCAATGAGATATACAGCCCCTTAGGTGAGGGAATTAGGGAGATGGAGGGGCTTGGCCCTTTATCAAGCACATGGGTATTCAGCACAAAGTTGTACATATGAAACCCATACGAAGTACTTAGCACAGTGCTTGGCAGACAGTAAACAGTCAATAAATTATGGCCATTATTATTAATCAGAATCCAAAAACTGACTTTTCAGATGGACATATTTTCTGATTCAAAGATGAGAGAGACCATCCCAAAGATTTCGTGTCCCTGAAAAAAAAAGATTCACAGAGGGATAACATTAGAGGTAAGTCATATAAATAGTAGTTAATGTTTTAGAGATGTAGATTTCTATCTACATCTACATTTTGGCTGTTCTCTCCTTCCCCTTAGAATTACTCACTTTGGAGTGGAGCAGCTTCCAAAGAAAACAAAGCCTGGAGAGGGATAACAGGGTCTTGCCTTTGAGGAGCTCTGGGAGGACTTAGTTCTTATCCAGGCCTGGCTAGATAATACAGAGATCTCTTTTTGCACCAACTAGAGCTCTGTGCTTCCTGAAAAGAGGCTGGCCCACAGAGAGCTATGGAGTACTAAGAAAAAAGCTAAAACCTGCCCATCTATATTTTCTGTAAGAACTTATTGGTCCCTCTGGTTCCTAAGTAGCTCCCACAGTGCTGTAGAATTTGGAAAAGTTCCCTTTATCTCTTTTATTAGAAAGACATTAACCATTATAATTCATGGGAGTAGGGGGATTTTCTCTTTCAGACTCAAAAGGTGGTCAAAAACCCTCAAGTTGATACACCCACTGCTCAGAGGACCAGATACAATATGTTCTTCATCAGTTGTGGGATTAGCATCACTGGGACTGAAAGCAATGAGAGATGAATGCATTAAAGAGAGTTGCCCCTGGAAAGGGATGGGTAACCATTATTAGGTGCAAAATTTTAGTAGAAGCTTGAAACTGATGAGAGGAAAAAGATAAAGGTAATTTGATCAAAGAAGTAAAAACAAGTATGAAAAATATAAAAGAGAAAATGTATAATGGTAGAGAAATTATTGAATAAATTATGCTGTATCTGTGCTTTGGAAGTTTATACAGCTTTAAAGAAAATTAATACAAGCTATATAATTTAACCTGGAAGTAAAATTTCTATGAGGCATTCATGAAAAAAATTGTAGAGAATTATATATAATGTGATCACATTTTTATAAAACAAAGGATGGAAGATCTAGATGATTATAAGCTTGTGTATGCAAATAAATTTGGTTGGTTGCTGTATGATTATACAAGCATGAAGAATAATGTAGACTAATAGATGCTAGATTTCTAACATGACTTATAGGATGAAGGGTAAAAAAGGGGTTGTATTGACAGGAGATAATAAGTATAAATATGCAGAAAGAGAGGGGGTGCTGAGGGAACCAAAAAACACAGGAACAGGATAATTAACAGTAATTTGATCAAACAAGAAAAAAATAGGCTATTTGGTTTAAAAAATTCACAAAAATGGAAAACAATTATGCAATTAAAATAATATGAACATGTTCATGTGTGTTTTCAAAGGAAAACTTGGAATAGGTGAAGGTGACAGATTAGAACCAGACAAATTAGAACCAAAGAAAGGCAGGAGAAGCAAAACTGGTCTTGGACAAGCTAGGAATTTTAGGTTGAATAGGCTAAAAAGAACCTTGTGAGATAATAAAATGCAATTCTTTATGGAAAAGAACAATAATAAACTTGTATTTTCCAAGCAACACAGCAGCCAATTATATGAAAACAATTTGTCAAGAGACAGGAGTATTTTATTAAAAAATTAAATTAGGATATTTAGGTTCACCTTTATAGATTATGCCAAACCAGGTAAGCAAAAAGAAGATAAGAAGAAACTGAATAATATAAACACTCTTGAGAGTGTATATGTGTGTGTGTGTGTGTGTGTCTGTGTGTGTAGGGAGAAAAGAGAAAAAAAGAGAGAGAGAGAACTTTGCATCTCATAAGTAGGGGACAATTAAAATTTTCTTACATCCATGAATATTTTTAAAATTAATATTATGCTGGTTGACAAAGAATAAATGAAAACATTTTAAAGTAGAGATTTTATAGATCACATTCTCTGATAGTTAATCTTATAACCTAGAAGTTCTGAAAAATCAGTACTTGGAAATTAAGAAACATTTTCTTAGATAACCCTTAAAGGAAAGAGTAATTCAAAGTGAACTTACTAACTATTTAGAAAGTTATAAAAGAAAAACTCTTTATAGCAAAACAAATGGGACACAGCTAGAGCTATTTTCATCGAAAAAACAACATTTTAAATGTTTCTTCAAAGGAAGAAAGATAAAAAATAGGAGAACTCAGTCTTAATCTTGAGAACTTAGACAAACCAAGAATATGCTAAAATAAGCAGCAGAAAGAATGAAATAATGCCATTTGCAACAATACGGATGAACCTAGAGACTGTCATGCTGGGTGAAATAGTCAGAGAGAGAGAAATATCGTATGATATTGCTTATACGTGGAATTAAAAAGAAAGATACAAACAAAGTTATTTACAAAACAGAAACAGACTCATAGACTTAGAGAACTAATACATGGTACCTGAAACTAACACAACACTGTCAATCAACTATCTGTTGTTTAGTTGCTAAGTCGCATCTGACTCTTTTGCAACCCTATGGACTGCAGCCTTCCAGGCTCCTCTGCCCATGGGATTTCCCAGGCAAGAATACTAGAAGCATTACTATTTCCTTCTCCAGGTGATCTTCCTCACCCAGGGATCTAAATCTCATCTTTTGCATTGCAAGTGGATTGTTTACCACTGAGCCACCAGGAAAGCCCATTGAAAAAAAAAAAAAAGACTTATAGAAGACTGGTTTATACACTAGGACAATAAATCACATGCATTTAAGAAGCATTATTTCTGTTTTATTTCTGTGTTAACACAGGGGTCTGAAAAAGAAAGATTTTGATTATGTGTTTGTAATCCTCTCCCCAGCCCCAACCTACATTGGCCTTCTAACAAGTATATACTCCAGTATATACTCCAATATAAAATAAAAAGTTAAAAAAAATCTATGGCTGAGTATGCAAGCAATAATCCTTTCTTCATAGAACACCAGTAAAATAAAACAAAAGATACTTTCTTAGGATGTCCTGTCAGGATAGGATAAATAGTTTTCACTTGTAAACAATGAGAAGACCACTTGGACTATTATTATTTACTTTAAACAATACATCCTAGCAAATACAATAAAAAAGCAACAGTAAATAATCAGTACTAATGTTGGAAAGGAAGAGTAAAATTATCCATATTTTTGATAAAATAAAGCTAAGAACGCTGAGCCTGCTGGTCCTTTTAATGGAAAACTTTCAAAGTGGCTGTGTATATCATCAATAAGCAAACATTAATAGATTCTTCTTTATATTTTATATAACCAGCTATAAATGAAAATGAAGTTAACCTATTCAAAATGGCAACAGAAACTATAAAATAATTAGAAATAATTTTAACAAGACCAGTATAAGACCTATATCAAGAGACCCACAAAATATTTCTGAGACCAATCAAAATATAGACTAAAGGAAAGATTTACCACATTTCTTCATAACACAATAGCAAAAATGTGACAGTGTTTATCAAGTTAAAACATGAATTATGAGAAATGTTAGTAGAAGGCCTAATATATATTTTTTGGAATTGGATTCAAGTTATCTACAATTCTTTTGAAATAAAAATATTCAAGAATATAATATTGGCTTAGAATGTGTAAATAAGTAAAACAGGAAATAAAATAATAGGTACAGAGTATGTTTGTGAATATGCGTGCATATGTATGTGTATGGTAAAGACAGTATCTCTGTTGACTGTGAAATAATGATCTTTTTTTTTTTTTTTTAAATAATGCTGTTAAAATTGTCTATCCTCCTGAAAGAAAAGAGACTTGGATCTCCCTCCTAAGATTACCCTCACATACATACAATGGCACATGAAGTTAAATAAATAAATGAATGAATGAATAAATAAAATTATTGTAAGTTAAATATGGAAAAGTCATCATAATCTTAGGAAAACTGTTAGTATTAATAGAATACTTGTATATTCTATGAGACTGAAGATTCCTGAAAGAACAAATCCAGAATCCAAAGAGGAAAAGTACATATTTAAGTCTGATCAAGTACATGCTTGATCGTAGGAAAATTTCAGGGCACATAAAAGTTATAGCATTAATACTTATTCCATGTAACTAGCTCTTACATTTGATAGCATGCAGATGAACAACCATAAAAATAGGCAAGGTACTGGTTAAAACACACAAATGACCAAAGAACAAATTCGAATAAGCAATAAGCACATAAAAAGATTCTCAGCCTTACTAATAGGAAAATGCAAATGAAAATAATGAAATATCTCTTTTTACCAATAATCATATTGACAAAAAAATCACTTTGAGACTGGACAGCAGTTGGGTCCTTTTTCAGATGAAGCCATGGCGTTTTCTCTATTGACCAGTCAGGCCTCAGGGCCATTTTGCTCTCTTAAGTGCTAAGACTGTGCTTGTATATCCTAGGATGACTAGCAAATTTCTCACACAGAAAGTTGAGTATCCAGCAATGATTAGATAGTTGAATTCAAGTGTTTTTATTGTTTATCATCTATACACTGTCTTCCCAGTTCCTTGAGAGAGTGACTATGTTAATCTACAGATATGAATAATCTTGTCCATTAACTCCTAGTATAAAATTACAAAATATCATTTGGAATTTTTTTTTTAAACATAAGTTTCTTAAGGTCAAATGAGTATAAATCTGTCCACCAAAGCTCAATCCTTATAATAACTTTTTTTCTTCTTTTCTCCCCTTCCAGTTTTATTAAACTATAATTGACATACAACACTATATGTTTAAAGTGTATAGCATAATGATATGACTTGCATACATAAGGAAATGACTACCACAATAAAGTTTAGGGAACATCCACCATCCCATATGATACAAAATTAAAGAAATAGAAAAACATTTTCTTTATGATAAGAGCTCACAGATTTACTGTATTGATAATTTTCATGTATAGCATACAGCAGCATTAATTATATTTATCATGTTGTACGTTATATCACTAGTACTTATTTATAACTGGGAGTTTGTAGCTGTTGATCACCTTCATCCAATTTCCCCTTTCTCGACCCCACCCTCCTCCACCCTTGGTAACCACAAATATGAACTTTTTTTCTATAAGGTTGTTTGGTTTTTAAGTATAATTAACCTACTTATAACAGATATGCAGATGACACCACCCTTATGGCAGAAAGCAAAGAGGAACTAAAGAACCTTTTGATGAAGGTGAAAGGGGCATGTTGATGTATGGCAAAACCAATACAGTATTGTAAAGTAAAATAAAGTAAAATTAAAAAAAAAAAAGAAAGAGGAGAGAGAAAAAGTTGGCTTAAGCTCAACGTTCAAAAAAATGAACATCATGGTGACTGATCCCATCACTTCATGGCAAATAGATGGAGAAACAATGGAAACAGTGACAGACTTTTATTTTATTGGTCTCCAAAATCACTGCAGATGGTGACTGCAGCCATGAAATAAAAAGACGTTTACTCCTTGGAAGGAAAGTTATGACCAACCTAAACAGCATATAAAAAGCAGAGACATTACTTTGCCAACAAAGGTTCATCTAGTCAAAGCTATGGTTTTTTCCAGTAGTCATGTATGGACATGAGAGCTGGACCATAAAGAAAGCTGAGCACCAAAGAATTGGAGCTTTTGAACTGTGATGTTGAAGACTCTTGAGAGTCCCTTGCACTGCAAGGAGATCAAACCAGTCCATGCTAAAGGAGATCAGTCCTGAATATTCATTGGAAGGACTGATGTTAAAGCTGAAACTCCAATACTTTGGCCATCTGATGCGAAGAACTGAGTCACTGGAAAAGATCCCGATGCTGGGAAAGATTGAAGGCAGGAGGTGAAGGGGACGACAGAGGATGAGATGGTTGAATGGCATCATCGACTCAATGGACATGAGTTTGAGAAAGCTCTCAGAGTTGGTGATGGACAAGGAAGCCTGGCATGCTGCAGTCCATGGGGTCACAAAGAATCAGACATGACAGAACGACTGAACTGCACCTACTTATAATAATTTTAAGCCCCTATAAGACCTGCACTCCTGCCAGCCCATCTGTTACCTGTCCTCCATCGCCACTCTGCCACTTTGCTTCATCTCCAGGGTCCTCCTGGTTTACTTAGAATGTATGAAAACTGCTCTCACTCTAAGGCATTTGCACTTCTTGTTTCCTCTACCTGCAATGCTTTCCCCCCTCCTTTCAGGTTTCTCTCCAAATGCTTTCTTTTTAGTGGAGAAATCATTATTGACTACTTTTTAAAATAGTAACAATGATGTCACCTCACTCCTCTCTTTGCGAATTATTCTGCTTTATTATTCTATTCATGTACAAAAGTTCACAAGCACATGAAAAGATGCTCAATATCACTGATCATTAGTAAATTGTAAATTAAAACCATAATGAAATACTATTTCATACTCACAAAAATAACTATAATCAAAGAGACAGATAATAAGTGTTCACAAGGATGTGGAGAAAATGAAAAACTGATGGTGAGAATGTAAAATGCTACTGTCACTTTGGAAAACAATTTGGTATAATATGGGAAAGTTAAGGCATAATATGGGAAAGTTAAACATAAACTTATTGTACAGTTCAGGTATTCTATTCTAAGAATCTCCTTAAGATAAACGAAAAAAATATATTCATGCAAAGTCTTGGACATAAATGTTATATAGCATTATTCAAAATAGTACAAAACTTGAAGCATTCCAATATCCAAATGGTGAATGGATTAAAAATGTGGTATATCTTTACAATGGGATATTATTTAACAATAAAAAGGAATGAAGTTCTGTCAAATGTTGCAGCATGAATGAATCTCAGAAATATGTTAAGCAAAAGAAGCCAGATGCTAAATACTACATGCTGATTCCAGTTATATAAAATGTATAAAAAATCAAATCTGTGGATACAGATATCAGACCAGCAATTAATTGGGGCTGAGATAAATGACAGAATTGACTAAAAATAGGATGAAGGAAATGTTTAAGGGGTAATGGGAGTGTTCTAAAATTGGATTTTTGTGATGCATATACAATTTAGATTGCAGAGTATTGAGTAGTTCTCTGTGCTATTCAGTAGGTCCTCATTAGTTATTTATTTTATATATAGTAGTGTGGCATCATTGACTCAAGGGACTGGTGTTTAAGCAAACTCTGGGAGATGGTGTGCTGCAGTCCATTGGTCACAAATAGTTGGGCACTACTTAGTGACTGAACAACAACAACAAATATTAATATGTTAATCCCAGTCTCCCAATTTATCCCCCCTTCACCCCTGCTGCTGCTGCTAAGTCGCTTCAGTCGTGTCTGACTCTGTGCGACCCCACAGACGGCAGCCCACCAGGCTCTCCTGTCCCTGGGATTCTCCAGGCAAGAACACTGGAGTGGATTGCCATTTCCTTCTCCAATGCACGAAAGTGAAAAGTGAAAGTGAAGTCTCTCAGTTATGTCTGACCCTCAGCCACCCCATGGACTGCAGCCTTCCAGGCTCCTCTGTCCATGGGATTTTCCAGGCAAGAGTACTGGAGTGGGGTGCCATTGCCTTCTCCACCCTTCACCCCTAGTAAGCATTACTTTGTTTTTACATCTGTGACTTTATTTCTGTTCTGTAAATAAGTTCATTTATACCATTTTTAAAGATTTCACATATAAGCGATACGATAATTGTCTTTCTCTGTCTGACTTCCTTAGCTCAGCATGACAATCTCTCGGTCCATCCACATTGCTGCAATGACTTTATTTCATTTTTTTTTCATGACTGGGTAACATTCCATTGTATATGTGGATCACATCTTTATTCATTCCTCTGTTGATGGATATTTAGGTTGTTTCCATGCTTTGACTATTGTAAATAGTGCTGCTATGAACACCTGGGGAGCGTGCATCTTTTTGCATTATGGTTTTCCCCAGATAGTTGTCCAGGAGTGGGATTGCAGGATCACACAGTGGTTCAGTTTTTAGTTTTTTAAAGGAACATACCTACTGTCATCCAAAGTGGCTGTATGGTTTTACATTCCCATTAATGAATGGTATAGGAGGGTTTCTTTTATGCAAAAATGCTCAACAAAATAGTAGCCAACCAAATACAACAATACATTAAAAGAATCATATACTGTGATCAAGCCAGATTTATCCCAAGTACACAAGAATTTTTCAGTATCCACAAGTCAATCAGTGTGATACTCCACATTAACAAATTGAAGACTAAAAACCATATGATCATCTCAGTAGGTACAGAGAAAGCTTTGATAACATTCAAAATCCATTTATGATAAAAGATTTCCAGAAAGTGGGCATAGAGGAACCTACCTCAACATAATAAAGGCCATATATGATAAATCCACATCTGACATCATGGTCAAAGGCGAAAAACTGAGGGCGTCCCTGGTGGTCCATGGTTAAGAATCTACCTTGCTATCCAGGGACACTGGTTCAATGTCTTTTGGGGGAAGATCCCACATGCTGTGGAGCAACTAAACCCACGTGCTGCAACTACTGAGCCATGGACTATAACTCCTGAAGTCTGTGTGCTTAGAACCATTCTCTGCAACAACAGAAGCCACTGCCTTGAGAAGCCCATACACCGCAGCAAAGAGTAGCCCCCACTTGCACAGCTAGAGAAGGCCTGTGTGCAGCAAGAAAGACCCACCACAGCCAGTAAATAAATAAAGAAATCTTTTAAAAAGGGCTGAAAGCATTTCCTTTAAAATCAGGAATAAGACATGGAGGTCAGTGCAAAACTTCTTATGACAAAGCCAGAGCAGGGTCTCCTTGCTCCCGTTCTCCCTACTATACTTGTGTTAAGTGCTGTAGGCATAAGAATTTACCAGAAATTTAACAAATAGATTAAAAAGTCATATTTTATCACTGTCATTTTCAGACTAACTCGTGTCTATGTATGGCCAACATTCATGTCACTTGAGACAATAGCCATTGAGAGAGCTTAGGGGCTACAGGAAATTCACCCGACAACATTCTCTTCCATGTTCAAAATGGAAAGCATCCTAAAGCTTATCACATGCTCCTTCACATTTCCCTACAATGTAATTTCATCCTTGTTAGCTAGAAATATTATTGAAGGGAATTGAAACTGACAAGCCTCCTTGGTAACAGTTTAGGAAACTAGATTAAACATTCATTGATTAGCAAATGAAACTTCGTGCAGCACTTCAAAGTAAACCATTCACTAATCTTGTTACAGGAGAAGGCAATGGCACCCCACTCCAGTACTCTTGCCGGGAAGGTCCCATGGATGGAGGAGCCTGGTAGGCTCCAGTCCAGGGGATCGCTGGGAGTCGGACATGACTTCACTTTCACTTTTCACTTTCATGCATAGGAGAAAGAAATGGCAACCCACTCCAGTATTCTTGCCTGGAGAATCCCAGGGGCGGGAGAGCCGGGTGGGCTGCCGTCTATGGGGTCGCCCAGAATCGGACACGACTGAAGCGACTTAGCAGCAGCAGCAGCAGCAGCAATCTTTTTACAAGATTCCTTGTGGCTTCCCTTGTGGCTCAGACGGTAAAGCATCTACCTACTATGCGGGAGACCTGGGTTTGATCCCTGGGTTGGGAAGTTCCCCTGGAGAACGAAATGGCAACCCACTCCAGTATTCTTGCCTGGAAAAATCCCATGGATGGAAGAGCCCGGTAGGCTACAGTCCATGGGGTCAAAGAGTCGGACTCGACTGAGCGACTTCACTTAAAGTAGTCCAGACACATAAATCCCCTAAATCATACAATGTAACGTGTGAAGAGATCAAAGTATGAGGTATCTTATGAATAACAAAACAGAAACATTTTCCCCTATGTTAGAAATCGGGTTCTGTCAATATCCCTGCTTCCACTGAGGACAGGGGACCACTCAACATAAATTAGGCATTCCTGCAGTGACTGTAACAGGAGTACACAGACTAATAGATTGAGGGTTTTTTTACTCCTCTATTTTACATATATTTAAGGTAAATTACAAATATATGAAATGTTTCAAAGGGATTTGAATGTTGTTTTCACAGTGACTGAACTGACTTCAGGGTTATTTTAGTCAATGGAAGGAAGTGGGTACATTTTTTAAAGAGCAGTTCAAACTTTGGTAATGTACCTTATTTTTAAAAACTTGCTCTGTGACTTCCCTGGTATTCCCGGGGCTAAGACTCCGAGCTCCCAGTGCAGGGGGCCCAGGTTCCATCCCTGGTCAGGGAACTAGATCCCACAGGTGGTAACAGAAGATCGCTCAGCCACAGTGAAGATCAAATATCCCGTGTGCCGCAGACTTGGCACAGCCAAATAAATAAACCAATAAAGGATTTTAAAACTATGCTCTGATTTCAGAATTCCTGTTATTATGAAATAAGAAAAATATTGATTATTTGCTATTGACACCCCTCCCTCTCTGTTGGGCTGCACTTGGCCCAGATTCAAGACTGAAGAAATAGCTGGCTGTCAGTGACAGAAGCAAGGTCTTGGAGTAACACCCCACAGCATGCCCTGGGCAACTGGCAAGAGCTGGCTTCAGTTTTTACTCCTGGGGGAGAGGGGGAGGGCCTGTTACAGGGGAAATTGACATCAGATTAGCTCATCAGTTACCAGAGAAACCCAGAGTGCCCAGCCCCTGCCACACTCCCCCTTGATAAACCCTCCAGGTGGAAATGTTCTGATCTAAAGGTTAGAATGGCTTCCCTGGTGGCTCCCAGTAAAGAATCTGCCTGCGATGCAGGAGACCACCTGCAATGCAGGTGATGGGGCTTTGATCCCTGGGTCAGGAAGATCCCCTGGAGACAAAAATGGCAACACACTTCAGTATTCTTGCCTGGGAAATCCCATGAACAGAGGAGCCTAGTGGGCTACAGTCCATGGAGTACAAGAGTTGGACACGACTTAGCGACTAAACCACCACCAAAGGTTAGAACAATCATTAGCTGGGGCCTGGGGCAAGTATGTAGAAAGGTCAGTCCTGCAAGGAGGGTGTAGGTGAAGCAGGCACTGGACTGGCAGGGGATGGACAAAGAGCAAGAGAATAGCCATCTTGGGTGGCCTGACCGTACATGCACCTTGGCAAGATTATAATCCTCAAGAACTTTCAATTGTCACTATATATCAGTGGATCACACTAAAAAATATATTGACATAAAAATTGGTATTAAGATTCTAAAATATTTACCTGTGAAAAGACTATAGTAGATAATTATATAAGAAGTAGTGATTTTTAATATTGTTTATATTCTTATATATTCATTTAGTTGGCAAATGTTAATTAGACATTTATTTTTTAAAAAGCCATGTTTTCACCAGGTGTTGGAAATATAATGATTAAGTAAAACACTCTTCCTGCTCTAATGAAGCTTAAAATATCACATTAGTAAATTGGCAATTATAATTGATGTCTTGAGCTAGCCAAACAAGTTTTGTGGTCTCCACTGTTGATCCATTAAAAAGATTGTTAGATTCCTGTTCTGTAGATGTCATTTTTATTTTTTATTATGGGGATGTGGGAAAAATTGTGGTAGATTGCATTTGCTAAAAATGTTCATAGCAATATTTCTGTTCTTGCATGCTCTTAACAATCCTTGTCACACCAACATCAAGACAAGGAGTGCATTTTCTATCCCTTTCAACTTGAAAGGGGTTGTATATGCTTTGAGCAAAAGAGTACAGCAGATATGATACTATGTAGCTTTCAAGGCTAGATCTAAAAATTACACAGCTTCTACCTGCCCCTCTCTTGGGATACTCACCCCTGGAACACAAACACCACCTTGTTAGGCAGCTCAAGTTAAGAGAAGGGTTGTGTGTACATACTTCAATTGACATTCCTGGTGAAGGTCTCAGCTGATAGTGAGACCAGCTGTGAGGTGTATGGATGAGCTAGTCTTCAGCTACCCGTAGGCTCCAGTCTTTAAGCTGCCTCAGCTAAGTGGGGGCTTCCCTGGTGGCTCAGACGGTAAAGCGTCTGCCTGTAATGCGGGAGAGCCGGGTTCGATTCCTGGGTTGGGAAGATCCCCTGGAGAAGGAAATGGCAATCCACTCCAGCACTCTTGCCTGGAAAATCCCATAGACAGAGGAGCCTGATAGGCTACAGTCCATGGGGTCGCAAAGAGTTGGACACGACTGAGCGACTTCACTTCAGCTAAGTGGAGCCAAGATCAACTATCACCACCCAAACCCCAGCCAAATTCAGTTGTGAGCAAATAAATGCTTTTTAAGTTTTAAGCCATTAAGTCTGAGATTTTTTAAATGCAGAAATTGATAGTTGGAAAAAATGTCTCTATATCTAAACTTCATTTCAGTAAAATAAATATTACAGTACTATTAAGAAAAAAAATGCTCCTTGGAAATTGACCACTGCTGCTTGCCTACATTTTTGTTTCCCCAAATTCATTTCTGTTTATTGAACTCTTTCTTTTCCTTTTATTGATACATGCGGTTTATATTTCCAGTCAAATGTAATTTTTCATTTTTGCCTTTTATTCATTCATTCCAGAGACATTTATTGAACATCTACTATGCCGCAGGCATTTTTCCTAGGTATCAGTTTTCCCCAGACAAACTATGCTCTTTCACAGCTCCGGATCTGTTTGTTCTACCAGAATATCTTTCTCTATATTCTCTGAGATACTTCAATTCATCTTTCTATAACCAGTACATATGTCACCTCTATTATTTTCTTTATAGCTCTTGCATACAATTATAATCCTCAGTTTTAGTCTAACTTTTTACTAGATCTTAAATTTCTGCAGGTCAAGAATGCGTTTTTAAGCTGTAAATCTCCTGCACTCTGTACCACAGTGTCAGCAATGTATTAGTTTCATAATACACTATAGTTGAATATTGTTAAACGATTTTTAAGTATTGATTAGGCAATGGCATTTTAAAACTAATTTTAGTACTCTATGAGAGTAAAATATTACACATGGTAACAATTACATCATCAGCTAGTGCAGGTACTGAACTGAGATCATCAACAAATTTCATGCATGTCACCATGAGCCAGTCAAGTAGTCACAGATTTTGTCCACAACTAGCCTTAGATGATTTTAACAACCTGACAGAATACTGAAGATTTCATTGCCTGTTTCTAAACTCCAAATATACTTAGCTCTCAGATAGCCCTAACATTATCTGTTAAGAAAGACTTTTCATTAACCTATTGAGCTGCACCAATGGATAAAAGGGCCCCTTTATGTACCACTAAGATATATTTTTCACAAAGTATTCAGAACATTTTCTGCTTAACAGAATGTTTCATCTAAATGAATTGGTATGATTGTTAATAGGACTTTTGTTTTTAATCATTCAGAGGTCCTTCTGAATTAAGAACTGAGCTGTTATTTAGTGAGCTACAGTTCACTGGAGCCAAGACAGAGATAAAAGCCCTCTCTGTGATCTTTCCTATTTTAAAGCTCAAACGGAGGTACCTTATGTACTTTTTAGTCACTTACATTCTAACAGGATTCATTAAGAAATAATGCCATAAAAATCAATGATGTTAGAGTTTCAGCTTTGTGAACACAACCATTACCAGTTATGTAGGAAACCTCAGGGCTCTTAGGGGAAAGTTTTCTAAATTATGAATGTTACTTGGATTGGTATCTCTTAGGAAGAGAAAGAAAAGTAAATAAAATGACTAATTAGGACTCTGCAAAACAGCCTAGTTATTTGGAATGAACCAAATAGTGTCCTTGACAGTGAGAACAAAGTTTTTTTTGAGTTCAATCACTGAGATGTACATTGTAACAGAACAATAAGTGGTTCATGGGGCAAAAGATTTTGATTGTCTTCCAGGGTTTAGTTTCACGTGTCTTAGTTGTCTATACCAGAGAGACTTTGGGAATATTGCAAACACAAAGCTATCTTACTGAGGAGACAGCTCTAAGAGAAACGCATTTTTCATAAGTCAAATTGTTACACAGACTGCATTTTCCCCTAAGTTGCATAGGTGCCTATGCACTGTGACTTTGGGAACTCTGATAATGCCTCTTACTGTTCTCCAAATATGCACACTCCAATTTAACATTCTCTGGTGGCTGAAATTTTTTAACAAGAAAGATTTTTTATTTCATTCCTGATACTAAGATTGAAAATGTGAATATTCTAGGGAAAAGAAATTGATAGAACCACAGAGAACTGTGGAGTGACCAATAGCATCTTTTTTTTTTTTTTTTTCCCAAGAAACTAATTGTGATAGAGTGGAGCATGGACTCTGGAGAAGAAAGAGAGGCTTTTACTTATAGAGAAGTTTTTCCATTTTATGATTTTGCCTAGGACCAACTGCATCCCCAAATAAATAAAGCTTATCCATTTAAACAAGATCACTGAAGATGGTGACTGCAGCCATGAAATTCAAAGAATGCTTGTTCCTTGGAAGAAAAGCTATGACAAACCCCCATCATATTAAAAGCAGAGACATCCCTTTGCTGAGAAAGTTCAGTATAGTCAAAGCTAAGGTTTTTCCAGTAGTCATGTATGGATGTGAGAGTTGGACTGTAAAGAAGGCTGGGTGCCAAAGAATTGATGCTTTTAAATTGCAGTGCTGGAGAAGACTCTTGGGAGTCCCTTGAACTGCAAAGAGATCAAACCAGTCAATCATAAAGGAAATCAACCCTTAATATTCATTGAAAGGACTGATACTAAAAGTGAAGGTCCAATAATTTGGTCACCTGCTGCAAAGGGTCGATTCATTAGAAAAGACCCCAATGCTGGGAAAGATTGAAGGCAAAAGTAGAAAGGGGCAGCAGAGGATGAAATGGTTAGAGAGAATCACTGACTCAATGGACATGAATCTGAGCAAACTCCTTGAGATGGTGAAGGACAGGGGAGCCTGGAGTGCTGCAGTCCATGGAGTAGGAAAGAGTCAGACATGACTTAGCCACTGAACAGCAGCAATTCATTTAAACACTGGGCTATATTTTATATCTCATAGAAATGTGACTAAAATGTATTGTGCATTTCCTTGTTTTATTAAAGAGAGCATACTTCACAGAATATAAACTTTCTTCAGGACCAGAGTCATTATTTTATCTGTCCTGAAATTAGATTGCTGTATTGTGTTGTAATTCTGTTGTCTGGCTTTTAATGGCAGCCATCCCATCTCAGGGCTGCTTGTTTTAGCAACAAGCTCTCGATTCTTCTCTGTTCTTCACTATTTCTCATGTACTCTAAGCTCTATAACTTTAGAGTGGCCAAGTCCTAGGTTTCAGTTCTGAATACAGCATGTAGAGGGGGTTACTTGACCTTTTGAAGGTTCGTTTCAGGGAGCTCATGGTAGTAGTTCCTACAGGGACTATAGCAAGAATCTAACTAAAAATACACAGGAAGCCTGCAGCCTTTGACTATAGCTTATTTAGCTGCCTGTGGTAGCTTAGAGCCAATAAAATATACCAAATGGAACAAAGTCTCCAAGCTTATTAAGTAAGCAACTCAAATTCTAAATGTAATTTTGAAGTCATAAACATCTCTCCAGAGGGCATATTGATTACTTTTCTCTGTCATAGAATGTTTTTAGGTGGTTAGAGGTGTTTTCCACTAATATTTAAATTTAAATGATGTGTAGGAGGGGATTGTAGAGGATGCTTGCAAGAAAAATGGGTAGAACTGTATTTTACATACTAAGATCTAAGAATAATGTATAAGATTTTGTTCAATGTATAATTATTATCTCAGATGCATCATTTGTCTCTCTAACTATACCATAGTCCTTTGATGTTACCATCTGTCTTTTGTTATTGCATTGGTATCATATACCCAACTTGGGACTCTTTGCAAAAATGATAGGTACACAAGCAAGTGTGAATAATTTTAGGACAGATGGGAAAAATGAAGTGTGGTAGGGAACTTCTCTAGCTTTGGATATCATGGGTTTACCCTCCACTTGAGTCCAGGGAATTGTCTTAGGAATTTGTACTCCAAAGTATCATTTCCTAGTTGAAAGACTTTGGGAAACTAAAGCGAATTTTTTAAAAATTTATTTTTTATTGAAGGACAATTGCTTAAAATAATTTTGTTGTTTTCTGTCAAAGCTCAACATGAATCAGTCATTGGTATACATATATCCCCTCCCTCTTGAACCTCCCTCCCATCTCCCTCCCCACCCCACCCCTCTAGGTTGATACAGAGCCCCTATTTGAGTTTCCTGAGACACATAGCATATTCCCGTTGGCTATCTATTTTACATATGGTAGTGTGTTTCCATGTTACTCTCTCCATACATCTCACCCTCTCCTCCCCTCTTCCCATGTCCATAAGTCTCTATTCTGTATGTCTTTTCTCCACTGCTGCCCTCTAAATAAATTCTTCAGTACCATTTTTCTAGATTCTGTGTATGTGCATTAGAATATGATATTTATCTTTCTCTTTCTGACTCACTTCACTCTGTATAATAGGTTCTAGCTTCACCCACTTTATCAGAACTGACTCAAATGCATTCCTTTTTATGGCTGAGTAATATTCCATTGTGTATATGTACCACAACTTCTTTATCCATTCATCTGGCAATGGACATCTAGGTTGCTTCCATGCTTTAGCTATTGTAAATAGTGCTGCAATGAACAATGGGATCTCACTCTCTCTCTCCCTTTAGTCACTAAGTAGTGTCTGACTCTTGCGACCCCATGGACTGTAGCCTCCCAGGCTCAACTGTCCATGGGATTCTTCAGGCAAGAATACTGGAGTGGGTTGCCATTTCCTTTTCCAGGGGATCTTCCTGACCCAGGAATCAAACCCAGGTCTCTTGCATTGCAGGCAGATTCTTTACCAACAGAGCTATGAGGGAAGCCCCAAACAATGGGATACATGTGTCTTTTTCAATTTTGATTTCCTCCGGGTATATGCCTAGAAGTGGGATTGCTGGGTCATACAGTGGTTTTATTCCTTTTTTTTTTTTTTTTTTAAGAATCTCCATAGTGTCTTCCATAGTGGCTGTATCAATTTACATTCCTGCCAACAGTGCAAGAATGTTCCTTTTCTCCACACCCTCTCCAGCATTTATTGTTTGTAGACTTTTTGATAACGGCCATTCTGACTGGTGTGAGGTGATATCTCATTGTGGTTTTGATGTGCATTTCTCTAGTAATGAGCGATGGAGAAGGAAATGGCACCCCACTCCAGTACTCTTGCCTGGAAAACCCCGTGGACGGAGGAGCCTGGTAGGCTGCAGTCCATGTGGTCGCTGAGAGTTGGACACGACTGAGTGACTTCACTTTCACTTTCACTTTCTCGCATTGGAGAAGGAAATGGCACCCCACTCCAGTGTTCTTGCCTGGAGAATCCTAGGGATGGGGGAGCCTGGTGGGCTGCCATCTATGGGGTCACACAGAGTTGGACACGACTGAAGTGACTTAGTAGTAGTAGTAGTAGTAGTAGTAGTAGTAGTAATGAGCAATGTTGAGCTTCTTTTCATGTGTTTGTTGGCCATCTGTATGTCTTCTTTGGAGAAATGTCTGTTTAGGTCTTTTTCCCACTTTATGATTGGGTAGTTTGTTTTTCTGGCATTGAGTTGTATGAGCTGCTTGTATATTTTGGAAATTAATCCATTGTCAGTTGTTTCATTTGCTATTATTTTCTGCCATTCTGAGGGCTGTCTTTTCACCTTGTTTATATTTTCCTATGCTGTGAAAAAGCTTTTAAGTTTAATCATGTCCCACCTGTTTACTTTTGTTTTTATTTCCATTATTCTAGGAGGTGGGTCATACAGGATCTTGCTTTGATTTATGTCATTGAGTGTTCTGCCTATGTTTTCCTCTAAGAGTTTTATAGTTTCTGGTCTTACATTTAGATCTTTAATCCATTTTGAGTTTATCTTTGTGTATGGTGTTAGGAAGTGTTCTAATTTCAATCTTTTATATGTAGCTGTCCAGTTTTCCCAGTACCATTTATTGAAGAGGCTGTCTTTGCCCCATTGTATATTCTTGCCTCCTTTGTCAAAAACAAGGTGCCCATAGGTGCAAGGGTTTATTTCTGGGCTTTCTGCCTTGCTCCATTGGTCTATATTTCTGTTTTTGTGCCAGTACCATACTGTCTTGATGACTATAGCTTTGTAGTATAATCTGAAGTCAGGAAGGTTGATTCCTCCAGCTCCATTCTGCTTTCTTAAGACTGCTTAGGCAATTCGGGGTCTTTTATATTTTCATATGAAATGTGAATTTTTTTGTTCTAGTTCTGTGAAAAATGCCATTGGTAATTTGATAGGGATCACATTGAATCTGTAGATTGCATTTGGTAGTATAGCCAGTTTCACAATATTGATTCTTCTTACCGAGGAATACGGAATAGCTCTCCATCTGTTTGTTTTCTATGATTTCTTTCATTGGTGTCATAATTTTCTGTGTACAGTTCTTTTGTTTCCTTAAGTAAGTTTATTCTTAGATATTTAATTCTTTTTGTTGCATTGGTGAATGGGGTTGATTCTTTAATTTCTCTCCTGATTTTTCATTGTTGGTATATAGAAATACAAGTGATTTCTGTATATTGATTTTGTATCCTGCAGCTTTGCTAAATTCACTGATTCAGTTCAGTTCAGTTCAGTCGCTCAGTCGTGTCCGACTCTTTGTGACCCTATGAATCGCAGCACACCAGGCCTCCCTGTCCATCACCAACTCCCGGAGTTCACTCAGACTCACATCCATTGAGTCAGTGATGCCATCGAGCCATCACATCCTCCGTCGTCCCCTTCTCCTCCTGCCCCCAATCCCTCCCAGCATCAGAGTCTTTTCCAATGAGTCAACTCTTCGCATGAGGTGGCCAAAGTACTGGAGTTTCAGCTTTAGTACCATTTCTTCCGAAGAAATCCCAGGACTGATCTCCTTCAGAATGGACTGGTTGGATCTCCTTGCAGTCCAAGGGATTCTCAAGAGTCTTCTCCAACACCACAGTTCAAAAGCATCAATTCTTCAGCGCTCAGCCTTCTTCACAGTCCAACTCTCATATCCATACATGACCACTGGAAAAACCATAGCCTTGACTAGATGGACCTTAGTTGGCAAAGTAATGTCTCTGTTTTTGAATATGTTATCTAGGTGGCTCATAATTTTTCTTCCAAGGAGTAAGTGTCTTTTAATTTCCTGGCTGCAGTCACCATCTGCAGTGATTTTGGAGCCCCCAAAAATAAAGTCTGACACTATTTCCAGCTCTAGTAATTTTCTGATGCTATATTTATGGTTTTCTATGCACAGTATCGTGTCATCTGCAAACAGTGAGAACTTTACTTCTTCTCCAGTCTGGATTCCTTTTATTTCTTTTTCTTCTCTGATTGCTATAGATAGGATGTCCAGAACTATGTTGAATAATAGTGGTATAAGTGGAAACCCTTGTCTTGCTCCTGATCTTAGGGGGAATGCTTTCAGTTTTTCACCATTGAGAATAAGGCTTGCTGTAGGCTTATCATATATGGCCTTTACTATGCTGAGGTATGGAGAAGGCAATGGCACCCCACTCCAGTACTCTTGCCTGGAAAATCCTATGGACGGAGGAGCCTGGTGGGCTGCAGTCCATGGGGTCGAGAAGAGTGGGACACGACTGAGCGACTTCACTTTCACTTTTCACTTTCATGCACTGGAGAAGGAACTGGCAACCCACTCGAGTGTTCCTGCCTGGAGAATCCCAGGGATGGGGGAGCCTGGTGGGCTGCCGTCTATGGGATCGCACAGGGTCAGACATGACTGAAGCGACTTAGCACTTAGCATGTTGAGGTAGGTTCCTTCTATGTCCATTTTTTGAAGAGTTTTAAATATAAATAGGTGCTGAATTTGGTCAAAGGCTTTTTTGCATCTATTGAGATTATCATATGGTTTTTATCTTTCAATTTGTTATATATGGTGTATCACATTGATTGATTTGCATATATTGAAGATCCTTGCATCCCTGGAATAAACCCAACTTGATCATAGTGTATGAGCTTTTTGATGTGTTTCTGAATTCTGTTTGCTAAAATTTTCTTGAGGATTTTTGCATCTATGTTCATCAGTGATATTGGCTTGCAGTTTTCTTTTTTTGTGTTGCCTTTGTCTGATTTTGGTATCAGGGTGATGGTGGCCTCGTAGAATGAGTTTGGAAGTGTTTCTTCATCTACAATTTTTGGAAAGAGTTTTAGAAGGATAGGCATTAGCTCTTCTCTAAATGTTTGATAGAATTCTCCTGTGAAGCCATTTGGTCCTAGGCTTTGTTTTTTGGGAGATTATCACAGCTTCAGTTTCAGTACTTTCAAAATTGGGTTGTTCATAATTTCTATTTCTTCCTGGTTCAGTCTTGGAAGATTGAACTTTTCTAAGAATCTGTCCATTTTTCCAGGTTATTTCTTTTATTGCCATATAATTATTCATAAGTGTCTCTTATAATCCTTTGTATTTCTACATTGTCTGTTGTAACCTCTCCTTTTTCATTTCTAATTTTGTTGATTTGATTCTTCTCTGTTATTCTTGATGAGTCTGGCTAAAGGATTGCCAATTTTGTTTATCTTCTCAAAGAACCATCTTTTAGTTTTATTAATCTTTACTATTGCTTCTTTCATTTCTTCTTCATTTATTTTTTCTCGGGTCTTTATGATTTCTTTCCTTCTAATTTTGGGGATTTTTTGTTCTTCTTTTTCCAGTTGTTTTAGATGTAAATTAGGTTGTCTGTTTCATGTTTTTCTTGCTCCTTAAGGTAGGATTGTATTGCTATAAACTTCCTTCTTAGACTGTTTTTGCAGCATCCCATAGGTTTTGAGTTGTGTTTTCATTGTCATCTGTTTCTAGAAATTTTTTGATTTTCCTTTTGATTTTTTCAGTAACCTGTTGGTTATTTAGAAACATGTTGTTTAATCTCCATGTGTTTGTGTTTCTGACAGCTTTTTTCTTGTAATTGATATCTAGTCTCATAGCATTGTGGTCAGAAAAGATGCTTGATATGATTTCAATTTTCTTAAATTTACTGAGGTTTGGTTTGTGACCGAAGATGTGGTCTATCCTGGAGAATGTTCCTGTGCACTTGAGAAGATGGTGTATACTTCTGCATTCGGATGGAATGTCATGAAGATATCAGTGAGCTTCATCTCAACTAAGTTATCATTTAAGACTTGTGTTTCCTTATTAATTTTCTGTTTTGATGATCTGTCCATTGTTGTGAGTGGGGTGTTAAAGTCTCCTACTATTATTGTGTTACTGTCAATTTCTCCTTTTATGTCTATTCAGTTCAGTTCAGTCACTCAGTCATGTCCGACTCTTTGCGACACCATGAATCGCAGCACGCCAGGCCTCCCTGTCCATCACCAACACCCGGAGTTCACTCAGACTCACGTCCATCAAGTCCGTGATGCCATCCAGCCATCTCATCCTCTGTCATCCCCTTTTCCTCCTCCCCCCAATCCCTCTCAGCATCAAAGTCTTTTCCAGTGAGTCAATTCTTCTCATGAGGTGGCCAAAGTACTGGAGTTTCAGCTTTAGTATCATTCCTTCCAAAGAAATCCCAGGGTTGATCTCCTTCAGAATGGACTGGTTGGAGCTCCTTGCAGTCCTTAGTGTTTGTCTTATGTATTGAGGTGCATTATGTTAGGTGCATAGATATTTACAATCATTATATCTTCCTCTTGGATTGATCCCCTGATCATTAGGTAATGTCCTTCCTTATCTCTTATAATATTCTTTATTTTAAGGTCTATTTTATCTGATATAAGGATTTCTACTCCAGCTTTCTTTTGCTTCCCATTTTCATGGAATATATTTTTCCATCCTCTCGCTTTCAGTCTGTATGTCGAGGTCTGAAGTGGGTTTCTTGTAGACAGCATATATATGGGTCTTTTTTGGTATCCATTCAGCCAGTCTATGTCTTTTGGTTGGAGCATTTAATCTGTTTACATTTAAAGTAATTATTGATATATATGTTCCTATTGCCATCTTCTTAATTATTTTGAAGATTTTGTAGATTTTTTCTTCTCTTGTTTTTCTTGACTATTTCTTCCCTTTAACATTTGCTGTAAAGCTGGTTTCAGTTCAGCTCAGTACAGTTCAGTCTCTCAGTCATATCCTACTCCTTGTGACCCCATGAATTGCAGCATGCCAAGCCTCCCTGTCCATCACCAACTCCCGTAGTTCACTCAAACTCACGTCCATCAAGTTGGTGATGCCATCCAGCCATCTCATCCTCTGTTGTCCCCTTCTCTTCTTGCCCCCAATCCATCCTAGCATCAGAGTCGAGTCTTTTCCAATGAGTCAACTCTTTGCATGAGGTGGCCAAATACTGGAGTTTCAGCTTTAGCATCATTCCTTCCAAAGAACACCCAGGACTGATCTCCTTTAGAATGGACTGGTTGGATCTCCTTGCAGTCCAAGGGACTCTCAAGAGTCTTCTCCAACACCACAGTTCAAAAGCATCAATTCTTTTGTGCTCAGCTTTCTTAACAGTCTAACTCTCACATCCATACATGACTACTGGAAAAACCATAGCCTTGACTAGACGGACCTTTGTTGGCAAAGTAATGTCTCTGCTTTTCAATATGCTATCTAGGTTGGTCATAAATTCCTTTCATGGCTACAATCACCATCTGCAGTGATTTTGGAGCCCAAAAAAATAAAGTCTGATACTGTTTCTACTCTTTCCCCATCTATTTCCCATGAAGTGATGGGACCAGATGCCATGATCTTCATTTTCTGAATGTTGAGCTTTAAGCCAACTTTTTCATCTCCTCTTTCACTTTCATCAAGAGGCTTTTTAGTTCCTCTTCACTTTCTGCCATAAGGGTGGTGTCATCTGCATATCTGAGTTTTATTGATATTTCTCCCAGCAATCTTGATTCCAGCTTGTGCTTCTTCCAGCCCAGCGTTTCTCATGATGTACTCTGCATACAAGTTAAATAAGCAGAGTGACAATATACAGCCTTGTCATACACCTTTTCCTATTTAGAACCAGTCTGTTGATCCATGTCCAGTTCTAACTGTTGCTTCCTGACCTGTATATGTTTCTCAAGAGGCAAGTCAGGTGGTCTGTTATTCCCATCTCTTTCAGAATTTTCTAGTTTATTCTGCTCTGGTTTGGTGGTACTGAATTCTCTTAACTTTTGCTTCTCTGAAAAGCTTTCTATTTCTCCATCATTTTTGAATGAGACTCTTGCTGGGTACAGTAATCTTGGTTGTAGATATTTCCCTTTCATTTCTTTAAATATATCCTGCCATTCCCTTCTGCCTGCAGAGTTTCTGTTGAAATATCAGCTGTTAAGCACATGGGGTTTCCCTTGTATGTTACTTGTTGCTTCTCCCTTGCTGCTTTTCAGATTCTTTCTTTCTGTTTAGTCTTTGTTAGTTTGATTAGAATGTGTCTTTGTGTGTTTCTCCTTGGGTTTGTCCTCTGTGGGACTGTTTGTGCCTCTTGGATTTGATTGGCTATTTCCTTTTCCATGCTGGGGAAATTTTCAACTATAATCTCTTCAAAAATTTTCTCATATCCTTTCGTTTTCTCTTCTTCTTCTGGAACCCCTACAATTCGAAAGTAGGTGCATTTGATATTGTCCCAGAGGTCTCTGAAACTATCCTGAGTTCTTTTCATTTTTAAAAATTTTATTCTGCTCTTTAGAAGTAATTCCTACATTTTATCTTCCAGCTCACTGATTCATTCTTCTGCTTCTGATATTTTGATATTGATTCCTTCTGCTGCTGCTGCTAAGTCGCTGCAGTCGTGTCCGACTCTGTGCGACCCCATAGATGGTAGCCCACCAGGCTCCCTCATCCCTGGGATTCTCCAGGCAAGAACACTGGAGTGGGTTGCCATTTCCTTCTCCAATGTGAGAAAGTGAAAAGTGAAAGTGAAGTCGCTCAGTCGTGTCCGACTCTTAGCGACCCCATGGACTGCAGCCTACCAGGCTCCTCCGTCCATGGGATTTTCCAGGCAAGAGTACTGGAGTGAGGTGCCATTGCCTTCTCCTTCTAGAGTATTTTTAATTTCAGTAATTGTGTTGTTTGTCTCGTATGTTTATTCTTTAATTCTTCTAGGTCTTTGTTATTTGATTCTTGCATTTTCTCCATTTTGCTCTCAAGATTTGTGATCATCTTTATTATAATTATTCTGAATTGCTTTTCATGTAGTTTCCCTATTTCCTCTTGATTTATTTGGACTTCTGTGCTTCTAGTTTGTTCTTTCATTTGTGCAGTATTTCTCTGCCTTTTGATTATTTTTTTTTAAACTTACTGTATTTGAGGTCTCCTTTTCCCAAGCTTCAAGGTTGAATTCTTTCTTCCTTTTGGTTTCTGCCCTTCTAAGTTTTGTCCAGTGGTTTGTGTAAGCTTTGTATAGAGTGAGATTTGTGCTGAGCTTTTGTTTGTTTTTCCTCTGATGGGCAAGGCTGACTGAGGTGGTACTCCTGTCTGCTGATGATTGGGTTTGCTTTTTTGTTTGTTGTTTAGATGAAGCATCCTGCACAGGTTGCTACTGGTGGTTGGGTGATGCTGGGTCTTGGTTTCCTTTATGTGAGTTCTCACTATTTGACACCCCCGAGGGAGAAGGCAATGGTACCCCACCCCAGTACTCTTGCCTGGAAAATCTCATGGACAGAGGAGCCTGGTAGGCTGCAGTCCATGGAGTCGCTAAGAGTCAGACACGACTGAGTGACTTCACTTTCACTTTTTACTTTCATGCATTGGAGAAGGAAATGGCAACCCACTCTGGTGTTCTTGCTTGGAGAATCCCTGGGACAGAGGAGCCTGGTGGGCTGCCATCTCTGGGGTCGCACAGAGTCGGACATGACTGAAGCAACTTAGCAGCAGCAGCAGTAGGGTCAGTTCTCTGATAGTCTAGGGTCTTGGAGCCAATGCTCCCACTCCAAAGGCTCAGGGCTTGATCTCTTGTCAGGAATGAAGATTCCACAAGTGGTTTGTTGTGGCATTAAGTGAGATTAAAACAAATACCCAAAAATGAGAAACCGAAGATGAACCCCAGACAAATAGCTGTTACAAAATCAGGAAAATAATAATTAAAATAATGGAATATACACCTATACATATATACCCATGAGCAAAGTCAAAACAGTCCAACAAAAATAAAGTACAATAGATTGACCCAGTGAACAAAAGAAATAAAAAATTATATTTATCAGTTAAGAACAAAACTAACTGAAACACAAAGTAGAAAACAAAACTAAAGCAAGGTGCCGAGTGGAGAATAAAGCAATAAAAACAAAACTAACGTATATGTTGAGGGGAAAGGAAAAAAAGAAAGAATAGATGTGCAAAATTAAATAGTGGTAGATAAAGAAGATTTAAAGAAGTTAAAGATTAACTGGAAGGTGAAAGAATAGTCAGAAAAAAAAAAACAAAGCAATAAATGTAGGAAAAAAAATAATAGGTTTAAAAAATTTTAAATTTAAATTTAAAAAAGAGGAAAAAAGAAAACAAAAAAACAAACAAAAAAAAAAAACAAAAAAAAAACCAGACTTCCTCAGAACTGCAAAAGCCCAAGATAGAAGCAGAGGTTTATAACAACAAAAATGTGACCAAGAGAAAAAAAAAAAAAAACCCACAACTAAAAAGTTTAATTAGATTTCATAGTGCCAATAAAATCAACAACTACAATGGAGCAGGGAGAAAAAGGAAAAATAAAAAAGAAAAGAAAAAAATTCAAAAGAATCTACAGAGTAAGTCAAAACATAAGAAGAATAAATGGTTTTCTTGAGTCACTGCTGTCAGAGTCCTTTCCCTCACTGGGAGTCCCAGCCCACCTCACCTTCCTATGATGCCCTCCAGCACTGTGCTGGTCCCTGGACCTGCTGTGGGGGCAGCTCAGATTCTAATCTGGTCCTACTTCTCTCTGTTCTTGCCTCCAATGTCCACAGCTATCAGAACGAGTGTGTTTTCTTTTGTGGGAACTCTCAATGACCTTTTATATATTCCACAGACACAGAGTCTGCCTAGTTGATCATGTGGATTTAATCTTCAGCTTATAGAGCTGGTGGGAGGGTTTTGGGTCTTCTTCCTTAGCCACACTGCTCTTGGGTTTCAGTTGTGGTTTTATTTCCACCTCTGCATATGGATTAACCACTGGGGATTGCTCCCGAGGCTGCTCTGGAGGACTTAGGTTTGCCCCAGTGAGGACAAGGTGTGGAGGTATTGTAGCTGCTTGGGTCACAGCAATTCTGGCAACACCAGGTACTTCGGGGGTAGGAGAGGTGACATCCAGGGCAGCAGGAAATACAGTGCTCTAGAAGGGTATGGCAACCAGTATTGGCCAATACACTCCAATATTCTTGCCTGGAGAACTCCCCTCCCTGACAGAGAAACCTGGCAGGCCACAGTCCACAGGGCTGCAGAGAGTCAGACACGACCAAAACAACCCTGTGTAGATAGACTTTATTTGCCTGTGGCAGCTCTGCCCCAGTAAGAGTTGAGGGTGAAGGTGGTGTAGCTGCTTGGCTTGCGGAGACCCTGGTGGCGCCAAATGTGCAGGGACATGGCCTGCCTCCGTGGCAGGAGTTACAGCCCAATCAGAGTCTTTTCTCAAGCCGCTGGTAGCTGATGATCAGAAGACCTATTTGGCCATTTTTTCTCCATAGCTCTTCTGGCTCAGGCACTTATAGAGCTCCCTTGCCTGGGGTCCTTCTCTGTTGTTCGGTGGGTCAGACACACATAGAGGGGGCCCCTGGCTGGGGTCCTGCTCTGTGGTTCAGGGAGTCAGGCACTTGATGGGCCAGCCCCTCTTTGTTTAGCTGCTGATGCTGGCCTGTGGGAGGAGAGAGGCTATGGTGATGGCTCCACCCCCTACACGTGACTCAGCAGTATCGCCTTGCTTCCATGGTGCCTGGCTTTCCTCCACCCTCATTTCTCACCACAATCTCCTCCCTTACATCCCCTTGATCCATGTCTCTGCAGTCAACAGCAGCCCTTGCCCTGGGATTGCTCCACGATCCCTAAACTCCAGCTCCCAGCCGCTGCACTTTCCAGGGGACCTATGTCCCTGCCTGGGGTATGCATGGCTGTGGCAAGGACTGTCTGATTGTCATTCATTTAGGCTGCCACAGGTCAGCTGTTTCACTCTCAGCCTTAAATGTTTCTCCTCTGACTCAGACAATTGCCCCGATGTGGGGATTGGACCCCAGCTTCAGTTCCCCAACCTGCCGAGGGCAGGTCCAGTCCTACTCACTCCTGTTTTTTCCCCAGTTCCTTCGTCCTACAGAATTTTGAAAGTGAAAATGCAAGTCACTTAGCCATGTCTGACTCTTTGTGACCCCATGGACTATATAGTCCATGGAATTCTCCAGGCCAGAATACTGGAGTGGGTAGCCTATCCCTTCTCCAGCAGATCTTCCCAACCCAGGAATCAAACCAGGGTCTCCTGCATTGCAGGTGGATTCTTTACCAACTGAGCTATCAGGGAAGCCCATGAGTTTTGCGTGGATCTATATATTCTTTTCTGCTGGTCAGGTACTCCTGTCCACTCTCAGTGGGTGTTCTGCATGCACTTCTGTGTCTGAAGGTGTGTTCCTGATGTATTTGTGGAGAGAGACATACTCCATGTCCACCTACTCCTCCGCCATCTTGTTCTCTATCTAAAGTGAATTTTTGAGAGGTCAGTCTTTAGTTGCTTATGGTCTACCTTTTCTTCCTCTTACAGTTATTGCTGACATTCAGCATAGACACAAAGAATATCCAAGTAAGAGTCGTGCTTGGCAAGTCACCTTTAAATTCCTATATTTTATTTGTCCCCTAGCATCTATTTGGAGTGCCACCATCTTGGAACCTTGAAGGTATATGATTTTTATTATAATGGCCACTCTCCAAGGAAATAAATGTTCTAAAATAAAAGGCAGGCCAGTGTGACAAAAAGTATCTGGACTTCCACCCTCCCAACAGATCACTGCACATAATCTTCAGGGCTTATCTTTTCCTGGTCTTTATTTTCCAGCTGGGACATTAGCAAAGAACAATGGCACATTTATAACTCAATTACTTGAGGCTCTTTCAGCCTGAAGGTTCTCATACCAAATGATTTTGGCACCTTGTGTGTAGTCAATTAGAGTTTGAGGGGAGGAGCTGATATTGATTGAATTAGAGTTCATCTATCATATTATTGCCTAGGAGCAAGTTAGAGAATGAGCTGTGCACTTTGTTCTAAAGTCAGAGCTTCTCAATGGGAAGTTCTCAGGTGGCTGAGAGGGTAGTGTTGCCACAGTACACGGGCTTCTGAGAATTACACTTGACAAAATTAAAACAACTAAGGCTAACTGGCATTTTGTTAAAATATCATAAGGAATCAGAGTACCAAGGTGATGAGAAGAGTTTCTTGCTTGTTTTGAATCCTAATAAGATTGCTTCCTTTTTCTACTGCTTTCCATAGAAACCTCTTGAAAAAAACTATGATTCCTTTCCTGACAGTGCTATTCTGTCTGATGAGATCAGAAAATTGAACTTATGGTCTTATCCTTAAAAAATAGACATAAGATTTTGCTTTTAAGAGAAGAAAAGTGGTAGATGTATAGCTAGATATTGACAGCTTCTGGGCATGTTCAGATGTAGGTTTTAAAGACTTTTGGTTAGAAACCATCTATCTTTAAGTCTTCTGCAATTTGATTTGACAAGATATTGACCAAAATGTCTCCTGATTCATCATAATTGAATAATTGAAAAGGAGTAGCTCAATTAAAGCAGTTAAAGCTCATTTTCTCTGAAGTCATTCTTTGTCCTTTCCTTTCATTCCCAGCACTGATAATTATCAATAGTCCAAATCTTAAAATTTACTCTACAAGTTGAATAGTCTCGATGCAAACACTGCCAAGCAGCTTAGGGCCTATTTTAAACCTATGCAATGCTATGCAATTTAGACTGATATTTTAACACCAAACATTGTAACAGAGGATATTCATAAAATAGCAAAAATGCTATTATTGAGGATTAAGTTTGCTGCAGGAATTGGAAGTAAAGAACGAAGGGATACAAACAGGGAATATCTATTGTAAACTGGCAGTTTGTTTTAGCTATTTGGCTTTGGATATAATGCTTAGTAATTTCATGTACACACAGAGAGTAACACTGGTAATTTGTTATTATACCAGGAAAGAAGGCCAAGTATGCCTACTTTTATAATATTACTTTTGTGGTGTCACCATTACAGATTCTTATGATCATTAGTTTTGTTGAATTTCCTTAGGAACTGATGTCCCCATACATATCTTGGGGAAAAAAATCATCTGGCTCACTTTTTTAGAAGAGAAAAACCAGCAGATTATGTTCAAAGACTAGCCACAGTGGAGATACCAAGGAAGTGGTGATTGAAGAACTGATTTGGGAGACAAAACACACAATCATCCAAGATGACTAGTGATAATAATTGTATGAAAACAATGATACAATGTGTATATCATGATTTTGAGAAGTTTAGCAAAAGGAATGAACATCAGGAGCTAGGCTTGTCAGGATTGTTGTTACAAAAGTGGAGCTTCAATGCATAGATGTGGATAACATACAGGGGAAGAAATAAATGACATTCCAGACAGAAAATACTGGGGCAAAGGACAGAGGCAGGGATGTTCAAAGGATGTATTACTGTTGAAATGTACATTTTACACTGGAATTGAAGAGGATGATTGAAAATTTAAGGGGTTCAGAAAGCCCAAGGACTGCATGAGTTTTTGAGGGCTGCCATAGCAAAATGCCATAGACAGGGTGATTTAAACAACAGGAAATTATTTTTTTCACAGTTCTGAAGGCCTGAAGTTGTCAAGACTGGCTCAACAAGCAGGGTTTCTGAAAGCGCAAAACGGTGAGAGAATGAGAAACGAGACACAAGAATTCAGTGAAAAGCGACTATCGGGACCAACACCACTCCAGGGTGAAGGTCCCAAAAGTGAATCCAAGCCAGCTTTATTATACTTTCAGCCATGAATGAAAGAATATGTGGGGAGTTAAGCTATAACTCATGTGGCCTTCAGGGCCAAAGAACAAAGTAATCATTAACGATTGAGCGATTCATGGGGTTGCAAAGGGTCGGACACGACTGAGTGACTGAACTGAACTGAACTGAACTAAGAAACAGTAGTTAATAAAAAAATTAGTAACGTCAGGAAGCAACAAGTAGAACTGGACACGGAACAACGACTGGTTTCAAATAGGAAAAGGAGTACGTCAAGGCTGTATATTGTCACCCTGCTTATTTAACTAATATGCAGAGTACATCATGAGAAACACTGGACTGGAAGAAACACAAGCTGGAGTCAAGATGGTTGGGAGAAATATCAATAACCTCAGATATGCAGATGACACCACCCTTATGGCAGAAAGTGAAGAGGAACTAAAATGCCTCTTGAGGAAAGTGAAAGAGGAGAGGGAAAAAGTTGGCTTAAAGCTCAACATTCAGAAAATGAAGATCATGGCATCTGGTCCCATCACTTCATGGGAAATAGATGGAGAAACAGTGGAAACAGTGTCAGACTTTTGTTTTGGGGGGCTCTAAAATCACTGCAGATAGTGATAGCAGCCATGAAATTAAAAGACGCTTACTCCTTGGAAGAAAAGTTATGACCAACCTAGATAGCATATTCAAAAGCAGAGATATTACTTTGCCAACTAAGGTCCGTCTAGTCAAGGCTATGGTTTTTCCAGTGGTCATGTATGGATGTGAGAGTTGGACTGTGAAGAAGGCTGAGCGCCGAAGAATTGATGCTTTTGAACTGTGGTGTTGGAGAAGACTCTTGAGGATCCCTTGGACTGCAAGGAGATCCAACCAGTCCATTCTGAAGGAGATCAGCCCTGGCATTTTTTTGGAAGGAATGATGCTAAAGCTGAAACTCCAGTACTTAGGTCACCTCATGAGAAGAGTTGACTCATTGGAAAAGACTCTGATGCTGGGAGGAATTGGGGGCAGGAGGAGAAGGGGACAACAGAGGATGAGATGGCTGGATGGCATCACTGACTCGATGGACATGAGTCTGAGTGAACTCCGGGAGTTGGTGATGGACAGGGAGGCCTGGCGTGCTGCGATTCATGGGGTCGCAAAGAGTCGGACACGACTGAGCGACTGAACTGAACTGAAGTCTAATATTCTTATCTATAGATTTTCCACTAGATATGTAAAACATGTGACTCTGAGACGCCAGTTGAGAAACAGTCTGGGGTCATTTTTCCGACCCCAGGATCATATCTTGTTTTCAAGACTATGAACTGTTTCCTCTGAACTTGTTCCAAGAGTCTCATACTTTATAACATCCAGTTTATCAATAATTAGGAGTTTCTCTTGTGGCCCTTGCCAGGGCCTGCTTTTCTTTTATTCTTCCTGTCTCCTACATGAAGTCAAGAATGAGGTTTTGTGGCCTGTTTGTTTTCTTCTGAGGCCTTTCTCCTTGGCTTGCATCTGGCCATGTCTTCACACGATAGTTCCTCTGTGTGCAAGCACCCCAGTGCCTCTTCTTGTTTGTCTAAATTTCCTTTTCTTATAAGGACACCAGTCAGATTGCATTAGGGCTCACTCTGTGTGTGTATGTGCTCAATTGCTCAGTTGTGTCCAACTCTTTGCGACCCCATGGACTGTAGCCTACCAGGTTCCTCTGTTCATGATATTCTCCAGTCAGGAATACTGGAAGAGGTTGCCACTTCCTGCTCTAGGGGATTTTCCTGCCCCAGGCATCAAATCTGTGTCTGCTGCAGGGGTAGGCAGATTCTTTATCACTGTGCTGCCTGAGAAGCCCAGGGCTCACTCTAACAGCCTCTTTTAACCTAATCACTTCTTTAAAGGCTCTAAAATAGTTAAAATATTCTGAAGTTCTAGGTATTAGGGCTTCAACATGTGAATTTTGCAGGGCCACAATTCAGCCCATGAGAGACTTTGCCATCTGTGGAGAAGGTTTCACAGAGAGAGCGTTAGTGACCTGGGACCTAGTTCTGAGTGGGTCATCCCTTTTCTGTGTGCTCCTGAGTGCATTTTGAAAGCATTCAGATCCTACACACGAAATGCTGTTGAACTGAAAACTCTCCAAGGTCTTCCTAACTAAAATTTTACATCTAGGGGGAGTTCCTAATTGATAATAAATCATATAGTTGTAGAGTAATTGATGCTATAAGTCACCTTATTTATAGTCAGTTGGGCCAAGCCTAGCCTCCAGAGCAGCACTTCTCAAACTCTTCCTGAGACCAGTGGTGTCTCATAAGACACTAACAGATGTTGCTCAAAATGTATTCTGAGGTTACAAAATTCAGAAAGTTTTGGAAATTACGTTGACTGTAGGACTTTGAAATTTGAGGTAAGCCAAGGCATACTCTGGTGTAGAAGCTATAGAAATAACCCACAGCTGTGTTCTCATTTCTTCCTAGCAGAACATCAATGTCTTCCACATCTTCTCAGTTTGTACAACACATGTAAGGAGCAAGATCAAAGTTATTTTGTTAGAATAGTTAAGCTTGTTCTCTACATCCTTGTTTTTTTTTTTTTAACTCTATAATGTAAAAAATCATTTTCTGAGGACATTTTAAGCAATTTGGAGAGCAGTCATTTTAAGTACATTTAAAAATTTTGAAGGACTTCCCTGGTGGTCCAGTGGTTAGGAATCCACCTTCTAATGCAGCGGATGTGGGTTCAATCCCACATTTAGTTTGGAAACTAAAATCCCACCTGCTTAGTGGAGTGAGTAAACTAGTACACTGAAAAACATTTTTTTAAATGAAATTAAAGTAATCAAACCAGAGTCAAGGAGACAGGAATCCAAGAGAGATTGGAATACTCCAGCTGTCTTAATTCTCTTGATTTTATAAACAGTATAAGACTTCACCTTTAAAGTCACATGACATCAGAAAGAACACAGAGAAAGGTCACCACCGGGCTCAATGGCTCCCATGTAATCTTTCCTTGTCACTTGCTCACTCCCGGCAAGGGTCTGGGGGTGGGGATGAGACTGAGATATCAAATATGAATCCAGAGGAGCTGAGAACTCCAACCATGCTGCTTCCTGAGATGCCTTACCCTCTCTCCTTGGGGACCTGAAAGGCAGAAGGACATAGAGTTTATGAGTCAGCTAATCTATTCTCAGTTGGTCTTGGGGTTAGTCAGTGAACACTGGGTTTAGAAAGAAAGGGTCCAGTTCCTTTTCATTGAGTTCAGGGAGCACCACACTCATATTCTAAGAGGCAGAGACAGTGAGCAGGAGTTTTCAAGTTTATTTGACTATGTCCTTCTCCATGTTGTGTGGTTGAAGAGGGAGAAAGAGAGGAAGCAGAGGGAGAAAGCACCTCTTTTCTCCAGTAGATTTAATTTTGTAGAGCAGTTTTAGGTTTGTGGTGAAACTGAATGGAAAATATACAGAGTTCCCACGTGGTCCCTATCCTCACACATCCACACATGCACAACTTCTAACGATCACCACCTCCGCTGGGGTGGACATTGGTTACAATTGATGAGCCTGAATTGCCACATCATCATCATGCAAAGGCCATAGTTTACCCTGGTGTTCACTCTTTGTGTTGTGTATTTATGAGTTTTCACAGATGTGTATATGTATCCATCATGGTAGTATCACAGAAGAGTTTCACTCGAATATTCCTTTGTGCTATGTCTGAGAATTCTCTTTTTACCAGGAATTACCCGTATTTCAGGCTTTTCAGGTGGCTCAATGGTAAAGAGTCTGCCTGCCAATACAGAAGGTGTGGGTTTGCTCCCTGGGTCAGAAAAATCTCCTAGAGAAGGCAATGGCAGCCCATTCCAGTATTCTTGCCTGGAAAATCCCATGGACAGTGGAGCTGTTGAGCTACAGTCCATGTGGTTGAAAAAAAATTGGATACAGCTGAGCTACTAAACAACAACAAAAACCAGTATTACAGTAGACAAATTCTGAGAAATGCTGCTTCTAAAACAAAGGTGTTTATCTGATTGAACAGGTGAAAGCATCGTTTCTGCTTTATTGAAACCAGCAAGAGGAACTGATTCAAAACATATGCTACTTTATTGTCTACTACAAGTCCCTGACAGTGAACCACGTGCCTCACTTTATATTTTGCTAATACAAATAATAGAAATGACAACCCACCCCAGTATTCTTGCCTGCAGAATCCCATGGACAGAGGAGCCTGGCGAGCTACAACAGTCCATGGGTTTGCAAAGAGTCAGACATGACTGAGCAACTAAGCACGTAATACAAATAAACTAGTTAGGGGGGTTGAGGACCTAAGCACCTAATTTATTGCTCATTCACACTTGGTAAGTATTTTAAAAGGAAAAGTACTTATATTTTCTGCCATGAATGTGGGAGTGTGCAACACAGAACTACATAAGAGTTTGTATGTTCTCTTTCACGATTGAACCTCGTGAGAATTTTAGTTTCAAGAAGACAGGTGTTTCACCCGAGGTCTAGAAGTTTGGTGGGGATGAGAACTATTTCTGGACTGTGAGATATGTTTTATGATCATGAAACACGTTGTAGAGAAATAAGCACATGGATCTCCGTCTTCAAACTTAAAACCATAGAGTTTCAGAGTCTAATCTGGATAAATAAATTAGTATGAGCATTTTTGTTTTGTATGATTATCAAACAGTACCACAGAGAGACACTAGGTTTCCTGAAATACACTGAAAGCATTTGCAGTAGCAACTAAACTTTCAATTTCAAAGTAAGAAAATTACATGGATGTTAAGGGGGGGGGATTATTTTGTTAGTAGGGTTCAATCTTGATTTGTAAAGGGTTCAAGGAAGAAAAAAAGATAAGAGCACCAATCTTGGACTAGGGTACTTGGTTACTTTCCTTAGCTACATAATGTTGGGCAAAATACTAACTCCTTTGCTTATAAAAGGAGAAGCCTGGATGATCCTTAGATGATCCAGCCTGAGATCCAAAGATCCTTAGCCTGGAGATCCTTAAATGATTCTTAATGTCTTTCTACTTGTAATACTTTCACAAAATTATAAGTAATGCTTTGGAGAATGTTAATATAAGACTCATACGTCTGGTCTCCTGTAATTCCTCCCTCTCTCCCCATCCCTTCTCTGCCTTCCTTCTTTCCCCTTTCACAGATATTTATGAAGTTTGTCTACCAGGTTTTGGTCCTGACAAACAAGACAAAGTCCTTGATTTTAAAGAGGTTTTAATTTGGTGAGGCAGATATATAGCGAATTGGAAATTATAAAGCAGTGTGACAAGTTGTACCAAGGGAATAAATACCATGGGAGCAAATAGAAGGCTCCCCTAATCTTCTCAGGGAGTTTATAAAAAGGAGATATTTACATAGTTTACAAAATGGTGAGCCCTTTACGAAAATGGTGAGCTCTTCTTAATGATTTGATAATTTGCCTCTATCTGTACTCCCAACTATTTCCCCTTACACTTTGGATACTCAGGTTTTTCTCCAGAGACATTCCTCCCACACCTTGTCTTGACTCTGCTGCCGAGGGGTTAATCTCTGCACTCTGTAAGCCTTCTATGATTCTGTCACAGTAATGTCGCCTCTGTCCTTGCCAGCAGGTACCAGTGCTTAAGTCATATTTGTTCAATGCTTTGAATATCACCTTAAATTCATAGACTGACTCTTGGGAAATTGATTTATGAAAGATATTTAGGAGTGGAAGAGAGAAGGGTGATTGAGAACATTTCAGACAAAGAGGTCAATGTGTATGCAGGCTCACTGGTGAAAGAAAAATCAGTAGGCTTAAGAAACTGCAAAGAGTTTATCAGACCTGTTCTGGTGAGTACTCAGACATTCTTCATCCTTCTCTCTGTTGCTGCTTCTAGTTTAATTTCATGGTGGTTGGAGAACATAATTTGTGTGGTTTCTATTTTAAAATTTTGTTAAGGTGTGTTAGAGTCCCAAATTTGGTCTATCTTGGTTGAATGTTCCATGAGATCTTGGGATGAATTTATACTCTGCTGTTGTTAAATGGAGTGTTCTATAAATGTCAGTTAGAGCAACTTGATAGAGACAGTGCTGCTTATGTCATTTAAGTCTTTATTGATTTTCTGCCAGCTTAATCTATCACTTACTGAAGAGGGCTATGTGTTGACGTTTCCAACCATAATACTAGATGTGTGTGTTTCTTGTTTCATGTTAGTCTATTTTTGCCTCATGTATTTCAATGCTCTGTTTCCAGTGCACACCTGTTTGCGACTATGTCTTCTTGGGGTGTGACCTCTTCATTCACTATAGTGTTCCTTATTCTGAAGTCTTCTTTGCATGAAATTAATGTCCCTACTCCAGCTTTCTTTTGGTTAATGTTAGTATGCTATGTTCGTTTCCATCTTTTTACTTTTAACCTGACACTTTATATTTAAAAGGAATTTCTTGTAGACAATATATAGCTGGGTGTTATTTTTTTCCACGCTAATAAATTTTGTTTTGTAATTTATGTGTTATGATCATTAAGATATAAAGTGATTATATGGTTGGATTAATGTACAAACTTTGGTTCATTGAATTTGCTCTGTTTCTTCCTTCCACACCTTTTTCTACTTTCTCTGGTTTTAACTGAGTATTTTATGTGCTTCTCTTTTATCTCCTTCCATAGCATATCATTCATATTTCTTTTACATAGGGAAAACTCTATCCAACATTAATCACAGCAGGATCCTCTATGATCCACCTCCCAGAATACTGGAAATAAAAGCAAAAACAAACAAATGGGATCTAATTAAAATTAAAAGCTTCTGCACAACAAAGGAAACTATAAGCAAGGTGAAAAGACAGACTTCAGAATGGGAGAAAATAATAACAAATGAAGCAACTGACAAACAACTAATCTCAAAAATATACAAGCAACTTATGCAGCTCAACTCCAGAAAAATAAACGACCCAATCAAAAAACGGGCCAAAGAACTAAATAGACATTTCTCCAAAGAAGACATATGGATGGCTAACAAACACATGAAAAGATGCTCAACATCACTCATTATCAGAGAAATGCAAATCAAACCCACAATGAGGTACCATTTCACACCAGTCAGAATGGCTGTGATCCAAAAGTCTACAAGCAATAAATGCTGGAGAGGGTGTGGAGAAAAGGGAACCCTCTTACACTGTTGGTGGGAATGCAAACTAGTACAGGCACTATGGAGAACAGTGTGGAGAGTCCTTAAAAAACTGGAAATAGAACTGCCTTATGACCCAGCAATCCCACTGTTGGCCATACACACCAAGGAAACCAGAATTGAAAGAGACACATGTACCCCAATGTTCATCACAGCAGAGATTATAATAGCCAGGACATGGAAACAACCTAGATGTCCATCAGCAGATGAGTGGATAAGAAAGCGGTGGTACATATACACAATGGAGTATTACTCAGCCATTAAAAAGAATACATTTGAATCAGTTCTAATGAGATGGATGAAACTGGAACCGATTATACAGAGTGAAGTGAGCCAGAAAGAAAAACACCTATACAGTATACTAACACATATATATGGAATTTAGAAAGATGGTAACAATAACCCTGTATGCGAGATAGCAAAAGAGACACAGATGTATAGAACAGTCTTTTGGACTCTGTGGGAGAGGGAGAGGGTGGGCTGATTTGGGAGAATAGCATTGAAACATGTATACTATCATGTAAGAAATGAACTGCCAGTCTAGGTTCGATACAGGATACAGGATGCTTGGGGCTGGTGCATGGGGAAGATCCAGAGAGATGATATGGGGTGGGAGGTGGGAGGGGGGTTCAGGATTGGGAACTCATGTACACCCGTGGCAGATTCATGTCAATGTATGGCAAAACCAATGCAGTATTGTAAAGCAAAATAAAGTTAAAAAAAAAAAAGTTTGTAGTGATTGCCTCAGAGTTTACAGTATACATTTTAAACAAATCTAATCCATCTTTAAATAACACTAGCATACTGTTTCACATGTATTACAGGCAAATTGTAACAATCTTCTATATTCCTCCATCTCATCTTTGTGTTATTATCTGTTTCACTTTCCATCTTTATGGGCTTCCCTGGTGAACTCAGATGGTAAAGAATCTGCCTGGAATGCAGGAGACCTGGGTTCAGTTCCTGGGTTGGGAAGATCCCCTGGAGAAGAGAATGTCTATCCACTCGTTTTCTTGCCTGGAGAAATCCATGGACAGAGGAGCCTGGTGGGATGCAGTCTGTGGGGTTGCAAAGAGTGAGACACAACTAAGTGATTAACACTTTCCCTTTCCATCTTTTATAATCACATGGTATATTTTAATCTTTTTTGTTTTAACTAACAGTTGTCTTTTAGATTACTTAAAAATAAAATATTTATTTTACTTTCATTTATTCCCTTTCTAATATTCTCTTTCTATTGTAGATCCAAGTTTCTAAGGGATTTATTTATTTATTTATTTTTTCAGATCTCATTTGGAGAAACTTATGGGTTTCTAAAAAGAAGCTATGGACATTTTTTATGGACTCTAACACTGATGCTGCAGAAGTTGGTTTCTCACTCTTAATCTAGTTTACCTCAGCCTCCAGCATTTAATCAAAATTGCTATTTAAATATTTCTACCACTTAGACTCCAGCAACTTCTGTTTCAGATAATCAGATCACAGTTTCTGTATCTCTCTGTATGAACCTATCTCTCCAGATTTTGGAGTGGCTAGTCATCCTGAAACCTCAGTTTTCTAAAAGGTGTAAGAAAAGTCTTTAATTTTTATTTAAATTCAGTGTAAATTTTACTATTATTGTAAAGATTGAATCAATGGCTTCCAAACTCTGCATATCAGAACTTTCATTGATACCTTGGAAAATAAAAAATATAGGTTCCAATTAATTATATACATAGATTTACCTTTAGATAAAAGGAAAAATTAAACCTCTCTTTGTCTGTATGTGCTTACTTACATATCTCTCTCTGAGGAAGAAGACTAGGGTGATAGAATGCTCACAATACCATTAATGCTGGTCATTGCATATGGTTGGGGGATTTTTGGATTGTGTTGGTTCCCTCATTAAAAAAATTAATACTTCTTTAATTAGATTGTTATATTTTAAGAGTGGTGCATTTTTTTTTTTTGCCAGAAGCATTTATCACTTATGTTCGTGAATATTGATGACAAACCTTTAAAAAGTAGTAGAGTTCTAAATGCTATGCTAAGAAGTATGACCTTTATTTAAGACACAAAGGGGTGCTATTGATGAATTTTGAGCAGAGAAATGATATCATTTGATTATGCTTTTAGAAAACTTATTTAGCTTCTATGTGTTGCATGGGCTGGAATATTGAGGAACTCATTTTAGAAGGCTATCAAAATTATGATAGCAATAATATTTTCTATTTGTACTGTGTTTCAAAATTTATTGAGCACTCTCACAATTCACACTGTGAACCAGGCAGATCAGAGAGTTTTACCTTACTTTGGAAACACGGACATTAGTTCTAAGTAAACCAGAAAACATACCTTGACCACACAGTTAGTATGTCTCACAACTGGGGAATAAAACCAGAATTTTTGTGCTCTTTCTTTTTTACGTGGAATATCTGCACAAAACCAAGCAAAAATAGCCCTATTTTTTTTTTGGTAATAGAGTTTATAAAGTGCTTTCATGGAGTGATCTTAACTAAGGTGAAAATAATATAAGTGAAAACAAACAATCCATACCAAAAACAAACAAAAAGGATGCTTGAGAAAAGTGAATAGATGAAAGGAAGTAGGAAAATAAATTAATATTGTTTTTAAACTTTAACTTTTAGTACACCATTAGTGCTTTATTGAGGTGATTAAATCTGTATTTTGTAGAGGAGGAAATAGAATCTTAAGGAGGTTGAATAACTTGCTCAAAGTAACAAAATTTTTTCAAAAGACACTGCTGAGATATGAACCCAGGTCTGTTGGATTCTATGTATGATACCATGTCGCCTCTTGTGAATGACTGACATGCTTACTGCAAATATTCGACTGCATTGTATTTGTTAAACCTTTTTTCAAGATACTAAAATAAAGTATAGGGAGAAGACTAGTAGACACGTCGGTGTTATACCCAGACCGCCTTGCTGACCAGATGTGGGGAATGCCATCAGCAGATAGCCTTTAACTGTCAGCAACTTCATGGTCTGTTTCAACTGTGGAGAGCTGTCACCGGAAACCAAGGCAGGTAGCCACTTGATAGTCATTTAGTCATGTTTGACTCTTTTGTGACCCCATGGACTGTAACCCACCAGGCTCCTCTGTCCACGGGATTTCCCAGGCAAAAATATTGGAGTAGGTTGCCATTTCTTCTCAAGGGGATCTTCCTGACTCAGGGATCAAACCTGGGTCTCTTGAATTGCATGTGGTTTCTTTACCGACTGCACTACCAGGGAAGCCCCATCACAATTCAGATTCTTCCTCTGCCAAATGTTGCTTCCTTTCACTTCCTTTCATAGATGTCCTTAATAAACATCTTGCATCCCAAACTCCATTTCAGCATCTCCTTCTGGAGAAATAATTTTGTGACAGTTGATACCAGGAGTGGCCCAGGCAAGAGCAAAATAATTAGGGATTTGGAAATTAGGTCAATCACTGTCTTTGTTACAGTGAAGACCTGTTAGGTAGAGTGCAGACAGCCCCAGGCACAAGATGACACTGCACCCATCACTGGCGATGGCTTGTGATGGTATGCCAGTGGGAGAAAATGCACTGGAGGGAGCGGTATTAATATATCTTTTGAGAGATACAAAAGAAACAGTAACTATAAAGATAATGGCATTGATGGCTATTTTGTTATTGATATATTACAGAAAGATAACAATTGATTCTAAGTAACATGCTAACAACGTTAACCAGAGAGTTTCTTTGGTTAAATAAAATGATATTTTCATCTTCAGCAGTGGAGTTCAGTTCACGTAGTTGTGTCCGACTCTTTGTGACCCCATGCACTGCAGCACGCCAGGCCTCCCTGTCCCTTACCAACTCCTGGAGTTCACTCAAACTCATATCCATCAAGTCAGTGATGCCATCCAGCCATCTCATCCTCTGTCGTCCCCTTCTCCTCCTGCCCCCAATCCCTCCCAGCATCAGGGTCTTTTCCAATGAGTCAGTTCTTCACATGAGATGGCCAAATACTGGAATTTCAGCTTTAGCATCATTCCTTCCAAAGAACACCCAGGACTGATCTCCTTTAGAATGGACTGGTTGGATCTCCTTGCAGTCCAAGGGACTCTCAAGAGTCTTCTCCAATACCACAGTTTAAAAGCCTCAGTTCTTCAGTGCTCAGCTTTCTTCACAGTCTAACTCTCATATCCACACATGACTACTGGAAAAACCATAGCTTTGACTAGACGGACCTTTGTTGGCAAAGTAATGTCTCTGCTTTTAAATATTCTATCTAGGCTGGTCATAACTTTCCTTCCAAGGAGTAAGTGTCTTAATTTCCTAGCTGCAATCACCAACTGCAGTGATTTTGGAGCCCCCCAAAATAAAGTCTGACACTCTTTCCCCTGTTTCCCCATCTCAGCAGTGGAGTAGGGAAAGCTAATAGTCAAGCCTAGGACTTAAGAGAATGGATGAACTTGAAAAACTTAAATGGCTAACTAAGACAGATTTCTTACACCAAGGGACCTGGCTGGGAAAACCTAGGACACTGATATATTGTATAGTATTTCTGTGAGGATACTTTCAAATATTTTAGTATCCTAGAAACCTCTGAATCTTCTGAGCCTGCAGACAAAGTTCACCCTTCTTGATTAAGAGCTAAAATACCCTGAGGAGTCCAGTTTCACTACTCGGAGAAGAAATTAACATTGTGTTTCATCTTGAACTTTTCTCACATTATTACTGCTCTGCATAGTAGATATTAAATCTGTATTTTATAGATGAAAAAAAATCTATATGTGATTTTTCATACCTAACCCAAGGCAGTTACAAAGCTTTGCCTAGCAGGGCTCATGGGGGAAAGCTGCCTGTCTCATTTCCAACTTGGTGCATAGCCCATGCACTGCAGTTTTCTGGAGAAAGTTCAGTCAAGGACTCAGGCACTCTGGGCCAGCCATGTTCACATACATATCTGCATTTGAGCCAAGGAGCCTCTACCTACTCTTTAGGGAGCCTTGGCTGAGCACTTTTGAGCACCTTCCCACTTGTATATAGCCTTTCCTCCTCTCCCTACCCCTGGTCTATGACTTCATAAAGACATTGCTGTTTGGTCGATAAGTTGTGTCTGACTCTTTGTGACCCCCATAGACTGTAGGCCACCAGGCTCCTCTGTCCATGGGATTCTCTAGGCAAGAATACTGTAGTGGGTTGCCATTCCCTTCTCCAGGGGATCTTCCCAATCCAGGGATCAAGCTTGCATCTCCTGCATTCCCAGGTAGACTCTTTATTACTGAGCCACTCCTACAGTGGAATAAAAGCTGTCAGAGGACCCTGCCGCTGAATGGTGTCTAATGGCTATTGTTATTTCTGTGCAGATCCTTGCTGTCAGTCAGTGTGTGTCCTCTGACACAGCAAGTTACTGAGACTTGGCCTCCAGGGGAAAAAGCATGCAGAGCCCTTTGGAATTATTTGCCTACCAGCCCAAAGAAACCTTACAGACTTGGTTAGTTTCTTTCCACAATGAAAGAGATAATCTTGTCAACCTTAGAAAAGGAAAATGGCATGTAGGGTATGTCAGCACAAACTCCCTCTTTCAGAGTGCCCTGACAGAAGCCTTTTGGCCATAGGAGGGAGACGGAGCAGGAAGAAGAGAGAGGAACAACAGCCAAGCTCTTTCCCCCCTGCAGGTGGGTATAATTTCAGATCTGAAAAGTTTTGCCCCCTTGTGATGAAGCCCTTGCCACTGAAAAACAGGCCTTCCTGTCCTCACAGAGGGGGTCCAATGGGCCACTTGGTGGTCTCTTGGCTCGACAGTGCATGGCTGGAAGCAGCAGAGGATTAGAGTGCTCACCAGACCCAGATTTCCAGTTTGGCCCCCACGCTGTCCCTGCTGATGGGTGGTGGTTTGGTCACTCAGTCGTGTCCAACTCTGCAACCCCATGGACTATAGCCTGGCAGGCTCATCTGTCCATGGGCTTCTCCAGGCAGGAGTGCTGGAGCCCAATTAAACTTCCTCACGAGTTCAGGCAGAGAAGGCAATGACACCCCACTCCGGTGCTCTTGCCTGGAAAATCCAATGGACGGAGGAGCGTGGTAGGCTGCATTCTATGGGGTCGCTAAGAGTCGGACACGACTGAGCAACTTCACTTTCACTTTTCACTTTCATGCACTGGAGAAGGAAATGGCAACCCACTCCAGTGTTCTTGCCTGGAGAATCCCGGGGACAGAGGAGCCTGGTGGGCTGCCACCTATGGGGTCGCACAGAGTCAGACACAACTGAAGCGACTTAGCAGCAGCATCAGCATGAGGTCAGGTCAATCAGCCTATGACTCACTTTGAGTCTTAACTGGCAAATTCTTATCAAGGAAAACATGATCACATCAAGATAGCAAAAATTCAGCAGCAGAAAGAACAGTGTATGAGTGGCAAACAGGCACCCTTTCCTGAACAACTGGGGCCAAAACTCCCAGAGATATTTGGGTGTGTTTACTTGATAATGGGTCTCAAAGAAGGAGATGAGTGGGTTCTCCACCAAGGAATTCATGACCAGGTACCTGGCTATGGAGATGCCTGACAGGTGACCTAGTGAGGTTCTGCATAATGATGGGCCCTGTGATGGTCAAGTGCTTCCTCCTCCCAATGGGACCTGACTGGTGAGTCTGGAGATGAATCAGAATGCCCTAAATAAACCTATATGGGGCCTCCCCTGGGGGCTCAGTGGTAAAGAATCACCTGCCAATGAAGGAGATGCAAGACATGCAGGTCTAATCTCTGGGCTGGGAAGATCCCTTGGAATAGGAAATGGCAACCCACTCCTGTATTCTTTCCTGGAGAATCCCATGGACAGAGGAGCCTGGCGGGCTACAGTCCATGGGATTGGAAAGAGGTGGACATGTCTGAGTGACTGAGCGCAGAGCACACATAAATCAACCGGGACTTCTCAACTTTCAAAAGTAAGAGCATGGGTTATTGTAAGCTTCTCTGTCCCCAGTGTGATCAGAGGGTTTTGCCAAAGTTTGGGTTCAGTTGTATTTTTGAGCTTTTTGGATACTGGAGTCACTGTGACCCCAGTCCCTGGAATCCCTAACCCCAGGATGAGGGGAGGGCAAATACTGTGCTCTGGCCTTGCATCTGGGACCACCATCACCAGAACCCTTGCTTAGGCCTGGCTATGAATGGCTCCGTTTGGGTTCCTATAAAGCTCAACTGTTATGGACCTGCTACTGAACGTATTATTGGTATAGTTGTATTGTCTACATTCAATCCTTCTTACCCACACTCTGATGGAATTAGCTGCTAATATTCCTAATAGAACAGTGAAGATTCTTTCTGTGGAGCTATGGAAACTGTCATAAAGTGCCAGTGTTTCTCAAAAATAATTTTAGCTGCCTGTGAGAGAAAAAGAAACAGCTGCCTTTACCGTTGAGCTTTAAGAAGCTAAAGTTCCCTGTGAGACTAGGCCTTCATTCAGTAGACACATCTAGCTTGTAGACAAGGCCTCTAGTATCTGAAAACTCACTTTAATAACTGTCAACTCAAGGCCACAGTGCCACTCGTGATGTATGCAGTACCGACGTTTTGATTATTGCCCAAGCAGAGGGAACTTGGCATGTGGGAACAGATACTTTTTCCAGCCTTTCTTTTCATAGCAATCTTGATTAATTTGCCTTTTTGTGGAATGAGTTGCAACACACTTTTTATTTCCACATGTTCAATTAGTTTACTTATTTATTTTTTAATTTAAATTTATTTATTTTAATTGGAGGCTAATTACTTTACAATATTGTATTGGTTTTGCCATACATCAACATGAATCTGCCATGGGTGTGCATGTGTTCCCCATCCTGAACCCTCCTCCCACCTCCCTTCCTGTACCATCCCTCTGGTTCATCTCAGTGCACCAGCCCCAAGCATCCTGTATCCTGCATCGAACCTGGACTGGCAGTTCGTTTCTTATATGATATTGTACATGTTTCAATGCCATTCTCCCAAATCATCTCACCCTCTCCCTCTCCCACAGAGTCCAAAAGACTATTCTATACATCTGTATCTCTTGTGCAGAAGCTTTTAATTTTAATTAGGTCCCATTTGTTTATTTTTCTTTTTATTTCTAGTATTCTGGGAGGTGGGTCATAGAGGATCCTGCTGTGACTTATATCGGAGAGTGTTTTGCCTATGTTTTCCTCTAGAAGTTTTATAGTTTCTGGTCTTACATTTAGATCTTTAATCCATTTTGAGTTTATTTTTGTGCATGATGTTAGAAAGTGTTCTAGTTTCATTCTTTTACAAGTGGTTGACCAGTTTTCCCAACCCCACTTGTTAAAGAGATTGTCTTTAATCCATTGTATATTTTTGCCTCCTTTGTCGAAGATAAGGTGTCCATAGGTGCGTGAATTTATCTCTGGGCTTTCTATTTTGTTCCATTGATCTATATTTCTGTCTTTGTGCCAGTACCATACTGTCTTGATGACTGGCTTTGTAGTAGAGTCTGAAATCAGGCAGGTTGATTCCTCCAGTTCTATTCTTCTTTCTCAAGATTGCTTTGGCTATTTGAGTTTTTTTGTATTTCCATACAAAATTGTAAAATTATTTCTTCCATACAAATTGTGAAATTATTATTCTGAAAATACCGTTGGTAGCTTGATAGGGATTGCATTGAATCTGTAGAATGCTTTGGGTAGTATACTCATTTTCACTATATTAATTCTGCCAATCGATGAACATGGTATATTTCTCCATCTATTAGTGTCCTCTTTGATTTCTTTCTCCAATGTTTTATAGTTTTCTATATATAGGTCTTTAATTTCTTTAGGTAGATATATTCCTAAGTATTTTATTCTTTTCATTGCAATGGTGAATGGAATTGTTTCCTTAATTTCTTTTTCTACTTTCTCATTATTAGTGTATAGTAATGCAAGGCATTTCTGTGTGTTGATTTTATATCCTGCAACTTTACTTTATTTGATTAGCTCTAGTAATTTTCTGGTGTAGTCTTTAGGGTTTTCTATGTAGAGGATCATGTCATCTGCAAACAGTGAGAGTTTTACTTCTTCTTTTCCAATTTGGATTCCTTTTATTTCTTTTTCTGCTCTGATTGCTGTGGCCAAAACTTCTAAAACTATGTTGAATAGTAGTGTAAAGACACTTTTAATGTAACATAAACTCCTCAGCTATCTACCGTCAGTAGGTAGACAGGAACTTGAAGAAAAGTTTCTCTTCCAATGGGAACACTAGACTTACTGATGACATACTTCTGATGGGCCCAGAGAAGGGTCCTGTCTAATAAGGAATGGAAGCTCTATTGATCCACAAGCAGCAACATTGTTGGGACATTAACACGTACATGTGTGTGTGCTAAGTCGACCCCATGGACTATAGCCCACCAGGCTCCTTTGTCCATGGGATTCTCCAGGCAAGAACACTGGAGTGGATTGCCATGCCCTCTTCCAGGGGATCTTCCTGACCCAGGGATTGAACCCATATCTCTTACATCTCCCACATTGGCAAGGGTTTCTTTACCACTAGAGCCACCTGGAAGCCCAGGACATTAACATTGATGAGGTTAATGAATACAGGTGAAGTTCTGGGATGTAATCTAGCTAGGGGGTTTGACTTCTCATTTCACTACAGATTTCTGACTTTTGATTTTCTCTGCACCAACAAATGAAAAAGAGGTCCAGCAATTGGTGGGTCTGTTCAGCTACTGGTATACTCTCATGGACCCCACATGTTGATTTGGTAGCACTTATCTACCAGCTTTGTGTGGAGATCTGACCTACAGGATGCCCTGGAGGTGCTCCAATGGGTCACCCAGGATGCTCTTTCCCTGAGACCCAGTGATCCGCATTTCCCATTCAAATTACAGGTCTCTTCAGCCTCTCTGTTCACCAGTTGGAATTATGACATGAGGACATCACCAGGCCAGCAGCACCATTGAAACTTTTGGATCCATACACACCTTTTGAGAGGCAACAATTGACTTGTCATTACATTGTAGTATATACTGAATGTATGATCCATGGCCATGAAATAGTCTTATAACCAGAAGTCCCAATCATGCCATGAGTCTGACCAGAGGCCTGAAATTGCCAGATGGAAGTGGCTCAGAAATCCTTTCTAGTGAAGTAGAAATGGTACACACAAGCCTGACCAAGTTGGGGTCATGCAACCATGACAAGATCTCCGAGACCAAGAAAAGTCTCAGGGATGCCCTTCTGGCCCACAGGTATATAGCTCTAGGAGGTGCTATGGGTCCAATGGGGATCCAAATATAGAGACCTCTAGGACCATACATTGGCCTGGCTCACTATTTGCTTCTCCTGGTAATTTCTACTGGAATGAAATGGGTGGAGCTACTACCTGACTTGAAAGAGGCCTGCCCCTTGCAGCGGGTGGTAAAAGATGCTCAGGACAATTGGCAGAGCTTCAGGAAGTTTGGATGGATCCAGGTCACCTCAGCAACTAAGCTGTGTTGTTTTCACTGGCTTACAGACTATGACTAATGCTACAGTTGTTTGGCCAGGTCATTGGCAAGCCCTATAAACAAGCTTATCCTGTGGGGATAAGGCACTTGGATAAAAATTGCTCTTTTTTCCTAATAAGTGTTTTGTTACTCATGCCACCAGAAAGACTGCTATACTAATGAAGGGGAACGTAGTGAGCAGACTCTTCTCAGCTAAGTGAGATGACTGAATTATGCTCTGACCCAGAGCTAGCAGATGTGCAACCATATTTGGATCCATGAGAAATAAAAATTCAATCACCATTCTAGACAGAACCTACATGCATGGATTGCCCTTGTTCATCTGAAGATGCTTAAACAGCATGGAAAACTGCTAGACCCTGTCTAAGGATAGAAATACTGCTTAGGTAGTTTCTTGAACCAACAGGTAGAGTGTTCTTGGCAGATATATCACCTTGAGCCTCTCATCCTATCTGGAAATTTCTCCTGGATCCTATCTGAAGTTGATACTTTCTCTAGATTTGGCCTAGCTGTGTTCATGCCTTCTGCTGACTCTAGGCCAACAAGGCCACGATTTTCTTGCTTGGGTTCAATGAGCACATTTCATCTTTTAATAGATCTGGATGTGTGGCTTAAGCTCCTTGGCAGTGGGGTGTTTGTCCCAGTCTGCTCTGTATCTACCTCACTTTCTCTTGATTCTGTTCTCTTGGGGGAAAATGGAATACCAGGGAGCTGGCACCCCCTTTTTGCCTCTTGCTTCACTGTTATGGTGAATGAAAACCACTGGATTGATGCTTTGTTTTCTTAATTGTCCTAACTGGATACAAAACACGTGATTGTACAATTCCTGCACCCACACCCCTACCTTTCCTTGAATGAAGATGTTTTCTCATACCCCAGGTTCCCTCCTGACTGTCCAACAACCAGAGCTGAGTGGTAGCACACCCAGCTGAGGATGTGCTGAGACTGAAGAGAAGGCAGAAGGATATACATCCCAAAGTACCTGTGAGAGCTAACCAGACAGTACCAGCAAGAGCTGGAGGAATACGCATGGGACTAGATTTGAAATTTCTAGATTAAAGTGGCAGGAAGATGAATTTGGATAGAAAACGATTTGTTGACTTGAGAGTATTCTCCTGACATACATGATTTTACACTCTTGCATGAACCCCAGACCATGCAAGTTTGCTACCAGCACACCTCCTAGAGTATACAGTAAGAGATATGGCCAACACTTAGCAAGGAAAATGAAAGAAAAGATGAAAGGCTTTGGGGAAGTAGAAGTAGACCTGTTGAAATAGATATACTACATATGTCCATAAGGCTTTTCAGTTGATTATATTTCATGGGAAGACCATAGCATTTACCAAAGCCATATAAGGAATTTGCTGATGAAACAGGCAAAAGAATCACTACAATTAAGCACCTTGCTGCAATTATGGTGACTGTCTTCTTTTCATGAGGGCTGGTGGCAGGACAGGCTATTACCAGAATCTGAATCATGGAGAATGAAGACAGGACTCTGAAATAGTAGAGACCATGTTGGCACTCTGCTGCCAGATGCTGGGGACTCATAATCATTGTAATGAGCATTAGGGTCCAAGTGGCAGTTGAGGGCCTGACCTGCATCTGAAAAGTTATAAAGGTGGTTAACAGAATGCGATTTTCCTAGAGCAGAAGAGATGGGAAGCTATATCTGTCTTACTTAGCTTGTACCAGCAGAAGAAGTTAAGGGCAGGTTACTAGGTAGATTCCTGAGAGTAGCCTCCCAAATAAAATGTCAAAATTCTTTATCCAATATCCAAACCTGGGTTAGTTTTCAGTCTAGCTTTCAGTAAAACCCATTGACTAGTGAAGATGTCTTTTCTCTATGGGAAAAGACACCACATTACCATAGCAACTATACACAGTCATGTTGTTCCCAGTTTTCCTCAAAAGAACCACAGGTGTTTTATTCACTGGGGCAAAGGTTTAGGTGTCTTCTGAGTTGTTGTAAGTAGAATCTGAATTAATATTTTGTACTTGGAGAGCTGAAGCAGCATCCTTGCTTTCCTGTTAGAGTGAGAATATATGAGGCCTGAAGATGCACAAAGCTCAGAACAGTTCTAGCTTACAATGCATCCCATAGGCCTATTTGCATATGGATTGCAATACCTTCAGGTCCCAAATGTATAATTCAGATACATACTTTGTAGTAGATAGTGCAACCCTCACCGTGCATCCTGAGCCTGTGAGGAATGGCTATTATAATGAGAAAGCCCAAGTGGAAACCTCTGAAATTCTCCTCCTACTGAAGCCCAGATAGTAAATCAAAACCAGTACTGCACGGAGGAGCTGGGGAGAGGGTGTGGGAGTGGTCCCTGAGGGCATCTAAAGCACTTAATAATGATTGTCCTCATCATTGGGCTTCCCAGGTGGTGTAGTGGTAAAGAACACGCCTGCCAATGTGGGAGATGTAAGAGACATGGGCTCAATCCCTGGGTCAGGAAGATCCCCTGGAGAAGGACATTGCAACCTACCCCAGTATTCTTGCCTGGAGAATCCCATGGACAGAGGAGCCTGGTGGGCTACAGTCCATAGGGTTACACATAGCTGGACACGGCTGAAGCAACTTAGCATGGACACATGTCCTCATCATATTGATGTTTAATTCAGCAGACCATCCCCTGCAGAAACAGGATAAATCCTGGAGAGTGACTGTAGACTTTACAAACTCAACTAAGTCTTAGCCACTATGTCCATGGCTGTGCCAGATATGAAGTCTTTGCTAGAACACATCAGTGCGGTTCAGACTCCATCTCAGCATCTGCTCCTAGAGAGACCAACCTGCAGCAGAGAGAGATGGATGGCAAAGTTTGGAGATCTGTGTTCTCATTTCACAGGGAAAATCAAGGCAGTCATAGTTTACAGTAAAAGGAAAGAAAAGACATAAGTGTGTCTCTCAGTCTTCCTCTGTGGCCATCAGCTCACATTGCTTCTAATATGCACTAGAAGCAACTCACTCTCATACATGCATACATATATACCTACGTATGCTTGGACATACACATCAATACATATATCCAGGCTTTCTATTTCCAAGCTAAGTATGCATGCCCAGCCCTAGCTTCAGGGAAATATTATTTATGAAACTCAGCATGCCTGATGTATTGATACTAAGCTGTCAGAAAAACATGAATCTCAAACAATTTAGAAGATACTGAGTTCATCCTGCTTTCAACACTCTTTTGTTAGACTTACATGTTTATTACTTTATTATCTGAATGCTTTTTCTTTGTAATATTAGAGGAAAGTTATACTAACACAAGATGCTTTCTGTGGTCTGGGAGCCAACTAACTAAACATTTAGAGGCTTTTCATGGGGACCAGAAGAGCTTACATGTGTTTATCCTAAAGAAATCTGACATCTGTCACTAATTCTGTGAAAGAACATTTGGGCTATATGCAAAGTGGACAATTTGTGTTTATTTCTTCATTCAGATGCCCCCCCCCCACCACATTCTTTGTTTAAATAACCATGAAATAATTTTGTCTTTGTAGAATAATTTAATATTTCCAGCTTTTGTCTGTTTTGAACAGTTTGTTTTCTCCTGGGCCAGTGACAACAACCAACTCTGTTGCATTGTTTTTGTTTTTTTCAAGTGCTTCCCTGAACAAGGACCCCTGAAGAAGGAACACAGAGGGGTGAAATCTTTCCATGAACCCTGCCTTGGCATTGGGTCAATTTGAGGAAAGTGATGCCTTTCTGTGATTTATCTACTGGGAGAAGGCAGCTTTTTCTAATTCACATAAAGGCATTTTATATACTATTGGTGACTCTGCTTCTAAGTCAACTCAGGAAGTCAAATTATTTATTGATATTTCTCCATTTAAAAGTTAAAAAATAAATTAGGGTTTTATAATTCCTACTTATAATTTGAGATACTTTTATCTCCATGAGTGAAATCTTAAACATATAAATCTGAAAAAGCATGCTTTCCTTTCTTAATCATTCTTTGAAATTTTTATATTTTGCTAACTTATTTTCCACAGTGAAATATCAGCTATTAATTTCATAGTTTCTTCCTTGGGAACTTTCCAGACCATTCTAGCTTTAGTCATCAGTAATAACTTAGAATTTTATAAGTAATTTGCCCTTTTTAATGTAAATTAAGTTAATGATAAATTCACTTTTTAAAGCTTATATTTTCCAGCCTTGAGGGAAGACAGTATCAATGATTTGGGGCTTTTGACAGGAAGAGGAGGGAAGAAAGACTTTTGTGCTAATCATAAAGAACCTGGTTTCTGTCATTTTTTCACTTCCCAAAGCCCTTTAAACACCAAACTCAAAACTCACTAGAATGTAAAACTGCTTAAAAACAAAGATTTTTACTTGTTAGCACATAGAATAGTGCCAGCATGTACCAGGCACTCAATAAATATTTGTCATATAAAGTAATGCAATAAAGCCCTCTGAGGCTCATGCCTCTAAGTTGAAAAAAAAAAAACCCTAAATTTTGCAGATTATATTTTCATTCCTATTCCTATTTCTTATTTAAAGATTTAACCTCAATAAAGCAGACTTTCCCTGCTAACATATCAAGGGATCTGAGTACCCATTGCAAAGGATTGCTATGAGGAGTAAATTTAATTACATGAAATATGTGTGTTCCAGACATTAAATATTTTAATGTATGGGACATTATACACTTTTAATATATATCAAAATATGTATGGTAAGGTAATACACTATACTTGATGTAATATAAACATTTGCTTTGTTTCTATTTCTCTTATTTTTGATTGTAAAAAAATAGTTCCTATCCATTTGAGTGATTTTCATTCATTAAACAAATACTTTTATCCTATATTCTATGTCATATTTTTTGTATCATCCAGCATTTTAGATGTTTTCCTAATTTGTTGAAAACATATTCCAATATTTATTCATCAAACAAGTCAGTAGAGTAGAATCAGTTATTCTTATTCACACTCTAATATAATAATGGAAACAGAATAATAGACTGATACAATTGTTTCAAAGAAATCCTTTAGTTAATTTTTATTTTCTTAGATAATCATATGCTATGCTCCTTCAAATTACCTCAAAATTAGCATTACTTAGGTTCAAACTTCAATACTATAAAAATACAGAGAATTAACTTTCTTAACTAGCAATGCTCAGTTAGATATCTTTTAAGAATTTCCTCCTAGTTCCTTTATAGGTAGTTTTATTTTTTTTAAATAAAGTAATAAGGTCTTAAAAAAAAAGAACGTGAGTCAGTGTTAAGTTCAGAAACATTATGTGTAAGTATGTGAATGTACAGTTTCTACATAGGGAAACTATGGATTTAATATTGGCTATGTAGTCTGGCTATTACTGACATACATACAGATTTCTAAAATCTATATGTCAACACTATGTTAAATATTAAAATATAGAGTTAATGTATTTTTAGTAATCTCTGTCACTTAATATCAATAAATTCTTGTTCAGTCACTCAGTCATGTTCGACTCTGTGACCCCACAGATTGCAGCACACCAGGCCTCTCTGACCCTCACCATCTGAAGGATGTTAAATATCAAAATTTATACTCAATGTACTTTTAGTAATCTCTGTCACATTATTATCAATAATACTTCATGTTTAAATCTTGACAGTAAAAGGTTGATTAACATATTGACACTCAAATTATACAGTAATTGTTTATCTTGTCCAGAAATAGAACACAGATTTGAAAATATACTGCAGGCTGGGTACTTCTTCCTTCTCAATCTGTTATAAAAGTAGGCATTAACAACATCAGAAATCAAAGCCCATTATGCTGGTAGGTATCTAGTTAACTGATTTGCTAACTTATGTCCAGAAAACCTGCACACCAAGGTTTATAGTACGTTCATTCATAATCACCCAAAACTGGAAGCAACCAAGATATTCTTCAACAGATGATTGGTGGACGTTGCTTTTCCCTAAATTGTAAATTGCTTGATGTAAAGAATTATGATTTTTGCTCTCTGCTTCTCAAAAAGAATGCCTTGTACAGAGTAGATACTTAGCAACTCAACAGTTGCAGTTCATTCACTACTAAATGAATTGCAGTTGCTCATGCAGGATAATGTATTTCTTTATTGTTTTATTTATTCAGTCAGATTTTACTAGTATCTTGTGTGACATGCTCTGTGCTAAATGTAAGCGACTTTAAAATGAGTATGACAAAAATTCCCACCTTAAAAAAAAATCATAGCCTAGTGGAGAGGCAGATCTATGTTAATAACTGTAATATATTTTCAGCATTTAGGATGGAAAAATGCCATAGACAAGAGGAGCCTGGTGGGCTACAGTCCATAGGGTCCCAAAGAGTCAGAATGACTGAAGCAACTTAGCACAGCACAAGTATGGTTTTAATATAATATCAATGTGGATACATAGAGTGAATAATGCTAGAAACATAAAAACCAAAATGGCACTGTTTTTAAATTTATCAGATGTTTTTAGGAAGCAGAAGTTTTCTTATCCCATTTAACTTTCATTTCATTAATAACAAAATAAAACAACCAAATTACTTAAACATATCTTTGGACAAAAAGCATAGTACTCTGTTAGTGACTTCTATGGACAGTATCCACAATGGTGAGTAAAAGAAATCCACAGAAATCTCTGCATCCTTAGCTTAACTCTCTATGTTGCAGATGACTCTCTTGGGGCTAAAATCATTTGTTCTGCTGTCATTTTTTATGGAGCTGCTTGCATTTAAAACAAAAAACTCCATATGAAGTTGTTTGCTACCATATATCATATAGATTAGGTGGTTCAGATGGTAAAGAATCCACCTGCAATGTGGGAGACCTGAGTTTAGTCCCTGGGTTGGGAAGATCCCCTGGAAGAGGGCATGGCAACCCACTCCAGTTTTGCCTGGAGAATCCCCATGGGCAGAGGAGCATGATGGGTTACAGTCCACGAGGAGCATGACTGAGCAACTAAGCACAGTGCAGCAGCACGGCGCAACTTTTTGACTCTTGTCCTTAGCTGAATGGAAAATGCTGGTTAGTTTTATCTTTCTCATATGCAAGTTCAATTTTTTTCAACAGGCATTTTTATAGATGTTCTTTTATGTGATCCAGATTATTTATACTCTTTTATTTTATATATTGGAGAAGGAAATGGCAACCCACCCCAGTACTCTTGCCTGGAAAATCCCATGGATGGAGGAGCCTGGTAGGCTGCAGTCCATGGGGTCGCTAAGAGTTGGACACAACTGAGCGACTTCACTTTCACTTCATTTTCATGCATTGGAGAAGGAAATAAAAACCCACTCCAATACTCTTTTCAAGATGTAGACTTGTGATGAAGACAAGGCCATAGTCCTTCTTTTGAAATAATTCTTTTGCTTACTCTTTCGAGACAAGTAAGCATCTTCTTAAGAGAGGTGGCTTAATTTGTAATTACTTATTTAAATTTTTTTTATTTTTTTGTCATTTTTAAATTTTAACTTAATAATCATTTCACACTGTTTTTACAAAATCAAAGTCTTGGACATTGTTCTGTGCTCCAACCTTTCCAATCTCCGAAATCCTATTTTTGAGGCAAATTCTATTAACTCTTCATTAGTTTCTTCCAGAAACTTCCTCTGTATCTGTAAGGAAACTTGCTTAACTTGCTTATTCTTGACTTATCAATTTTAAGACAATCCTGTGAATTCTACATACAATAGCTGAAGATTAAACTATCTACACCACTTGCACATTTTGCAGTAGATTCATTGTACTGCTGTGCCCAATTTTTACATTAATACCTTGCTTGTTCACACCTTTTGGAAGTTATCACCTCATACTGACTTTGAACTTGATCATAAAGTTTTTACACTGGGACTTTAGCAAAACTGATGCAAAGAGAGGCTTGAAATAGCACTAGTCCACTTATACTTCCTCTCTTGGATCCCTGCCAACGCCAGAGAATGAGTCATATCTAGCCTCCTGTAGGATGAGAGGCTTTGTGGCTCCAAAGAAATTAGTCTGAGCCATTCTTCACCTTCCAGCTGTCACCTGACTGAAGGTGCTTGAGAAAATCTAGAATCACTCCACCAACCTTTGGACTCATAAGATGGATCTATTAAGTTTTAGAGTGAAACTCAGTCTTCACTTTCACTTTTAAAATATAGTTTTAACATATTCTATTTACCTCCTTCCTTTCTCCCCATCTTTTGTTTTGTTTGGAGGCATCTTACATCATGCTTTAATCTGAAAGTGTTCTCTAGATGTGATTCATCCTGGAACTTCTAGTTGCCACTCTTCCATGTTGAATATTCAGCTATTACCTGGAATCTTTGACTTTGTTCTTTCTTGGTTCACTCCCTTATGTTGGAGGGTATATTGTCCAATTCCATTTAAGAAAGCGTGCATGTGATGTACATATTCTGAGTGCTTATAAATCTGACACTATTCTATAGTCAACTCATTAGATATTTTGATTTCCCAAGTAGAAAATTACTTCTCCTGAGAAATTTGAAAGTATTTATCCTAGGTCTTTGAGCATGCACGTCACTATTTAAGAGTCCATGTTTCAGTGTCCTTCCTTTGTATATGACCTGCACTCTGCTCTCTATAAGTATTTAGAATCGTTTTCTCTGAATGTCTTCATTGCATCAAGAAATAATAAAGTGAGCAACAAAATAACAAAGTGGGTTTGTTTAGAAGGATGTTTGGAAAACTAGATCTATCCATTGAGAAAAGTGGTACTGGATTTATACTAACACCATAGATTTATAGTAGAAATCAGTTGAGTAGAAGCCCTGAATGAGAAAGGTAAAAATAAAAAAGTTAGTAAATGAAAACGTAGGAAAATGCTTTTGTGATCTCTGAGTTAAGAAGAACTCTAAAAAATTTTCAAAAGTATAAACTTTTATACCTAAAGGTTAAATTTGCCATTTGGAAGGACAATGTGAACTGTATCTATTTATATTTCAGTATTAACATCCCTTCATTGACTAAAAATGAAGTCTTGAGAGCTCTACTTTATAAAGTAAATCCCATTTCCACATCATCCATGACATTGAAGTCCTTGTTTCTTATGTAAGTATTTGTTACATTACCTTTTATTTTAAAAGGAGAAAAAAATAATAAACTACTAGGTCTGTTGAAAAAAATAGACTTTTTTGTTCACCGAAGTGTATCCTAGACAAAATTAAGAGATGACAAACATGGATACAAGACCAGCAATGACTAAAATTGAAAATAAGACAGAATACTAAGTATCTAAGAAACTATGCATTCAAGAAAAATCAGTAACCTCACTAGGAGAATGGGCAAATGAAATGGAAAAGATAATTAATAAGAAACCCAAAAATCTAATAACCTGACTAAGAGATGACAAAAAATTATTAGTAATCAGGGAAGTTGGATTTTAAAACTGCAGTGTGATATCACTTACAGCTATGGCATTAGACCAGAAATATTTAAAATACTAAATAATGCCAAATGCTGTTAATATATTGGGGATATATTAATAGAAACTGTCATTCTCTGCTAGTGGAAGTAGAGATTGGTATAGCTGTTCTTGAACGAGTCAAAATAAGCACGTTAGACATGACTGAGCGCCTTTCACTTCACATCATATACTAAACACTATGGTAAACTGAGAATGTAACAATGAATAAGACAAATTACCTTTGGCTCCCTGAAGGTTACATAATTAATTAGTATTTGGGGGGAATGAGGGTGGAGCCAGGTATATGAGAACCTCTTTATTCACAGTGTCATTTAACAAATATTTTCTTGTTTTTTTTGAAATGTAATTGATAAATTTATGTTCTACTCTCAGCATTTTAATTATACATTAATGTGCTATTAATTACAGTCACCATGTTATACATTAAATCCACTGGTAACTTTTTAAATCTCTATTTCTCTGTTTGACTTTTGTTTTTTAAGATTTCACATTTAAGCGATACCATTCAGTATTTGTCTTGCTCTGTTTTCTCTGTTTTAACGTAATGCTCTCCAGGTCCATCCATGCTGTTGCTGTTGCAGTATTTTCTTCTTTCTCAAGGCTGAATGCCATGCCACTGACTGTATCTACCACATTTTCTCGATCCAGTCACTCATTGATGGATACTTAGTTGTTTCTGTACCTTAGCTATTGTGAATAATGCTGCAATGAATATGGGAGGACACATATGTCTTTGAGATGAAGATTTCCTTTCAGAAATATATACCCAGATATATACCCAGAAGTGGAATTCCTGGATCCTACGGTAATTCTATCTTTAATTTCTGGAGGAATATCCTTAATATTCTGTACAGTGGTTATAGCAGTCTACATATGGACCAATAGTGTACAAGGGTTCCCTTTTGACCATATCCTCACCAGTATTTGTTAACTCTTATCTTTGATAATAGCTGTTGTAATATGTGTGATTTGATAATGTGTTTTTTTTTTCTTATTCTGGTTTTGATTTGTATTTCTGTCATGATTAGTGACATTGAGCACCTTTTCATGTCACTGTGGATCTATCTTCTCAGGAAAAGTGTCTATGCAGTTCCTTTGCCCATTTTTTTAATTGAGTAATTTAAATACATTTTTGTTACTGAGTTGTGTAAACTCCTTGTATATTTTGGATATTAATCCTTGTTGATTACTTGATTTGCAAACATTTTTCTCTCGTTTCATAGGTTGCCTTTTAATTTTGTTGATGGTTCCCTTTGATGAACAGAAGTACTTTAGTTTAATGTTGTCCCACTTGTTTGTTTTTACTTTCGTTGTCTCTGTTTTTGGTGAATAAATAATGTTGCCAAGATCAATGTCAAAGAGCTTATGTTCTCTTCTAGAAGTTGTACCTGTTAAGTTCAAATCTTTAATCCACTTTGAGTTGTGTTTCTGTATTTGAGCTGATGATTTAAGCTGCACCACTTTTGGATTTCTCCTGGTGGGTGCCCCAGTGGCTTTTAAATCCTTGACCTGCCTGCACATCTTTGTAGCAGTAGGTCTGTAAATGGGACAGACAAAAAGGAAGAAAAGGAGAAAGAGAGAGAGAGAAGAAAAGGCAGGGAGTAAGGCAGCACCTCTCAAGTGCAAGGGAAGGAAGAGCCTGAGGCCTACCAAATTCTCCTGTCTGGCTCCCCGAAGATGTTCCTGGGGGGTAGGTTCTTGTCTCTCATTGCAAAAAAAAATAACTCAGAGACCATACAGGAGCTCAGGAAAGAAGTAAAGGCTTATTTAAGTGACCTTAAGGGAAGAGGGGGCAGGCTTAGGTAGGTAGTTGCTCTGAGTTTTTTTGGCAAACCCATCATGTTAGGCATGGAGTAAAGGGGCAGAATATTCAGTGGGGAGGGAGGGGCTTGGGAGTCTTCCTCCCTGATTGTCATCCCAGCTTCACCTCCCTGAGGAGCGCAGAGATTTACATTCTTAGTTAGTCTTGGCATCGGTAGTACTTCATATCTGTAAGGCTAAATATCATTGTAATGGGGCTATAATAAGCAAAAGGTTACATGTGGAGGCTAGAGACCCCTGCCTTTCCCCACCTTTGTCTGCCTCCAGGACACATCACCCTCAACTGTGGTTTGCTCTCAGTCTTGAGGTTATTGCTTTTCTCTGCCCAGGACCCTGGTGCTGACAGGGTGCCTGGTTTCCTGCTATTTAGCCTGTGCTCCCCTTTTTCGGCTCACATCTCTCTGACTGACTGCTTCAACATTAAGAACTGTTTCTTTGACTGCTACAGCCCCAGGGAACCATGAATGGAAGCCCCACTGACCTGCAGAGCAGGACACTTTGGCAACCTGTCGCCTGGGCAGCATCTGCCCAACCTGGAGCACAGAATGAGGTATGTGCTCCTCTCAGGGAGACACTGGCGACTTGCAGGAGGCTTTGGAGAGATGGCAGGGGAGTGCGTGGGTTGCTCTGTCTCCAGGGAATGTTGCAGGCTGCCCCTAGGTATGTGCTGAGAAGCTTAATCTCAAGGCAGCAGTTTTCAAAGTATTTGCATGGACCCCTTTCAAGAAAAGACTGGGAGATGGGTAATTTTATCTGTTCCCTCTGAACTGACACCCATAAGTGGAGCCATAGCAAGTGCTTGTATGCCTGTTAACAACCGCCTTTATGTTTCCCACTGTCTTTTGGGTCTCATGGAAGCAAGCCTCATTGGCTTTTAGAGCTAGATATTTCAGGGTCCCATCTCTTGGATGAGTCTTCAAAGTTGTGGTGCTATATATAGGACCCAATCCCTTTGATGCTTAGGGAGAAGCTGGTAGTTGGGAATTCCCTCTTTTTTTAAAAAAACATTTTATTTATTTATTTATTTATTTATTTATTTATTTTTGGCTGTGCTAGGTCTTTGCTGCTGCTGCTCACGGGGTTTCTCTAGCCGCAGCAGGCTGGGGTTCTTCTTCGCTGCGGTGCGCGGGCTTCTCATAGAGGGGGCTTCTCCTGGTGCGGAGCGTGCTCTCTAGGGCACACGGGGCTCAGGAACTGCAGAAGTGGGCGCAGCGGCCCCGCCCCCGGGCTCCCGGGCACAGGCTCAGTAGATGCGGGAGCACAGGGTTAGCTGCTCCAGGGCCTGTGGGATCTTCCCTGTCCTCTGCATTGGCAGGCGGATTCCTATCCACTGTACCCCTGACTTAGCAGCAGCAGCAGCAGCAGTACCCCCACGGGAGTCCCAGGAATTCCCTCTTGATGGTATAATGTTGTTCCCAGGGTGGGGCTTGTGGTCAGACCGTGTCTCAGCCTTTCTTCCCCTTTGTGATGCGGGCATTTTTTGACTCACGTGATGAGTAAAAGCCTCTCCGTTTCTGGATTTCTTACAGAAGCAATAGCTTCATGTGTACCCTGGTTGCCCCTGCGGGAGGAGGGGGACTTCGGGAGCCTGCTATGTCACCGCCTTTGCTGACCTCTTGACACTTTTATCCTTAGAAAGAAAGGAAACAAATCACGAATAACAATAATATGGTCGGCCCTTGGACAACACAGGCTTGAACTGCACAAGTCCACTTATATGAGAAATTTTAAAAGAAATACATACTACAGTACTCCACAATCAGCAGTTGGGTGAACCCATGGGTGTGGAACCTTACCAAACCGTAAAGTTTATGTGTGGAATTTCATCTACATGGAGGCTGGGCACCGACCCCTACATTGTTCAAGGTCAACTGCACTACTCACTATTTACTACACATATCAGCCTATTTGGTATCGTCATTGTACCTGGGTGCTGTATTTTATGACTGAAACAAAGAATGAGAGTGCTGCATAATAAAACATGAGGGGAATACAAGTTTATTCCTCTTTTGTTACACTTTCACTGCGATGTAGCTTGATTTCATTTATATAAATTTATTCCCACACATACATGCACCTGCAAACACAAGTGGTAAGATCGCCTCAAAGAATACAATTGTGAGTTTCTTCAGTAACAGTCATACTATTGATGTAATCCCGTTTAATTCATTTTTGTGCCTTCAATGCTTATTTTATATTATACATTGAATCATTAGAAAGAATTTCTAAGATGTAGGAAAATTTATAAAGGAATAGAGAACAGATTACACATTTTCCTACCACCCAGATACAGACAGAGGTAGTATTTATGTATTGCCTTCAAATATTTGTTTCACTCAGCAGCGGTTTTGAAAAAACTCCTTTGTGATTACTCTCTATTGTGTTCCCATAAACACTTGTGCAAAACTGGCAAGAGAAGAATAGAGGACATGATCTGGTGAGTCATATTTCTTTTATCTAATTTTTATTTTGAAATGAAATAAGACTTCCTTGTAACATCTCTAATATTAAACAACTTTTTAAGCAAGTTAGACTGTCTACAAGGCTTTTCATAATATCTATGCTAGGAATTTTGACAATCACTCCTTATTTAAGTTCTTTCAGAAAAATTAATAATGAACAGTAATTTGCAGGAGTGATGGAGGTTAGGGAGCACAAAACAGAGAATGAAATTAGGTTTTTAATGAAATGACTGGCAGTAAATTCCATAAAATTCAATAAATACTTATCAAATATTGGAAGAAAGAAAAATCAGTAAAGGAGGAGACACTCTGTATGATGACAGCATTGCATTTTAGTTACCATTGAAGTGGATTTGGGCACAAGTTCAATAGTTAACTCCTTATATTGCCAGAAAAAAGACATTCATGGAATATATTTCACTAGGAGGCCCTTCTCACAAACAGTAACAGGATTTTTCAGGATGCCCTGTGATAAACTGGCCTGGAATGTAAAAGCTATCCTTATTACCTTCTAAATATATCTTGATAGAACTTACCCTAAGATATACCCAATGATCTAAATTAGATTCATGGATGCCTGATCCTTAATAATTCATACTCATTCCAGGGAGCATAGCCTATACAGTTGCACAGAGATTCCTGTCGAAGGGCTTAACACTTTATTTAATTCTCAGCAATTTTCCATCCTGAAATTCTTAATAATTTTTGAACAAGGGGTCAATTTTTTAAAGGTCATTAAAAAATAAAAATCTGGTAAGATTGGTCATATATTGCTTTGTTTTACTCTGAGTTAGTATCAAGGAAATGTAATCACATCACTTCATGTTCTCCTCAAAAAGAGAAATTCCTTTTCCTTTTCTTTCTTTTCTCACCTCACAAATTCTCTTCATTTCTATGTTTTACTTGCATTGTTTACAGTACATAAAATCTCATTTCATGACATTGTGTTTTCATTTGTGTAAGATGTTTCTCATACTAAAGGTATTTTATTGTTACTGAATATTAGAAAATGAAGGGACCATGGGTACTGAGGATTAGACAGCATAAGTATATTTTTCTTAATTCTCTAATGAAATGATACGTTTTCAGGGGTATAGTGTTTGGATCAATTTTATAATGTTGCACAGCTCTCCATAGGCCCATATAGTCTTCTTATTTATAACCTCTCTCTTTTGCACAGCTTCTGTATATACTGAAACAGTGATGGTAGCTTAATCATATTAGGAAACAATTATAGCAACAAAAGCTATCCTTAATTTTTTATTTTGATTTGATTATAACATGTAGATCACACACTTTTGCTAAACAATCTGCACAGAGTACATATCTACATGTACACCCGTGGTGGATTCATGTCAATGTATGGCAAAACCAATACAGAATTGTAAAGTAAAATAAAAAATAAATTAATTAATTAAAAAAAATAAATTAACCCACCAGATAATGCTCCAATTTCTGTCCTTGCAAGTAATGCCACTTATGCTCATGTGTTTCTGGATTTTTGGTTGAAGTTTTAATTATGGTACTATCCTGTCTGTGGGTAACTGTAAAGTACATGGAATCTATTCTTCTCACAGGCATATCTGTCTTCTGGCTCCACTCTGCTCTGCTCCACATAGATCACTAATCTTGACACTGAGTGTCACATTTCTATAAGCAGGTTGTTACAGTTTTATTTATTTATTTTGCTTCTATTTACTCTTCATTGCATTCTCTGGCATTACTAGGATCTAGCAAAACACCAAATAAAAATATTAAATGTTTATTAGTCTGCCAAGACTGCCAAAACAAAATACCACAAACTGGGTGGTTTAAGCAACAGATACTTATTTTCTAGCATATTGACTAGAGGTCTAAGATCTAAGGAACACAGGCAGTTTTAGTCTTCTGAGGTCTCTCCCCTTAACCTGCAGATGGCTGTCTTCTTGCTGTGTTCTTACAAGACCCTTCCTCTTTGCACATGTCTCTGGTGTTTTTTCCAGTTCTTATAAGACACCAGTCATACTGGGTTAGGCCTCACTCTAACACCCTCATTTTAACTTAATCACTCCTTTAAAGACCTTATCTCTATATATGATTACATTATGTAGTTACTGGGGTTTGGACATCAACGCATGAGTTTTGGGTCTTCCTTGGTGGCTCAGTTGGTGAAGAGTCTGCCTGCAGAAGACCCAGGTTTAATCTCTGTGTCGGGAAGATCCTCTAGAGAAAGGCCATGACAACCCACTCCAGTAGTATTGCCTGGACAAATCTGTGGACAGAGGAGTCTGGCAGGCTACAATCCATGAGGTAGCAAAGAGTCAGACATGGCTAAGAGACTAACACTTTCACTTTTATACTTTCATATGAATCTTAAGGTGACACCACTCAGCTTATAACAAAATGGAACCTCAGAAGATCAGCAGAGACTTTCCTCATGGCCCAGTGGTTAAGAATCCACCTTGCAGTGCATGGGACATTGGTGTGATCCCTGATCAGGGGACTAGGACCCCATCTGCCATGGGTAAACTAAGCCTGAGCACCATAGCTAGAGAGACTGTGTGCCACAAGGAAAGATTCACAAGATGCAACTAAGACCCAATGCAGCCAAATAAATAAATATTTTTTATTAGAAAAGGTCAGCAGCTAAAGGTCTAAGCATTTTGAGTCTATAAAATGAAGGCAGGGATATTGATTTCTATGACTCTCTGGTAGGGGTAAACATATTAGTGTTAAAGTATAATAGTAAAAGGTGTTTTAAACCTTTAGCTTTGAAATTGCCAAAACTTTTGGGCCATTAAAATATGTAGGTACTATAAAATTATAAAGCAAAAGATATGTTTGATCTTTGCAATTTTTCTTAGTTGAGTTCTTACTAAATTACCTCAAGCAGTCTTATTTTTAGGTGATCCAGTTTTATAAGTTAAAACAACAGAGATGTTTTAAATTTTAAAGATTGATACTTTTATTCCCATTTACTTTGACAAAGGTTAATTGGATGTTTACTGTGTGACACTGAGCTGTTCCCTGGTCTATATGGCCTGACATTTTTCTAGACTCTTATCAACCACTAACTGGGAGAATCTATAGGAAATCTGTCCCATTCAAGCCTTTTCAGTTTAGACTGAAGCTGTGAAGGCTGGAGAAAGCTCACATTGCAAACATTTATTTTGACATAATATTCCCTTTTGACATGACCCTGCTTTATCTTCCTCTGCCTTCCTGAGGAATTCCTCCCCTGACCCCCAGTCCCACCCTGTGATCAATATCAACTTCCTTGATTCTTCCTTCTCCAAAAAGAGAATCAAATACGATTTCACCTGTGAATTTCAAAATTCACACCCTTTCCTCAAGCAGAACAATTTAGTGATGAGCATTACTTTACCTCAGTATTATTTCCGGAATATCAGCTTCTCTCCCCACCTAAATGAGTTATCTACATAGTTCCTTAGAAAGATGAGTTTGCCCTTTGAGGAAACTCAATTTGCTAAATGTTGATAAATTCATAGTTAAAAAATTCTGTGTGTGTGCATGCTAAGTCGCTTCAGTCGCGTCTGATCCAACTCTTTGAGACTCTGTGAACTGTGGCCTGCCAAGCTCTTCTGTCCATGTCTGTGGGATTCTCAGGCAAGAATACTGCAGTTGGTTACCATACCCTCCTCCAGGGGAACCTTCCCAATCCAGGAATTGAACCCAGGTTTCTTGCTTGGCAGGTGGATTCTTTACCACTGAGCCACCAGGGGAAGCCCAAAATTCTGTTTCCCTTCATGGGGTCACAAAGAGTCAGATACGACTGAGCGACTGAACTGGACTGAACTCACTCTATTTATCTGTTTCTACACTCATACTTATCTAAAAATCATTTATCCTATGACCAACTTGTTACCATTATTGTAGTCTTTTCCAAAAATAGAGTATGATTTCTTTAAAATGTTGTGTTAGTTTCTGCTGTACAATGAAGTGAATCAGCTATGAAAAGTGAAAGTCGCTCAGTCATGTCCCACTCTTTGCGACTCCATGGTCTGTAGCCTGCCAGGCTCCTCTGCATGGGGATTCTCCAGGCAAGAATACTGGAGAGGGTTGCCATGCCCTCCTCCAAGGGATCTTCCCAACCCAGGGATCGACCCCAGGTCTCCCACATTTCAGACAGGTTTTTTTTACTGACCAAGCCACCAGGGAAGCCCCAAAATACTGGAGTGGATAGCCTATTCCTTCTCCAGGGGATCCTCTTGACCCAGGAGTCAAACTGGGGTCTCCTGCACTGCAGGCGGGTTCTTTACCAGCTGAGCTACCAGGTATCAGCTATAGATATAAAAACATCCTCTTCCTCTTGAACCTCCCTCCCATCCCTCTAGGTCATCACAGAGCACTGAGCTGGGCATGCAAATAGGTTCATACCATTTTTCTAGATTCCACATGTTTTCAGGTCATGTAATTTAATCCAACCCTCTTACCCTATGGATGAAATGAGAGGGTGTCTGATGTGTGCTCCCTGGATAATTGGTATCAGGGCTAGAATCAGACTTTTATCTCTTGATTCTTTGTCTTGATCTAGATCTTGATTGCCTCATCTATTACATAAGAATAATAACAAAGGCCAAGGGCTGCAGTTGACAATTTTAATTCTTATTCACTTATTTAAGTCCTGTCTATCCTCACAGTTTATACTCGAATTTATTTACCTATGGTGTGCTCTCCAAACTTTCATAGAACTTGATATCTTCCTTTTCAGTTCTCTGATTTACTTTGTTCACTTCAGTTCAGTCGCTCAGTCGTGTCCGACTCTTTGCGACCCCATGAATCGCAGCACACCAGGCCTCCCTGTCCATCACCATATCCCGGAGTTCACTCAGATTCACGTCCATCGAGTTCGTGATGCCATCCAGCCGCCTCATCCTGGGTCGTCCCCATCTCCTCCTGCCCCCAATCCCTCCCAGTATCAGAGTCTTTTCCAATGAGTCAACTCTTCCCATGAGGTGGCCAAATTACTGGAGCTTCAGCTTTAGCATCATTCCTTCCAAAGAAATCCCAGGGTTGATCTCCTTCAGAATGGACTGGTTGGATCTCCTTGCAGTCCAAGGGACTCTCAAGAGTCTTCTCCAACACCACAGTTCAAAAGCATCAATTCTTCTGCACTTAGCCTTCTTCACAGTCCAACTCTCACATCCATACATGACCACAGGAGAAACCATAGCCTTGACTAAACGGACCTTAGTCGGCAAAGTAATGTCTCTGCTTTTGAATATACTGTCTAGGTTGGTCATAACTTTTCTTCCAAGGAGTAAGCATCTTTTAATTTCATGGCTGCTTACTATAAAATATCTCTGTATTAGTTAGGGTTCCTGACTGGAAACAAAACCACCATCTCCGTTTCATATAAGCAGAAAATAAATTTATTAAAAATGGTGTTATGAAGACCACATAAATTTAAGGAATAACAAAACATTGCTGGGTGTCTTATCCACTCTTCTATGAATGACTTACTTGGGACACAATGATTGGCTCTGTTGCCAGTGGACCCTGGCTATCACAGGAGGTTATACTCTGTGCCACTGCACTCAACTTGACTGTATTCACTGTGGGTAAATTCTAATTGACTAATACGTTGTACTATCTTCCCAAGATTCAAATTTCTAGGTAGGAGCATCTGCTTAGCTGTGACTGAATGACGTACCTAAAGTTCTAAGCTGAACCTGATGTTACCACAGGTTCTAAGCTGTGGTGCTCAATACTGTGGCTGTGAAAGGTGTGAGGATACTGAGCACTTGAAATGTGTCCAGTCTGAACTGAAATGGGCAAGTGCAAAATACACACCAGGTTTTGAAGATTTAGCACCTTTCTTCACATAAAATATCTCATTAATAACTTTTATGTGGAATGCATATTGAAATAATAATATGTTAAATATATTGGATTAATATTTAATGCTATTTTATTTAATATTAACTCATACTAAAATTACCTTTTTCTTTTCAAAATATGGCTTCTAGAAAATTTAAAATTGCATATGTGACCCACATTTGTTACTTGATTTATATTTCTAACAGTTATCTGCAATCCTCATGTTTCAGCTCAGCTCAGTTCACTTCAGTCACTCAATCGTGTCCGACTCTTTGCGACCCCATGAATCGCAGCACGCCAGGCCTCCCTGTCCATCACCAACTCTCGGAGTTCACTCAAACTCATGTCCATCTAGTCGGTGATGCCATCCAGTCATCTCATCCTCGGTCGTCCCCTTCTCCTCTTGCCCCCAATCCCTCCCAGCTTCAGAGTCTTTTCTAATAAGTCAACTCTTCACATGAGGTGACCAAAGTATTGGAGTTTCAGCTTCAGCATCATTCCTTCCAAAGAACACCCAGGACTGATCTCCTTTAGAATGGACTGGTTGGATCTCCTTGGGAAGATAAAATCAACCCCCTAGGGGCATTAAACCAAATAGGATTCATATCCATCCATAATCACTTCAACCAGTTTGTTTCATATTCTCTGACTTTTTTCTTTCTCCTTTGAACATGATGAAAATTCAATACATAGATTTTTCTCACTTATGTGACCCTTCAGCACAGATTTTTGCATGGGACCCAACAGATCTTCAGTATCTATTTGCTAAATTTGTTAGCTGTACATCCATGATTTTATAGACTTACCGAAATGTTTTGGAATCTCTAATTGTTATGTAGTTAATTTAAGCAGTACACTAAAATAATCCTTTAGAATTTGAGAAATAACTAATTATACAGAGTGAAGTGAGTCAGAAAGAGAAAGATAAATATCATATTCTAACACATATGTATGGAATCTAGAAAAATGGTACTGAAGAATTTATTTACAGGGCAGCAATGGAGAAACAGACATAGAGAATAGACTTATGGACCTGGGGAGAGGGGAGGAGAGGGTGAGATGTATGGAAAAGTAACATGGAAACTTACATTACCATATATAAAATAGATAGCCAACGGGAATTTGCTGTATGGCTCAGGAAACTCATACAGGGGCTCTGTATCAACCTAAAGTGGTGGGATGGGGAGGGAAATGGGAGGGAGGTTCACAAGGGAGGGGATGTATGTAAACCTATGGCTGATTCCTGTTGAGGTTTGACAGGAAGCAACAAACTTCTGTAAAGCAATTATCCTTCAATAAAAAAGTAAATTAAAAAAAATGCTCTGGGAAGGCAGAGTATGTACTTACTACTATTATTTCTACTTCTGTAATAGGTTGAAGCAAGAATGTGTGGCTTGCACTAGGCAGCTTCACTTACAATATCATTTAATATGCTTCATAATCTGGTCATACCAATTTTAATGATCAACTAATGAGATTATGAAAAGTTCACTAACTTCCTGAAGATTTTATAACCCCTCAATTGGCCAGACTGAAGTTTGAAGCCAATATTGTCAGACCACCTAGCTTAGGCATTTTGTACTAAACTATGTATTCAATAACAATGACATTTAAATATTTAACATTAAAATTTTTTTAAATGATTAAAACAAGTTACTTTTGAAAAAGAAAACTAGTTATATCAAAGGCTGCATGAGAATCATGTAAACATTTTGCTAAGCAACATTTTTTAGTAAATTAAATATACATAGCCAGAAAATAGCTGTGTCTTCAGTTTTCTTGTAAATACATTTTAAATTAGAGACAAAAGGCATAGGAAAATATAATTTAGTATTATTGAGTCCCTAATGCCTGACTATATCTTAAGATCTCTTGAAATTCTGCGACACAGCTGGGCAATGTATCTTGGCATAATTTATTTTTTTAAAGCCACTCACACCTGGTTGTATTTTCAATGTACTGGGTTTTGTGGATTTACTTTTTCACAAAAAGCACTTATGCCTAGTCAAAATTCATTCTACTCTAAATGAAGAAATCCCTAAGGTTCACAATGAATATGGCATCATAGCAATGGTCTGTGCCATGATTAAAGCAAATTATTTTTATATGACATTCATTTAAACAGTATAGTATCCATTTCATGCTCTGGAAGTAATTTTTAGTAAGCATTTTGCTATTTCCACTAATGATAAAGTAATGGAGGACACTGATGGAGATTTAAAAATGCCTGGATTCAAATTTCTCATTAATATGGCATTTTAAAGACAAATAGCACTATGTCTGTCTCTGGTGAGGGAGATTTCTTACTTTGGATATGAGATCACCTTTCTGTGCTTGTAACACATGAGTGCAGGATTTTGCTCCTATAATAGAAATTCTAAAAAAAAAAAAAAGACAAAAAAGACATCACATAATTAAAATCAGCATTTCCAAAAGTATATTTCTTGATGTTAATTTTTTTTTTTTTTTTAAGCCAAAGAGCCAAAAACCTCAGGGCCTTATGATTATTTTGGATCCTTTGTTTGGAAGTGACAAAAACTCCAACTCAAATTGTAACCAGGAAGAAAAGAGATCAACCAGGCTTAAAATCTTCAGCTCACTTGCTTATTCTGTCTCTCTGGTCTTTGCCTCTCACTGTATATTATACAAAATGATTACAGTAAGCTCGAGAAATCACTTTGCCAACAAAGATCTGTATAGTCAAATCTATGGTTTTTCCAGTAGTCATGTATGGATGTGAGGTGGACCATAAAGAAGGCTGAGTGCCGAAGAACTGATGCTTTTGAGTCGTGGTGCTGGAGAAGACTCTTAAGAGTATTTTGGACAGTAAGGAGATCAAACCAGTCAATTCTAGAGGAAATCAATCCTGAATATTCTTTGGAAGGACTGATGCTGAAGCTCCAATACTTTGGCCACCTGATGGGAAGAACTGACTCATTGGAAAAGACCCTGATGTTGGGAAAGACTGAAGACAGAAGGATAAGGGGACAACAGAGAATGAGATGGTTAGATAGTATCGTTGACTCAGTGTACATGAGTTTAATCGAACTCCTGGAGAAAGGGAAGGAAAGGGAAGCCTGGTGTACTGCAGTCCATGGGGTTGCAGAGTCGGACCCGACTTAGTGACTGAACAATGACAACAAGTTCCAAACTGACACTGTTAGTGTCTGCACCAGCAAAGATAAAGGACTCTTCCCTAACCAACTGAAGATAGAAAATACTACTGAAGGATTTGATTGACTCAGCTTGGGTCATAGACCCATTCTTAACTGAATTTTTGTGCCATGGAACATGGACACTTATTTTCACATGTTGGGGTAGAGATCTGTAACCAGAAGTTTTATATGGGAAAGTAGCATCAGGAGACAAAATTATAACAGAATTCAGAAACACTTGAACTGACTTATGTACTCAAGGCCCTTTAAAGTCTGTGATATGCTACTATGGATTATGGGTCTTGTAGACAAGAAGGTTTCCCTGATGGCTCAGTGGTAAAGAATCTGCCTGCCAAGGCAGCAGATGCAGGAGATGCGGGTTCAATCCCTGGGTCAGGAAGATTCCCTGGAGGAGGCCATAGCAATCCACTCCAATGTTCTTGCCTGGAGAATCCTACGGAAAGAGGAGCCTGGTGGGCTACAGTCCATAGGGTCACAAAGAGTCAGACTTGACTTAGTAACTGAGCATGCAGGTCTCAGACAAGAAGAATATCTTATCCAATGTTTTCTGGATATATTTGAATACAAAAATTTCTTTTTAATGGGACATCATGTGAGATTAATGTGGTATATGGTCACAGATTTACTCACACACAACTAGCTTCTTCAGTTTCTGTTATCAGTCTAATAATTTTCTTGAACTCCTACACTGCTGAGTGGATGCTCTAAGGTGTGTGTTTATACAGCACGTGGGTGGTGAGTATGTGGGTGTGGGTAACTTTAGTTGCCAATCAAAGATATCTCAGAGTTTTCAAGTTTACATAGTCTCTTTTGATAAGATCATCTCCCTGGATGAAATGCAAAATTAGTTAAATCATCTCCTTCATCTCTCAGATCAATGTCTGGCTGTATGTAAGGATGGTCCTGTTTATCTTACCTCTTGGGAATGGAGTCTGTGATCTTTCCTGTGGATTCTTGCCAGACTTTACTATGGGATGATCAATCTGGGTCCTTGGTTCCTTTTGTGAGGGTTTGTTGAAATGTGGCTGGTGACCTTAGAGTTTATAATTTAGCCTACGTTGGACTTTTTGGCCTTCTTTTAATAACTGGCTCTCCCTCAGTTCTTGCTAGTGTTATACACATTTATGTTGAAATAGCTTGCCTTCTATCCTTGGCCAAGGCTGTCTTGTCAATAAAATGAATGATCTTTTCCTTACCATGGTCATTTCATGAAATATAATGGATCCTTTACTCAGCTACTTTTCACATATTCCCACTCTACCTCCTTGGATCGAATAGGCAATTCTGGAGACTTTTCACACTAGATCAGAGTTGAAGGTGGTTGAGGAGTGTAAACTCAGAACTTCTCTTTCCTTAACCGAATTTGCTACTATTTTCTATGCTGAAGCTTCCTCCCCATATTGGCAAATCAGAGTGTTTTTTTTTTTTTTTTTTTTTTACTTTTCCCTCAATTGCAATGCAGGAGACCCGGGTTCAATCCCTGGGTTGGGAAGATCCCCTGGAGAGTTCCATTCAGTTCTGTCACTCGGTCGGGTCTGACTCTTTGTGACCCCATGAACCGCAGCACGTCAGGCCTTCCTGTCCATCACCAACTCCGGAGTTCACCCAAACTCATGTCCATTGGGTCAGTGATGCCATCCAACCATCTTATCCTCTGTCGTCCCCTTCTCCTACTGCCTTCAATCTTTCCCAGCACCAGGGTCTTTTCAAATGAGTCAGCTCTTCACATCAGGTGGCCAAAGTATTGGAGTTTCAGCTTCAACATCAGTCCTTCCAATGAACACCCAGGACTGATCTCCTTTAGGATGGACTGGTTGGATCTCCTTGCAGTCCAAGGGACTCTCAAGAGTCTTCTCCAACACCACAGTTCAGGGAATGGCAACTCACTCCAGTATTCTTGCCTGGAGAATTCCATGGACAGAAGAACCTGGTGGGCTACAGTCCATGGGGTCACAAAGAGTCAGATAAGATTGAATGACTAACACACTCACATTCAGCTAACAAAGACTTCCCAGGTGGTGCTAGTGGTAAAGAATCTACTTGCCAGTGCAGGTGATTCGTGTTCTACTGCTATACCGATCCCAGGCTACAGTCCATGGGGTTACAAACAGTTAGACACAACTGAAGTGACTTAACATGGAAGCAAACTAACAAAGCCTGCAGACTATCCTCACTCCACTAGTCATAAGGGATGTTCTTATTGTGTTATTATAGGTAAAATTAGCTTAGAATTTTAGCAATCCTTTTTTTTTTTCTAGTGGCAAACTTTATTCCTTACACTGTTTTCTAGAGATTGATTAGAAAAAAATAATGAAGTCAACTTTGTGATTCAAACCTAAAGAAGAGCCATATAGTTTCAGGTAGAATTTGCTCTTACCCTGAGAGGACCAATGACATTGACTCAATGGGTTGGAGGGTAACACAGTATAGATTTATTGGTTATGAAAGTACATATGAAAATATTTCAAAAGGATATTATTGTCACTGTAAATTTTTCATAGCACAAGTTTTGGGGTATACTGACTTAGTCCAAGCTCTTAATTAGCTAATGAGAGAAGGCAGCCTAAGAGACGTGTTTTGATTTTGCAATGTCAAACAACTCTTTAGTGTCAGGGCTAGAACCCAAATCTCCTATTGCAGAATCATCTTGGTCTTCCACTTAACCTTTTTAGTTTGTTTTTTGAATATAGTCCTTCGTGATGTATTTTTTTAAATTTATTTTTATTGAAGGATGATTGCTTTACAGAATTTTGCTGTTTTCTGTCAAACCTCAACATGAATCAGCCTTGTCTGTTGTGTGTGTTAGTCGCTCAGTCGTGTCTAACTCTTTGCAAACCCCACAGTGTATCCTGACAGGCTCCTCTGAATCTGCCATAGGTATACATATATTCCCTCCCTTTTGACACTCCCTCGCATCTCCCTCCCCATCCCACCCCTCTAGGTTGATACAGAACCCCTGTTTGACTTTCCTGAGCCGTTGCAGCACTATTTACAGTAGCTAGAACATGGACGCAACCTAGATGCCCATTGACAGATGAATGGATAAAGAAGTTGTGGTATATATACACAATGGAATATTACTCAGCCATAAAAAGGAACACATTTGAGTCAGTTACACAGAGTAAAGTGAGTCAGAAAGAGAAAGATAAATACTGGAGAAACCTATACGCAGGTCAGGAAGCAACAGTTAGAACTGGACATGAACAACAGACTGGTTCCAAATAGGAAAAGGAGTACGTCAAGGCTGTATATTGTCGTCTGCTTATTTAACTTCTATGCAGAGTACATCATGAGAAATGCTGGACTGGAAGAAACACAAGCTGGAATCAAGATTGCCAGGAGAAATATCAATAACCTCAGATATGCAGATGACACCACTCTTATGGCAGAAAGTGAAGAGGAACTAAAAAGCCTCTTGATGAAAGTGAAAGTGGAGAGTGAAAAAGTTGGCTTAAAACTCAACATTCAGAAAATGAAGATCATGGCATCTGGTCTCATCACTTCATGGGAAATAGATGGGGAAACAGGGAAAACAGTGTCAGACTTTATTTTTTTGGGCTTCAAAATCACTGCAGATGGTGACTGCAGCCATGAAATTAAAAGACGCTTGCTCCTTGGAAGAAAAGTTATGACCAATCTAGATAGTATATTCAAAAGCAGAGACATTGCTTTGCCAACAAAGGTCTGTCTAGTCAAGGCTATGGTTTTTCCTGTGGTCTTGTATGGATGTGAGAGTTGGACTGTGAAGAAAGCTGAGCACCAAAGAATTGATGCTTTTGAACTGTGGTGTTGGAGAAGACTTTTGAGAGACTGCAAGGAGATCCAATCAGTCTAGTCTGAAGGAGATCAGCCCTGGAATTTCTTTGGAGGGAATGATGCTGAAGCTGAAACTCCAGTACTTTGGCCACCTCATGTGAAGAGTTGACTCATTGGAAAAGACTCTGATGCTGGGAGGGATTGGAGGCAGGAGGAGAAGGGGATGACAGAGGATGAGATGGCTGGATGGCATCACTGACTCGATGGATGTGAGGCTGAGTAAACTCCGGGAGTTGGTAATGGACAGAAAGGTTTGGCGTGCTGCGATTCATGGGGTCGCAGAGTCAGACACGACTGAGTGACTGAACTGAACTGAACACATATATACAGAGTCTAGAAAATTGGTACTTCATGATATTTTGAATTAAGCAGTACTACACAGATACTCGGCTTCCCTGGTGGCTCAGTGGCAAAGAATACACTTGCAATGCAGGATAAGCAGGAGAGGCAGGTTCAGTCCCAGGGTCAGGAAAATCCCTTGGAGGAGGGCATGGCAACCCACTCCAGTATTTTTGCCTGGAGAATCCCATGGACAGAGGAGCCTGGTGGGCTGCGGTCGATAGAGTCGCAAAGAATCAGATTGACGGAAGGGACTGAGCCCACACGCACACAGATATTAACAACTACAACCTTTCAGAAGATTCCAACCGAGAATAGATATGGAGGGAACATGAAAGCCTAAAAATCTCTCTAGGTAATAATAGCTAGTGATTTCAGCATTCTTATGTGCAGATACTGTTTTGAACCCTAGTTATATTAAATCATTGTTCACAACAATTCAGTGAACTAAAACTATTTTCACCCTGATTCACAGATAAGAAAACTGAGGCACAGAGAGACTGTATAACTTGCCTTCTGTTACATAGTGAGTGAAAAATCTAGGGACTGAACCTAGGTGGTCCTCCTCCAGAATCCATGTTTTGCCCACTACACCTACTGTTTCTTACAAACCTTTCCAGGAGCCATATCAGACTTCATCTGACTGAATTTCCCATTTCTCAAAGATCTGACTGACGAGAAGTGAAATAAAAAGTGGCTATGATTAATTACCTGATTCTATCATACAATTGTTTCAAGTGCTCAGGTAGGGAATGAGAGAGTTCTAGGTTCAAATGTCATAGGGATTTTTAAAAATTTCATGTGCCATGACTCAAACCATTCTTAAGAAAGCAGGATTTGGGAAGTAGGAGGTAATATTAAGGAGGAAGCTCAAATATCAAAAATGAATTCTCTCTTATGGTAACCGTTTGTGGTACTGTCTTGGGACATCCAATATCATGATTAGAGAAAAGCTTTTTATTCCCTTCCCCTCACTGTGGTCCCTGAGATCTCTCAATCCTGGTATCTCTACACGGATAATAAATGATACCATCTAGGGAGAGGAGACAATTGAGATTCCACATGTGAGTATTATTAACAGTGTTTTAATTTTTCCTGACAACAGACTCCAGGAAAGGTCTTGTTTGCAAACTTTCTGAATGCTGAATTTCAATTGTGGTCAGATATTAAGGCTTGGGATAGCAAGTCAGTTATTGGTCCTTAACATTTGGGGATAAGTATAATCAATCACTCTGCAGGGATGAGCTCATCATCCGAGATGCCAAAAAGGAAGCTCAACTTTGTCCCAGCTGTCCAATCCTTTTACTTTTTCAACTGCCTTATTTTGGAAGAGCCCTCCAACAATGGAGGTAAATACGATTTTATAATGGATTATGAAATGCCGTATGAGAAGAATTGGTGTGATAGTGTGAAGAGCACTGACCTTGAATTTGGGTCGATCTGACACAAATCTTAGCACTGGTTCTTATTTCCTATGTGATGCTGCTGTAGCTCATTCTCTTGAGCTATAAAATGGAAATATCTTTTTCCTAAACTTTTCTGGGAATTAAATGCAGCAACTTTGACAAAATGCCTGTTGCTGCTGCTAAGTCGCTTCAGTCGTGTCCGACTCTGTTCAACCCCATAAACAGCCGCCCACTAGGCTCCCCCATCCCTGGGATTCTCCAGGCAAGAACACTGGAGTGGGTTGCCATTTCCTTCTCCAAAATGCCTACCACATATTAATTTTTATTTTTAGTATAAGGTGTGCCTTGATTTAGGATTGTAAGAATTTTTTTTTCTTCTTTAAAGTATTCCTTTTCCTCCAGTTTTACGGAGATATATTTGCCATATAACATTGTATTAGTTTAAAGTGTACAGCATAATGATTTGATATATGTTTATATCGCAAAATAATTACCACAATAAGTTTAACATCTATCACCTCATGGTTTGCAATTTTTCTTCTGATAAGGAGAACTCTATCTACTGTTAATAGCCTAACATGTTAGAGATGATGGAATAAGAAGTCTTAACATAGCTTTTAATATAATGAAGAAAACGGCAGATTTTGTCACTGAACTAATCTGATTAACTCTAAGCTAGGTAGCCCAGATATTTAGAGCTGTGTTTATCATTATTTAACTTAAATTTTTCCTGTTTATTTAACTTATATGCAGAGTACATCATGAGAAATGCTGGACTGGATGAAGCACAAGCTGGAATCAAGATTGCCAGGAGAAATATCAATAACCTCAGATATGCAGATGACACTACCCTTAAGGCAGAAAGCAACGAAGAACTAAAGAGCCTCTTGATGAAAGTGAAAGAGGAGAGTGAAAGAACTCGCTTAACACTCAGTATTCAGAAAACTAAGATCATTTCATCTGGTCCCATCACTTCATGGAAAATAGATGGGAAAATAGTGACAGGCTTTATTTTTGGCGGCTCCAAAATCACTGTGGATGGCGACTGCAGCCATGAAATTAAAAGACACTTGCTCTTTGGAAGAAAAGTTATGACCAACATAGACAGCATATTAAAAAGCAGAGACATTACTTTGCCAACAAAGGTCCATCTAATCAAAGCTTTTTTTTTTTTGCTACTGCAAAGGTTTTTGCAGTAGTCATGCATGGATGGGAGAGTTGGACTATAAAGAAAGCTGAGCACCAAAGAATTGATGTTTTTGAACTGTGGTGTTGGAGGAGACTCTTGAGAGTCCCTTAGGCTGCGAGGAGCTCCAACCAATCCATCCTAAAGGAAATCAGTCCTGAATATTCATCTGAAGGACTGATGCTGAAGCTGAAACTCCAATGATGTCAAGAACTGACTCACTGGAAAAGACCCTGATGCTGGGAAAGATTGAAGGCGGGAGGAGAAGGGGATGACAGAGGATGAAATGGTTGGATGGCATCATTGACTTGACTGACATGAGTTTGAGTAACCCCCTGGAGTTGGTGATGGACAGGGAAGCCTGGTATGCTGCAGTCCATGGGATCACAAAGAGTTGGACACGACTGAGTGACTGAACTTATCATTGCAAAGCTTCTCAAGTGGGATATATGCTCTCAAGGTTTGTTGCTGTTTTTGTTCTTATTTCCTTTTCCTATATCAATGGTAGGCAGTGAAAGTATTTTGGTTACTTCAATGTTAGAATTTGTAGAATATTTAATAGTAAAGATTTAGTGGAGAAACTATATGAAACACTATATGAGATACTGTTTCAGGAAATCTGGAGAGGTAATTACCATAACAATAAGCTTCTTGAATTACTTTATCTAATTTAATAAATTTCTAAATCTTTTCCTTTTCCAGATCATATTACATAGCATCTATTTTTCTTTAATAACTATTTTACTGACTTGTTTTGATTTAAAAAAAAAAAGACCTATTTTATGCCTTGATGTACAGTGTCTCAAAAGTGTTAACATCTGCAGCTAAATGTAATATCCTCAGAAACATGTATCATGTATGGCTCTTCTCTCTTATGTTTGTTATCCACTTATCAAACTGGGTTAAATGGCCCTTGCTGCATCTGTTCTTTCCTGTGCAACTGTACTCTTTTATTTCCTATCCAGTTCAATTTTTTTTCAATAAATATTTATTGAGTGCCCATTTATCATTCAAAGTTAATAATCTGGGACAAAGTGAATAAAATTTAGTCAATGCCCATGAGAAAATTTTATTTTACTTTATGTTATTTTTATTTTTTAAAGGTTTCATTTAATATTAGATCATAGTTGATTAACAATATTATGTTAATTTCAGGTTTACAGTAAGGTGATCCAGTTATACACACACACACATATATATATGTATTTATTCTTTTTTAAATTCTTTCCCCATTTACATTACAGAATATTGAGCAGAGTTTCCAGTGCTATGCAGTATGTCCTTGTTGGTTATGCATTTTAAATATAGTGGTGTGTACACATCAATTCCAAACTCCCAGTCGATCCCTAGCCCCCCAACTCTTCCCCTTTGGTTTGTTCTCTCAGTCTGTGGGTCTGTTTCTGTTTTGTAAATAAGTTCATTTGCATAATTATTTTTAGATTCTATATATAAGCAATACCATATGATACTTTCTTTCTCTGTTGGACTTGCATCACTCAGTGTGATGACATCCAGGTCCACTCATGCTGCTGACATTATTTCATTCTTTTTTAGTGGCTAAGTAATAGTCCATTCTTTACACGTACCACATCTTCTTTTCCATTCATTTTGTCAGTGAACATTTAGGTTGCCTCCATGTTTCAGCTATTGTGAACAATGGGGTACATGTATCCTTTGAAACCATGTTTTCTTCTGGTTATATGCCCATATATGCCCAGGAGTGGCATTGTTGTATCCTATGGTAGCTTTGTTTGGAGTTTCTTAGGGAACCTTTGTACCATTCTCCATGGTGGCTGTATGAATTTACATTCCCACCAACAGTGTAGGAGGGTTTCCTTTTCTCCACACCCTTTGCAGTGTTTATTCTTTGTAGATTTTTTGATGATGGCCGATTCTTACTGGTGTGAGATGGTATCTCATTATCATTTCAATTTGCATTTCTCTAATAATTAGCAATGAGGGAGACAAACAAAGAAAAAGGTAATAAAAATCTAGAGTGATGAATTGAGATACATCTTTTCTGCTTTTATTTTCTTTGCTGCTATGGTACCTAGTTCACATGATCAGTACAAAGTCATCAAATTATAATATAATAATGTATCCATTCCTTTGGTGGGGACAGTAATGAATGAGATAAATATAGTCCCTACTCTTTAGGATTTACCTGACTAGTGAATAAAACAGAATTAAAACAAACAACTACAAATACTTAAATAGTTACCAATACTCTATGTCTTATAAAATGGAAGAAACCAACAGGTATTAAATAAATGTTTAATTTTAAATCAATTAAATTTAACCAATAGAAAACAAAAGCTCATAAACAGCTGTTTATCTGTAATGTTATTTGTAACTGAGCTTTAGCCTGTAAAGTTAACACATTTGGCTAAACCACATTTTTCTCCTATTGAAAGCAGAAGTTTTTATTTAATGTTGATTATACTTCATGGGTATAAAACTTGTAGGCTTTTTCCTTTTAAAATTCTGATTAAATGTTTCAACCCATTTTCTTAGTATAGAACCATCTCATTGGGTTTATAAATGTCATGACAAGTTCATTTTATTTCACATAGCTCTTAGTTCTTCCCAAATGCTCTGATGTTCTTGTGTAATTTGTGAACGGTTTTATATAACATAAAGGAAAAATAGTAACTATAGTCAATTCCTGAGTTCCATGAATGGTGCATAGTAGGTTTTCAGTTACTGTGAAAATAACTATGCCCACTCTATTTTGATTATTTCCCACTTTTCTTCTATTTCTTATATTTCTAAGAACTGTAGGCATATTTTAAAAATGTTCTATTTAAAAAATTTGTCAACAGTAGCTATCTATTTTGCCTTGTAGTTTGTGTTATCAGTTTTTATGAATCCTCCACGCTTCTGGTGCTTGCTGTTTTAGAGGTAGCTGTGCTATCATGCCATCATGGAAAAAGAATTGGATTCAGTTTACAAATCAACATTGTAGTTCTGATTCTGTTACTTACCAGCTGTGTGACTTCAGAAAAGCAACTCTCTGGGCTTCAGTTTCATCATTAATAATATGGGCATGGCTATACCTGCCATGCTGAGTGTGTTTACATGAGACTTGACTACCTATAAAGCCAGGTCATCAGTTTCTTTTTTTAAAATTACATTTCCTATCATGTCTTAAGAATGTTAATAGTTGGTACCACATAAAAAGAGGAAAGAGCGGTATTCCTCTGTATGCTGGAGTGGGGCACATTTTAATTGATTTTTACTTTGTATATACATTTTGCAAAAGTTTATAAGAATTCTGTAGTGCTTATGAAGAAGTCATCTGAGAATTATTACTCCTGGGTGATATGCGTGTGCTAAGTTTCTTCAGTTGTTTCTGATTCTGTGTGACCCCGTGGACTGTAGCCCGCTGGGCTCCTCTGTCCATGGGATTCTCCAGGCAAGAATACTGGAGTGGGTTGCCATGTTCTGCTCCAGGGATCTTCCCAACCCAGGGACTGAGGCCATGTCTTTTGCACTGGCAGGAGGGTTCTTTAATACTGGTGCCACCTTGGAAGCCCTGCATCATAATCATGTCCTAAAAGTGCAAAGAGAAGTGTGCATGAACATAGAGCTTCCTTTCTTCTTTTTGTCTCTCATTCATTTCCTCCTCCTCTTCCTTATTTTCCCTCTCTCTCTCTTTTTTCTTTCTTTGTTTCTCTCTTCTCTTTCTTAGCCTATAAAGAAAGCCATTTACTGCATAAGCATCCATGAGTTACCAAAATCAGTCTTATGCTCATGTTTCCAAGAGAAAGTACTCTTTAGAAAGATTTCTCTCTAGCTATTAGCATTTAAACTCTTATTAATCTTAAAAATATAATGTCAAAGGGAATATCTACTATAACTGTTTTTTTGAATGAAAAAGATACAATATTTTTACAAGGCTTTTGGGGCCGAGGAAAAAAATATCATGTTTATTCCACTACCTTAAACTACACAGTTTTTGTAAATTTTATGTTTCTTTATAGCACAAACATGCACATATACATATATGCATGTGAAATTTTAATTGTTTTAAGCATAATTTACATAAACATTCATATCTTGATTTAAAAAAAAAATTGTATCCAAGAACCACTTTAATCTCCATAAGGGTTTCCCTTTCAATGTGAGGTAATGTTGGAAAGATGAGCTGAAGCTGGATATTTGATAAAGTACTTTCCTAAGTTTAAGAGAGACACTTGACAGGGCAGTGGCTTCTCATAGTGATAAATATTTACCTCAAAATATGTCTCTTTAACTCTGCACACAGTGATTATGGTTTAGTTAGACTGTGGTCTGTGTTACCATCACCTGTGACCTAGATAACTTGATTTGCTTCCTACCTTGTTTTTTGCTCTGATATTTCATTCTTCACAGTATTATTTTCCACAAAGCAACTTATGCTATTTTTTTTTTTAAGTTTTAATTGGACACTTTTCCCCCTACCCTCCTTCTGCTTAAAACTCTCTCATGGTTTGGCATCCTAATTAGAATAAATTAAACAGTCATTTCTTTAGTTTGACATGATTCAGCCATTTGTATTCTCTGTCATTTCGTCACATTCTCAGCTATAACTCTACTTCTGCCACTCTGGCTTTTAATCTTTCTGCATGAACCCAATTTCTTCTCACCTCAGGCTGTTAACATTTGCTCTTCCTCCTGCCTTGAACCCTTTTCAGGAAGGTCTTCCCATGGTCTTCCTTGTCTTTTATTTCTCAGCATACAGGTAATTTTATCAGAAGTGTTTTTTGATAAAACAATTGAAAAGTAATACCACCTTCATCTGCTACTCTTCCAAAGTACTGGTTTTCTTTCTTTTTTTTTACCCTGTTAAATTTTAGTTTCTTTGTTTTTCATGAAGAGGCAAGTATCAGCTGATTCTTTAGAAAAACATATCCTTCCAGATTAACTGAAATAATAATTAAGAAATAGGGACTCTGGACCCAGGCACTGGTTTTGCACTTTTTAGTTGTCTTCCCTAGACCAAATTATTTAACCTCCCTGTCATACATTTTCCTTCTCTGTGGTCATTGTAAAGACCGTAACTAACTTATTGAGTTACTATGAAAATAATACACTATTAAGATAGTGTTTGGGACATATAAGCACCCAATAAATGTTGATAATAATTATCGTTGCTTCCTATTACTTAGTTACACTCTCTAGAGTATAAAATCTATGAAGATAACCATCTCGTCTACTTCATCTCTATTGTGTCCCCAGCACGTACAAGAGGAACTGGTACATCATAGTTGCTCCACAAATATTTGTTGAATAAATGAAAAAAAAAAAAGATTGAATGATGTTTAGTATCTCAGAGGTTCCTACTAACTTTTGAGAGAATTGACTGGATTGTTTATGAATCAGTTTCTTTTTCTCCTATTCTGTGGGAATTCATCATTTATTTACAATCTGTAAAACTGCTTGCATGCACGCTAAAGTCGCTTCAGTCGTGTCCGACTCTGTGCAACCCTATGGACTGTAGCCTGCCAGGCTCCTCTGTCCATGGGATTCTCCCGGCAAGAATACTGGACAGTCCCTCCTCCAGGGGAATCTTCCCGACTCAGGCATCAAACCGCGTCTCTTATGTCTCCTGCATTGGCAGGCAGTTTCTCTACCACTAGTGCCACCTAGGAAGCCTGTAAAACTGTTTGGTGCTCTTTTTGTTTTGTTTTTATTGAAGTATAATTGCTTCACAACATTGTGTTAGTTTCTGCTGTACAACAAAGTGAACCAGCTATATGTGTACGTATATCCCCTCCCTCTTGAACCTCCATCCCAGAGGAATGGGGTCATCACAGAGCACTGAGCTGAGCTCCCTGTGCTATATAGCAGCTTCCCATTAGCTAGCTATTTTGCACATAGTAGTGTATATATCAGTTCTCCTCTCTTAATTTGCCCCACCCTCTCCTTCCCACTCTGCATCTTCAAGTTCTCTATGTTGAGTTCAGGTTCTTTGATGTATCACAACTGGTTATCTACTGTGTTGTTTGATAACTGACCCTCTGATGGTGACCAAGCCAATTCCTGCAGTTTGCTTCACAGTGTGGTTTTAGCACTGGCTTCCGCAATTCCTGGTACTGACTTTTGGCTCCACTGCATATACGTAGAATAATGTCAAGTCTTGAAGTTTTTCCTATGTAAAATGATGGTAAAAATTTTTACATGAGACTTATTGAGAAAACTGTCTTCATCACAGTGATTGATGTTTCTCTAAGGAGGGTTGAATAAATCATTTCAGACAGAAAAAAATATACGACTCTTAAAAATCTACTGTGAAAGGGATATGAGCGCTTTTTAAAATTACCCAAACTACTGCTTACATCTTCTCAGGAAATTCTTTCCTTTGCCTGGAGGTGGTTTTGGCATATCCTTTATCAAGAAAGTATTTGTTTAGTAGACCACCCTCTATGTGCATACTCTCAGAGCCCCCAAAGAGGATTTTTTTTTTTTAAATTCAGAGGGATCATGGATATTTTGAGACGCAGAATCTTTTGCTAAGAGTGGGGTGACCACTTTTCCCTTAAGAACCATTTATCTCCTTCCACTCTCAAGTCTAACACTTCTTGTATGGGACTTAAATCCTTTCTAATGCAATTTAAGCAGATTTCCTGAGGTGTATCTTACTAGGGATGAAGAGCAGGTGGCCACAATTTTCTATATAATAAATCTCTGCATGCTTTAAGTTTGGTTTTTAATTTGCCACTCTTTTTCTAAGCAAACTGTGACTACATTGTTGCTTCCTCCCCCTGGTCTTCTGCCCCAGCAGTCCCAACCTTTTTGGTGCCAGGGACCAGGACAATTTTCCCATGGACTGGGGATGGTGGGCTGACAGTGTCAGAATGATTCAAGGGCATTGCATTTTTGTGCACCTTATTTCTATCATTGTTTCATTGTGATATGTGATGAAATGATTATACAGCTCACGATGGAGCACAATCAGTAGGAGCCCTGAGCTTGTGGTCGTGTAACTAGAGAGTCCATCTGCAGTGATGGGGGAGAGGGGCAGTCCCTCCCCAATGCCAGCGTCACTACCCCTCTCCCACCTCAGATCTTCAGGCACTAGATTCTGTTAAGCAGATCCTGTGCGTTTGAAGTCCACGGTAGAGTTTGCACTCCTCTGACCACCTAATGCCATGGCTGATCCGACAGGAGCCGGCATTCAGGCAGCCACATGAGAGGTGCGGAGTCGCTGTAGATACAGAGGAAGCTTCGCTTGCTTGACCACCGCTTATCTCCAGCCGCGGCCAGGTACTGTCAGGCCACGGGCCAGTACTGGTCTGAGATCTGGGATTGCCAACCCTCCTTATACTTCCTGTAGACCTGTGTTTTTTACCTACTAATTTAACTAATTTACCTACTAGTTTAATCTTCATACATTGCCAGTCAAATTTACTACTGTACCCAACAGCTATAGTTCAGTTCAGTTCAGTTCAATTCAGTTCAGTCGCTCAGTTGTGTCCGACTCTTTGCGGCCCCATGAATCCAGCACACCAGGCCTCCCTGTCCATCACCAACTCCCGGAGTTCGCTCAGACTCACGTCCATCGAGTCTGTGATGCCATCCAGCCATCTTATCCTCGGTCGTCCCCTTCTCCTCCTGCCCCCAATCCCTCCCAGCATCAGAGTCTTTTCCAATGAGTCAACTCTTCTCATGAGGTGACCTAAGTACTGGAGTTTCAGCTTTAGCATCATTCCTTCCAAAAAAATGCCAGGGCTGATCTCCTTCAGAATGGACTGGTTGGATCTTCTTGCAGTCCGAGGGACTCTCAAGAGTCTTCTCCAACATCACAGTTCAAAAGCATCTACAGTATTCACATTATATGTGGGTACACACAGAACTTTTCCAAAATCGGCCATACATGCTTTACAACAAAACAAAGTTTTAACAAATTTTAGAAGATTAAAAGTCCACAGAATGTATATCCTCTGCTGCTGCTGCTGCTGCTTAGTCGCTTCAGTCATGTCTGACTCTGTGTGACCCCATGGACTGCAGCCTGCCAGGCTCCTCCATTGATGGAATTCTCCAGACAAGAGTACTACAGTGGGTTGCCGTGCCTTCCTCCAGGGACTCTTCCCAACCCAGGGATCGAACCTGGGTATCCTGCATTGCAGGCAGATTCTTTACCACCGAGTCATCAGGGAAGTTCCATATGTCCTCTATTATATAATTAATCTAGAAATCAAGCACCAAAAAGCTAATTAGAAAATAAATCCCCAATTCTCAACATTTTGAAACTGTGATAAAAGGCTAACACTGAAGGTTAAATAAAATCACAATGAAAATTAGACAGAAAATGAACTGATGGATAGAATTTTCAGAATAAGTTGTCAAATAAGAGAAGTGTAAGTAAAATGGTAAGAATAAGGAAATATACCATATCTATTCACTTTTGCAACACCCCCCCACCAAAAAAAAAAAAAAAACCCCAAACAAATCAGAAACAGTAAGTCACAAACATGCTGTTAGTTGTCCACAGAAGCTGTGTAGAAATAAGATCGCCTAACCACTCCAGTGTTCTTGCCTGGAGAATCCCAGGGACGGGGGAGCCTGGTGGGCTGCTGTCTATGGGGTCGCACAGAGTTGGACACGACTGAAGCGACTTAGCAGCAGCAGCAGCAGAGGAACAGAGAGCAGAGGAGGAGTGCTCTCTCACTCCTCTGAGTGAGACTTTTCGTACAATTTTGACTATTAGAGCCAAGTCATTATTATTGTTTTTTTTAGAAATTAAATCAACAAGGGATTACAAACAGAAACAGATGAATCAGATTGTGTTTCAAATGTATAAATTAGTCACATCTGTAAAGGATGAAGGAAAGACATGCCCAAGTAACACTAGAGCAAATATTTTTACTATGTACCATTTAGCTAAAAAAAAAAAAAGAAGAAGAATCAAACTGTAAACAATATCAAATTTTTAAATAGAGATATGGGTTAGGGATTCTCAAGTTAAATATATACTCTGCTGCTGCTGCTAAGTCACTTCAGTCGTGTCCGACTCTGTGTGACACCATAGACGGCAGCCCACCAGGCTCCCCCATCCTGGGGATTCTCCAGGCAAGAACACTGGAGTGGGTTGCCATTTCCTTCTTCAATGCATGAAAGTGAAAAGTGAAAGTGAAGTTGCTCAGTCGCGTCCGACTGTTTGCAACCCCATGGACTGCAGCCTACCAGGCTCCCATGTCCATGGGATTTTCCAGGCAAGAGTACTGGAGTGGGGTGCCATTGCCTTCTCCAGTGGAACATATATTCTTATGTAGAGGAGCCAGATTTTTCACTGTTAGAAAAGGGGATTAGAAATATGCAAAGTCTAGAATAAATCTTGTGACAGCTAATTGAAAATTTAAGTATCCATATGAATTCATGCTTAGATTGTTAGGTAGATAGAATGATAGAGAGAGAACAATTTTAAATTCTAAATTCCATTCTCTCACATAGGATATCCAAGCTCACTGGAAACAAGGCTGACTCCAGGGCTAGGCCTGGCAGAGTGCATGATGAATGTAGAACATCTTGCTTTATCAGAAAACAAGGAGGCATTTAAAATTATGGAAGCATGTCAAAAAGCACAGAAGCCAGAGTTCAAGCGCCACTGTTGATCAAATCAAGACCAAAAGAAATAGGTATATTAGTGGATCTTTACTCAGAATAAAAATAGTATAAGTCCATATTAATATAAATAAATGAATAACTAAATTAAATGTAGAGAAAGAAATATTCTCCTTACAATAGAATGCCAATTATTAATTGCAGAAGAAATGATGGGACAAAAAAACCATCAGGATTGGCAACCACTATTGGTGGCTCAGAGGGTAAAGCGCCTGCATGCAATGTGGGAGACCCGGGTTTGATCCCTGGGTCAGGAAGTTCCCCTGGAGAAGGAAATGGCAACCCACTCCAGTATCCTTGCCTGGAGAATCCCATGGATGGAAGAGCCTGGTGGGCTACAGTCCATGGGGTTGCAAAGAGTCGGACACAACTGAGCGAGCTCACTTCACTTCACTTCACTTCACTTCACTTCATTGCAATACTGGGCATGTACTTGCTAAAACTAGAAAGTGAGAGTTTCATGAGAAAAAAAGATACCCAAGTAATTTCAAAAGCACCCTCTGACAGGATATATATTAATTTAAAAAAGAAAAAAGATATATTGTTATGATGGGAAATCTTGACCAATGTCACCTTAACCAAGTAACCAAATGTAACATCACCAGCCATGGAACAAATAGTGTAACACACGCCCCCTGACATGTTGTGGTCAAGGCATAACGTCACTTCCATGGTTGGTATTCCTGCTAAAAATGCATAAAATGAATCTAATTATGAGAAAATTATAGACAGACCTAAATTAGGGAACATTCTATGAATTGTGTTTATCTCTTCAAAAATATCAAGGTCATGAAAGACAAAATGTGACCAAAGTATTTTTCCAGTTATAAGGAGACTAAGGATCTATAACCATTAAATGTAATACTATTTTTTGTATAAAGGAAATTAATGGGTTGTCAAAATTTGAATACTATCTGTAGGGTGGATGATTATACTGTATCAATTACACTGTATTAATTTGATGTCCAGTGGTTATATAAAAGAATATTTTACAATTAAAATATGTAGGGAGAAAGGGCATGATGTCTACAGCTTGGACTCAAGGTTTCTTACTTTGGGTATCTATTTTTCTTACTTTCTCTTCTGATAAAAACTAATGTGGTAGAATATTAACATGGGCAGAATGTGAATGAGGTATATATGAAACTTTATATTACTACTTAAGATTGTTTCAAAATAAAAGTAAAAATATATATTTCCATACCTCTTGTAGCAGAATCTGTTGTCATCCCTCCTTATATTCCAAAGGGAGTTTACATGTAAATGTAAGAGGGAAAGCAATAACATTATTTAAAAAAAAAGAGAGAGTGATTTGCTATAAAAGATAAGATAATTATGACCTCTGGAGATACAAGGGGCAGTAATCTGGATTCAAAAGAGGGGAGTTCTGAAGTCAGAAGATCTGTTTCTTGTCCAAGGAGGTGTGTACATGGATGTTCAATTTGTGGTAATTATTTGTTCTACATGTTTTTGCTCAGCATAAATTTTTGTATGTGTTCTGCAATTCACATTTGAAACTAAATAAACAAACAAAAACAAAGAAGATAAAGACAGCATTTAGCATTTGATGCCAGCAGTACTGAATCTGTGGATGGTTCACAAGCAGTCACTAATATTGCATTCTTACTGTCCACATTCATCCAGATGAATGCTCACATCTGAAAGCAACATGAGCTGAGCCCAAGAGCAAATGTCTAGGGAAGCATGCAACAGGGCTAAGCCTTGTCATTTTTTTGATCCATAGTCACAAATAAACAATCTCTAACAATCTTTTAAGAACCCAGTATTGCGTGCTTGAATCGGTTGGTCGCCTAAGAGGATCAGAGAGGCTTTGAACAAACTATTCCCCGTGGTCCTTTTCTTTGAGAAATGAGAGGAGCAAGATTGCATTTCTGAACCCATGTTTTCCTGGTCCCTTCCTCTACTTCTTTTCTATGCCAACAAACCGAAAGTTTGTTAAGTTGGCTTAAAGCTCAACATTCAGAAAACTAAGATCATGGCATCTAGTCCCATCACTTCATGGTAAATAGATGGGGAAATAGTGGAAACAGTGACAGACTATTTTTGGGATCCAAAATCACTGCAGATTGGGACTGCAGCCATGAAATTAAAAGACACTTGTTCCTTGGAGGAAACGTTATGACCAACCTAGACAGCATATTAAGAAGCAGACATTCCTTTGCCAGCAAAGGTCCATCTAGTCAAAGGAATGGCTTTTCCAGTGGTCATGTATGGATATGAGAGTTGGACTATAAAGAAAGCTGAGTGCAAATAATTGATGCTTTTGAACTGTGGTGTTGGAGAAGACACTTGAGATTCCCTTGGACTGCAAGGAAATCCAACCAGTCCATCCTAAAGGAGATCAGTCCTAAATATTCTTTGGAAGGACTGATGCTGACGCTGGGGCTCCAATACTTTGGCCACCTGATGGGAAGAACTGACTTATTTGAAAAGACCCTGATGCTGGGAAAGACTGAAGGTGGGAGGAGAAGGGGACGACAGAGGATGAAATGGTTGGATGGCATCACTGACTTGATGGACATGAGTTTGAGTAAACTGCGGGAATTGGTGATGGACAGGGAAGCCTGGCATTTTGCAATCCATGGAGTCACAGAGTCGGACACGACTGAGCAACTGAATTGAACTGACAGGTTTTTCACATATTAATGCTCAGTGAAAAGGCAAAAAAAAAAAATTGTACACACATGTATATGTATATACACAGCTAACCCTTAATCAGAATGGCATGTGTCCACTTGTATGTGGGTTTTTTTCAATAAATAAACACAGTACCACATGATCCATTGTGGTTGAATCTGAGGATTTGGAACTACAGTGGGATGACTATGGAACTTGAGCATATATGGATTTTGGTATCCATGGTGGGTCTTGGAACCGGTCCCCCACAGACACCAAGGGAGGAATATGTGAGTCTGTGTGTATACAATTTTGTAATATTAAGATGACTATGCAACCCAAAGTATCCAGAAATTCCTGTTTGTATGTTGTGCAGTGGCTTCTAACCAATTTAGTGTTTGTCATTATGAAAGTACCCCAAACTATGGAAAATTATGACTCCTTCCCTCTGTCTTTATGTCTATAGTTATGGAAAATCTTTTCTGCCAGTTATCTAGTCATTCTCATTGATACTTGCTCTGTAAATAGTTGCAATTTTGGTGTGTGCATGGGAGGAGGTGAACTCAGGGTGTACTTCCTCCAACACCATATACTTGAGATACATAAAAAAATATGTACTTGTAATGAAATGACTTGAAGGCTAGAATTTGCTTCAGTTAAATATGAGTGGGAAAAGACGATGGAGGAGAGATGAAACAAAATGTGCATGAGTTGATAATTGGTGAAGCTGGATAACGACTATATTGAAGTTCATAGCATTTTGTCTATTTTGTATATTTGGAAGTTCCCCATAGTATCACTTAAGAATCATAGATTACAATTATCATTGAAATTATTTCATTATTGTTTTATTTCATTATTTCATTATTTTTTTAAATTTGCTTTCCTCTGAGTATTTTTAATATTTATTTTTCAATTAAAGGATAATTGCTTTACAGTATTTTGTTGTTTTCTGTCAAACCTCAACATGAATCAGCCATAGGTATACATATATCCCCTTTCTTTTGAACCTCCCTCCCATATCACCCACCCATCCCACCCCTCTAGGTTGATACAGAACCCATGTTTGAGTTTCCTGAGACACACAGCAAATTCCCATTGGCTATCTGTTTTACATATGGTAATGTAAGTTTCCATGTTACTCTCAACATATATCTCACCCTCTCCTCCCCTTCCCTCTCTGCATGTGCCTAAGTCTATTCTCTATGTCTTTTTTTCCATTGCTGCCCTTCAAATAAATTCTTCAGTACCATTTTTCTAGATACCATATATATGTGCCTTAGCATATGATATTTATCTTTCTCTTTCTGACTTACTTCAGTCTGTATAATAGGCTCTAAGTTCCTCTATCTCATCCTCTGAATGTTTTTGAAAATGAAGGTGTTAGTCACTCAGTTGTATCCAGCTTTTTGCAACCCCACGGACTGCAGCCTATCTACCATGCTTCTTTGTCCACAGAATTCCTCAGGCAAGAAGAGTGGAATGGGTAGCCATTCTTTTCTCCAGTGGGTCTTCCCCATCCAGGGACTGACTCTTGCATTACAAGCAGATTCTTTACCATCTGAGCCACTGGAAAATTGAGGGTATATAATTTTCTTAAATTATCAGCCACTTTTGGTGGTACTCTGAGGAAATATGTGGCAGATTTGTTTGTGTTTTCCTCATATAACTTTGTGTTTTATTCTTATGTTCCTATTTTTTTTTTAAAATAATTGTAAACAGTTTGAGCTTTTCACCACTACTTAGAGTAAAATTCAAGAATATGTTAACTACTGAATATTCAAACTTATGTGTTTGGAGCATGCTAATATTTTATACTTCTGTTATGGTTTTTCCCTGGGTATGTACTGACAAGCTTTTTGTTTTCTTAGAATCTTCTAAATATATTTCTTAGCAAGGAGTGTAGCAAGGGGACAGATTTCAACAAGTTTCTAAGCTTTATTGAATTATCTTCTCAGCTGGCCTATTGAGAAATTGCTTTTTGACAACCTGAGGATTTGTACTCCTACCTTTGTAGAACAAATTGTTCTGATTCATGGTCTAGTTCATGACACCTAGATGGTAGTGATGAGATAAATAGACTATTCTGGATACGAGTTATCACTGTTTCATTTTTTTTTTTCCAACTAGAAAATTTTGAATTCACCAAAAGTTTTTTTTTAAATAAAACTATAGAGCTAATTTCAGGACTAAAAGACCTAATGGTTCAGCATGTCTTACCTTTTTTCCTAAAAAAAGCAGCAATTTATGAATTCGTCCCAGACAAAATGGAGGTAATGCAAGGGTCATTGGTTCATGAACCCAAGGAAGAGCAATTATGAATATTGTCCTAAAGAACAATAGAAATAAATATCTGGGCAGGCTACACCACTAGACTGGAAAACTCAGTTAGGGTGAGGATATAGGTTTCATGAGGCAAAACAGTACAGAAACCAGTTGGAAGGAACATTTCCTACTAGGAATGAGGAAAGAAATGGTTTCATTGAGATAATCTACCTTCCCATTCAAAGTGTGAATTACAGACATAACAATCTTATGGTTACCCAAAGGGTAAGAGGGGGTGGGGAAGGAAAAATTAGAAGTTTGGGTTTAACAGATATACACTAATATATAAAAGTAAAAACAACAAGATTGACAGTATAGTACAGGGAACTATATTCAATATCTTCTAGTAATATATAATGGAAAATAATCTAAAAAAGAAGATATCTATGTACACACACACACACATATATAACTGTACACCTGAAACTAACACAGCATTGTAGATCAACTATACTTCAATACAAAATTTCTTAAAGTGTGAACTATTTTCTTTCTTCTTATGAATAAGGAGTGGGACCTAATAGCAGAAAGGTCAATCTTTGCAATGATGATGATGATGGTGATAAGAAAAACATCTGTTGAGGGCTGATTTTAAAGCCTACTATTGTGTGACAGCTTTGTCAAACATATACCACTATAATTCTCATTCCTTTGAAGGTAAAATTCTATGTTTATCCCCATTTTATAAATGAGAAAACTGAGGCAGAAAGAGGTAAAGCAAATGTCTGAAGGTTACTGAATAAAAGAACCCAGATTTAAACTTGGGCAATATCAGTCTGACTCTGGACCCAGTATATCTATAACAGCTCTATTAAATAACTGGATAATTATACAAAAATGTCCCTAAAGCAGTAACACCAAAATATATATCTTTAACTGAAGAAGTTTAGATTCAATCAATAGGTATAGAAAACTTTCAATGGGTCAAGTTCTACATTGGTAAATTTTCATATATTTTTGTTTTAATCTCCATAAAGTATCTATTAATAAATGGTAGCAACTAATAAGTAATAAGGCTTGATTTTGTATTATTTTTCTGAGTCTGTAATATTTCCAAGCTGTCTTCCTCTAAGAAACTATCAAATTGTTTATATTGCTCTTTCTTTTAACTTGTTTCAAATTTTTTAAGGTGTTAAAATATGATGTAATTCAACCTTAGTGACAGTACATTTACAAAGTTGTACAACTATCACTACTATTTAGTTCCAGAATATTTTTTCATACTCCAATAGGAAACTTCACATATATTTAGCACTCATGTTCAACACCTTCTACCTCCAAGCCTTTGCGACCACTAATCTGCTTCCTGTCTCTATGGATTTGCTTATTGTTAATATTTATGTAAATGGAATCACACATGTTGGCTTTTGTCTCTGGTTTCTTTCACTTAGCCTAATGTTTATAAGGTTCATTCATTCTGTAATAGGTATAAGTACTTCATTCCTTTTTATGGCTGAATGCTATTCCATTATCTGAATATCCCATGTTTGGCATATTCATTAATCAGTTGATGGGCCTTTGGGTCATTTCCTTGATTTGGCTATAGTGCCGCTATGAACATTCATGTGCAAGTTTTTGTTTGAACACCTGTTTTCATTTCTCTTGGGTACACACTCAGAAGTGAAATTGCTGGAACACAAGGTAATTCTTTGTTTAAACAGGAATGACTAAACTGTTTTCTGCAATAGCTGCATGATTTTACATTCCCACCAGTAATAAGGAAAGTCCCAGTTTTTCCACATTTTCACTAATGCTTGCCATTTCCCATTTTTTTTCGTAGTTGTTCTACTAGGTGTGAAGTGATGTCTTATTATGGTTTTGATTTGCATTTGCTTAATGACTAAGGATGCTGCTGCTGCTAAATTGCTTCAGTTGTGTCCGACTCTATGCGACCCCATAGACGGTAGCCCACCAGGCTCCCCTGTCCCTGGGATTCTCCAGGCAAGAGTACTGGAGTGGGGTGCCATTACCTTCTCCAAATGACTAAGGATGTTGGGCCTCTTTTCATGGACTTGTTGGATATTTGAATATCTTCAGAGAAAATATTTAACAATAGGCCTATTCTGCTTTTTAGTGCATTGAATTGTGTTTCAATGTATATTTACAGTAATTACTAATAAGAGAGGACTTCTGCCATTTTTCTATTTGCTTTCTTATATCTTTTTTGTTCCTGAATTTTCATTAATGCTTTCTGTTTTTCTAACTGACTTTTTTCTAGTGTATCATTTTGATTCCATTCCCATTTCCTTTTAACTATCCATTTGTTTTCATTCTTTTATCTTTCAGTCAAGATAGTTTCAGTTGACCTATCCTCAAGTTTGTTGATTCTTTTGCCTGCCCAAATCTATTATTGGGCTCTTGTAATGAGATTTTCATTTCAGTTTTGTATGTCTCAACTCTAGCATATTTATTTGGCTCTTTTTAAAATAATTTGTAGGTCTTCATTGATATTCTTCTCTGGTGGCTCAGTAGTAAAGAATCCTCCTGCCAATGTAGGTGACCTGGCTTTGATCCTTAGGTTGGGACAATCCCTTGGACAAGGAAATGGCCACCCACATCAGTATTCTTTTTTTTTTTTCCTGTGCCTTTTATTTTTATTTTTGATCCAGAGAGATGATATGGGGTGGAAGGTGGGAGGGGGGTTTCATGTTTGGGAACTCATGTACACTTGTGGTGGATTCATGTCAATATATGGCAAAACCAATACAGTATTGTAAAGTAAAATAAAGTAAAAATTAAAATTAAAAAATAAATAATAGATTTAAAAAAATATATAAATTTATTTTAATTAGAGGTTAATTATTTTACAATATTGTATTGGTTTTGCCATATATCAACATGAATCCGCCACAGGTATACACGTGTTCCCCATCCTGAACCCCTCCCCCCACTCCCCATACCATCTGGGAAATCTCATGGATAGAGGAGCCTGGCAGGCTACCTTCCATGGAATCACAGAAGTATTGGGCACCAACCTAGTGACTATACAACAAATTGACATGCTCTATTAGTGATAAAGATTAGTACATTCTGTAATAGTTTTCCTGTTTTCCTTTGATTTTTGTCCATGGTTTTCTTTAGCCCTTTGAGCATGTTTAAGACAGTTGTAAGTCCAATGTCTCTGCTTCCTTGAGAATGGTTTCTGAAATTTCTTTGATTCTTGTTGCTGCTGCTGCTGCTAAGTCGCTTCAGTCATGTCCAATTCTGTGCAGCCCCATAGATGGCAGCCCACCAGGCTTCCTCGTCCCTGGGATTCTCCAGGCAAGAACACTGGAGTGGGTTGCCATTTCCTTCTCCAATGCATGAAAGTGAAAAGTGAAAGTGAAGTCACTCAGTCATGTCTGACCCTCAGTGACCCCATGGACTGCAGCCTTCCAGGCTCCTCCATCCATGAGATTTTCCAGGCAAGAGTACTGGAATGGGGTACGATTGCCTTCTCTGTTGATTCTTGTTAATGAGCTCTATTGTCCTTGTCTCATAATTGTTTTGTTTAAAAACTGGAGAATTTGAATATTACAATGTAATAACTAAAATTCAGATCCTCCCTCCTCCACCCACTCCCAGAAACTTTGCTCTGTTGCTTTTTTTGACTGCAGTCATCCAGACTTTTCAGTGACTTTTCCAAACTATTTTGCAAGACAGTATTTCCTGTCATGATGTTATGGAGTCTCAATCCATTAGCTTAGCAGTCAGCCAATGACCTGACAGAGATTTCTTTATACTCCTGAAGCCAAAAAGAAAAACAAATAAAGCAAAAACTACTCTCATTCTTTGTAGATTGGTTCTGAGTTATAGCACTCCAATGCTTAGCCAGGGCAGTTATAACTCTGCCTCAGCCTTTTTCTTCTGCTTATTCAGTGCTAATATATCAGCTAGAAGTTGAGTCCACGATCCCTTGAGGACTTTTATGGGCCTATATTCATCCCTGAGCATGATGTTGCTCTCTGATGCGAAGAGCCCTCATTTCCCCATGTATTTTCTTCCTTAGCCTCATTTTCCTCAGTCTTTTAGTCCTGTCTTAGAATATCTTGCCCCATCTTCTCTGCCTTGCCACAGGTGGCTGTTATAATACATATTTTAAAATATTTTTGAAAAGTTCTTACCAAGAGGCCATTCTAGCACTGACAGAGTTCCAAGGGGTTGCAAATAAAGGCAAATCTCAGAGTGAATCTGCCAGCTAACCACCAAACAAGTCAAAATCATAATCACAATAATTCACAATTATTTGAGAACAAGGTTCAATTGATCCATGAGGTCACACCAGGAATGAAAGTTGTGTTCCAGTGGCTGCTGTCAATCTGAGGAATGAAGGTGGTAGGCTGGTGAGCAAAAATGCCATAATAATCATTGTACTTAATCTGTAAATTTGCAGTAAAAAATGCCTCATAATTAGTAAAGAGAACTAAAGTAGATAATGTCTGATTAACTCTGAGTATGTCCAGTAATTGTTCAGTAAATGCATGGTATTATTACTATTTTTTATGAAAAGATTTTTTTTTTGATGCTATGTTGTAGGCAGAGAGCAAAGTAATTCCTTCTGAACACACTGGACAACTTTTTGTTTTTAATAATTTTTTTTACCATTGACATAATCAATAGTTATCAACTAATGACTTATGACTAGCCAGGAAGAATTCATTATTACCTCCATCCACCCTCCTCTTCCTCATTATGCCTGTCACCATGGCTAGATATTCCCATTTATGAAACTTTGATAGAGAATTTTGAAGGATGAAAGATGGCTCCTAGCTGCCTGTAGAGAAAGAACAATTGTAGACAAGATGGCGTGTTCAGACTCTCTAGCCCCAGGTTTTGTAAATAATGGCTATGTAACAGCTGAGATCATTTACAGCACTGCGCATGTGCCTCACAAGGTACTTGCTTGGTCCTGGACTACTTTGTGCTGCATACCTGTATAAACTTCACCTGAAGAAACGGTGGCATCACTGCTGTGTTACGGCTGCATCCATTGGGTCAGTCATGAGAGCAGAGACCCTAGTGTATCTATTGTGAATTATAGTCAATGATTTGATACATTCAGCTCTATGAAAGTTTTTCAAGTGGTTTCACCAGCTGTGAATGAAATCCCTGGAGCCATGGTATTCAGTCCTGCTTCCTGGGTATAGATTTAAGTCAGCTGATGTCACAGCTACTACTGTACACATTTTTAGGCCAAATCAAAGAAATTAATTACTTGTGTTGACTGAATCTACTCTACTGACATTATCTCACTGTAACTACATTTCAAACTCGAACCTCTTTATTGTACTGTAAAAGCAAGTTCAGAATGTAGATTCTCTGATCTCTTAAAAGGTATCATTTTTGCCTGAAGTATAGATGTAAGCATTTGAAGTCCACATTGAACTTCCCAGTGAGAACCCAGTACTGACTACTGACACCTTGATTATATTCCTGCAATTTAACTGTGCCCAGAATCCTAATCCACAGGAAATGTTAGATAAATGTGAAATTATTTTAAATTGTTTTAAACTGCTAAGTTTGTGGTAATTTACTATGCAGCATAGAAAACTAATTAACAATTTAGTGTTAGCCTTATAATCATGCTGCTTTGGGAGCACAAGTTATGTGCACTGAAATCATGCTCTAGGGTCAGGAAGAATTCCTGGAGAATGCAAATCTTGAGCTAAAATTAAGAGGATATTAGGAAAAAAGAGAGTCATCAGAAAATTTAACTAGGAGTTAGCTAGAAGAAAGAGGAAGAGCCTTTAAGATATTTTTGTGATATGGCAAAACTGATGGTATTTAGTTTAGTGTAAAGAGAAATGAAAGGTAGTGAAGGACTAGAATTTATACAGACTTCTGTCTTGGTCAGATGTTCTAATTTATATGATGGGAGACTGTTAATATAATTTAAACTAGGAAGGTGTGATCAGATTAATGTGCAAAGTCAATTTAGCTTAGCAGTTGTAATATATGAGAGTCAAAAGCCAATTCTAGCTTTAAGAGCAAAGATTACAGGAATAAGAAGCAAGTGGCTCTGTTTTCCTTTCTCCCGCATTGTGCATCTGAGAATCTATACAAGGACCTCACCTCGTTATATTGAATTTATTTACCAGGCTCTCTAAGAGACTGTGAATTTCCAGTGGGCAACTACCACATCTTATTCACTTCTGTTTCCCTGGGGGCTAAAACAGTACCAGGTACATGACTTACACCACTACAAGATAAATTGTTATTGGCTTAATAGACCATTCAGGAATGGTTTTTGTGAAATTGAGAACAAGTTTAGAATAAATAAGAGAGAAAAAGAACAAATTAAAAGGTAAGAATTTCCACTTCAGAAAATCTGCTCAAAGCATACTTGAAATAAATGTTAAATAGTGGATTTTGCTTATTTCACAAGCCTAATATATAATGTGTATACATTTTTATAGGCTTATTTAAAAAAAAACTGTTTTGAAATGAACAAAAAAAGAAGCAATAATATCCACTGTGGAATTTAAATAGTCTTATTATATGCAACAGGCTTTTGAGTACATGTCAGGCTGTAATTTGGATTGGAAAGTGGGATCAGGGCAATAATTAGCAACCATATTTCTTGAATCAAATTGCATTACAGACTTCTGGGAGGTCACTGAGGTTTACTGAACCTTACCCTACTTTGAGTCATGCTGAAATATTCTTAGAAATCCCATATGATGAGCCATCATCCTTCCCTTATTCTCTGTCTTTCCAACTTGACTGGTGTAGTCTAGCCACAATTTCTTCCACATCTGAATTATTGAACTACCTTCGTGGTTGATCTCTTGTGTCAAAACTAGACTAATAGTGAGGAAGGACAATGGATTTTTAAGTCAAATAGATTCAATATTGCAACTGAGCTCTTTATCCTTTTGTCAAATAATTTCTTTAACTCTCTTTTCTTTAGGTGGAAAAAAACTATTCCCTAATTGTAAGGATTATTGGGAAGATTAATTAGGAAATCTTTATATGTTTATAATCACAGTAAGTAAAATTCTCAGATGTTATTATTTCTGATTTTTTACCAGTTGAATAAGCCCAAATAAAATAAGTAGATTTTGATGAGAGGTATCATGGGACAGGAGAAAAACATGATCAGTTGGACCTCATTTACAATCCTGTCTTTATTTTATTTTCACATATATTACCCTCAAATAGTGTGCAGCTGGTGAGCAAAACAAGTAATTAACCAACCAAAGTTGAGTGAAACTAGTCTTAGTATTGGCTAACCTCTCTGCATGAAACATAAGATGGGAAATTTGAGTCTTTCAGGTTACTATTCTGCTATGTTCATTAAAACAGTCTCAAAAGAGTAATAAATATAATAGTAGCATAAAATATATATACATATAATTAATATCCTGTTTATTCCAAGTGAATGAGGACTTCATGAAATGTGATAAAAGTTGTTTCCTTGTATATCTAAAAAGTGCTGTTATTATATACGTTGAAAATCTTTTTTGGCTGTAGTTCAGTCTAAACTTGTCAAAAGTCAGGAGTAAGCTCTCCATCATCATCATCGTCAATTTTCTTAAGTTCTAGAAACAATATCATACACATGTGTAATTTAAACTTTTTTGACTATGGTAAATTTGAGAACAATTTAGCTGTCACAGCAGGAATCATGGGTAATATAGAATGAAAAAATGAGAACAATGACATACCATTATTACTGATAAGTATAGTCTAAAATTAGCTGATGTAGTGATTTTAAGTTTGAATGCACAGCTGTACCTTATACCTCTGAGAATTGTTTGCCAGGATCCAGTTTCAAGAGCTCAGCTTTAGCTATTACTTTTTGCAAACTTTAGTCATTATCTGTTAAGATTTATTTTTTCCCTGTATCAATTGTGAATCTAGAAACTCTAATAAGGTAACATTAAAATATTTTATTCGTTAGTAAATATTCAGATTTTATTAATTACTATTGAATTAGACAATGTTTTTGAAAGTAATTTGCATTCTTTTAAGTGTTCTATCAGGTAATACTCGGTATCTCACACAGTAGGTGCTCAAAAAATGTTTTTCAATAAGTGAAAAATGTATTTCTCTGCCTTTCTTTCTTTTACTTCTTCTTTCGTATATGTATTGAGCAATGCTTTCTTTCTCTCCAGCTCCCCAATATTCCTACCATGATGAACGCTGGCTTACAACTAAGATGAAATTAAGTGCTTTTGGAAAAATAAAAATTTTCCCTCAAAAAATTATTAAAATTTAAGGACTTGCACATATTCAAATATGCAGAAATTTGTATATATTTTAAAGAAGTAAGTATCATCTTTCCCCCTACTCAAGTTCACTGTCAGGTTAAGACTGCAACGGATAGTATGTTCTTTGGAAAGAAACACTACATGGATATGAGAACTACTAGAATGAGATACAGCATCTGAAGGTTTAATTTACAAAGGAGTTAGAAAGCTGGTTATATTGGGAGATGAAACTGAAAAGTATTTGAACATTTAGAAACTTACGTGGCAGGGGAGTAAAGAAGTAGAGTGAATAAGTAGCTCAAGGTAGTTAAGCTGTTTTGGGTGCAGACCAAGAGATCTGATGATTAAACTTGTAACTCAGATGACAGTGAGTTAGAATCTACATACTGTTGGCTGGCCCATATACTGTGGAGTCCCATCCGGACAAATATTACAGACCACTTTCTCATCGTAGGTGACTCTCTTGGGTACGGATATAATGGGAGGATTACTGGTCTTACATTAAAAATCTCTAGTTCTGCTGTGTGTACTGGTGACTTTAGCCAACTTACCAATCCAATTTGATCTTGATTTCTTCATATTTATGTATATTTTAAATATTCTATTTGTTTGTTTTTGGCAGTGGTGGGTCTTCGTTGCTGTGCAAGCTTCCTTTGTTGCCAGGGGCTGGGGCTGCGGTCGAGCTGCGGGGTGTGGCTTCTTGCTGTGGGCGCGTCTCTTGCTGCAGAGCAGGGATCTTGGACACATGGTCCTCGGTGGTCGCGGTGGAGCTCGGTGGGTGCTCCTGGCCTCTAGCGCGCAGGCTCAGTAGTGTGGGGCACAGACAGTTGCTCCCTGGCAAGTGGGATCTTCCTGAATAAGGGATCACACCTGTGTCTCCTGCATTAGCATGCAGATTCTTTACCACCTACCCACTAGGGAAAACCAATTTCTTCATATTTAAACTGACAACAAAAGGACTCAACAACAATACCACGTGGTATTGATATTGTAATAGTAATGTGAAATTGGTCTACTGCCCTGAATGGTTTTATTTTGATAATGTATGTCAAAAGAGAAAAAAAAAAAAAAATGTAGTTTTCTGGTGAATACAAAGTATCAAGTTTTAGAATTTTTTTTTAAACATATATAGGTTTTTAATTCTTTTGGCCCAATCCCTTTGAGTCAAAAGCAGAGATTGATTCTTTAATTAAATTTTATGTAATATATGGGAAATAGGTTATCTTTAATTAAATTCCTCTGAGGATTTTTCTTCAGAGACTAGGGCAAGATCCTAAATTCACTTTGTGGAAAGTACTGTTTAATTATTAAAATGTAAAGTATTTTGAATCAATTTAAAATTGCCCCCAAAGGTTCTTGTCCTATTAAAACAATGTTTGGGAAAGGAGAGTTAAATGTCAGTTAAATTACATAAAACCTTCCACAAAAATAGATGAGATTACTAAACAACTAGTTTAAGTCAATATATGCCTCGGAATTGAACTGCCTTATATCCTGATGCTGGGAAAGATTGAAGGCAAAAGGAAAAGTGGGCGGCAGAGGATAAGATAGGTTAGATAGCATCACTGACTCAGTGGACATGAATTTGAGCAAACTCCTGGAGATATTGAAGGACAGGGAAGCCTGATGTGCTGCAGACCATGGGGTTACAGAGAGTCAGACACAACTTAATGACTGAGCAGCAAGAACAAATGGCCAAAAGAAGTTTAAGGTATAGGCATACATGCTTTCCACCGGAGCTCTATATGTCAGAAAAGCAGTACATTGTTTCAGAATGAAGAAAGCAGAGTAAAGGAAGCCAGGGAGAGTCTCATATTGTTCTCATTTCACAGTGACTAAGGGAGGAGACAGAGAAAAACAGACTCACTCCACTAGCTTGACAGGAACAACCAATTGAGGGGAAGATTTACTCTGACAGTGCTGTGATGGTTCAACCCCGCATCGGGGAGGGCATGGGCAAGGGTAAAATTCCAGGACGAGAAATCCTGGAAGCGCTGACGTAAAGGGTGAGGACAGAAATTATTAATACTTATTTTAGGAAAAAGTGACTCAATAAGAGGGTATTGTGGAAGATAACTGGGACTTGTGCAATGGCAAAGAAGTTCTTCTGAGATTTACACTTTACAATGACGTCTCATTTACTATACATTTTTATTATATGTTCTGCCAAAGCAAGCACCACCATAAATTTCTGAGACTCTCCACGGCCTCCCTGGTGGCTCAGTGGTAAAGAATTTGCCTGCCAGTGGAGGAGCCACAGGGACGCAGGTTCGATCCTGGGAGGGGAAGATCCTCTGGAGAAGGACATGGCAACCCACTCCAGTATTCTTGCCTGGGAAATCCCACAGATGGAGGCACCTGGAGGGGTATGGTCCACAGGGTCACAAAGAGTCTGTCATGATTGAAGCGGCTGAGCACAAGTTGAGCACATGCTGCCTTTTAGCTCTCAAGTTTCTGTGGCTTTAAGAAGTATGATGTTGATATTCTTGTAAAGATCTAATTTTGGTTAAAAGAAATAAAATAGGTGACCTGACTGAATGTTTCTAAGCCTGACCATTTGTTTTGGGGTCTTTAACCTGAATTTCTATGCTGGGCTTCCCAGGTGGCACCCAGCTGTAAGTGTAGGAGAAGGGTTCCAACCCTGGGTCAGGAAGATCCCCTCGAGTAGGAAATGGCAACCCATTCCAATATTCTTGCCTGGAAAATTCCATGGACAGAGGAGCCAGGCGGGCTACAGTCCATGGAGTTGCAAAGAGTCAGTCATAACTGAGCGATTGAACACACACATATAAAATGACAGGGAAGGAAGTAGGACCATTCCTGAGATCCAGGGCAAACATCATGGAGAAAATTAAACATTCCTGTAGGCTGGTCTATAGACAAGGTTTTACAAAACACTTAAACGATTCCACTCTTACAAATAAAATTTGGAATGACTTTTTAATGCTATTGCTGTTGTTTTTCGATTTTGTACTTACAAACCCAAGGAGTAGGTAAATGTTTTTCACACCATTGTCATCACAGAGAAATCAACTTTTTCAAAATGCATCACAAGATAAGAATCACATCCTAGTTGAAGAGCAATGTTGGAAGCCACTATATTAGACTTGTTTTTTTTTTCTAATATTTATCTATTTGGCTGCACCAGGTGAGTAGTGGGATGCAGGATTTTTAGTTGTGGCATGCAGACTCTTAGTTGCAGTGTGTGGAGTTTAGTTCCCTGATCATGGATTGAATCCGAGTCCTCTGCACTGGGAACTCAGAGTCTTAACCACTGAACCACTAGCAAAGTTCCTAGACTTTCATTTAAGAGTAAAACATTTGATTAACCCATGTGATGGGATTTTATTTGATATTCTATAAACTTACTAGAGGGCTTCCCCTCTAGTAAGGGGGGCTCAGTGGTAAAGAATCCACGTGCAAGGGAGCAGCCATAGGAGACTCGGGTTCCATCCCTGAGTTGGGAAGATCCCCTGGAGGAGGTCATGGCAACCCACTCCTTATTCTTGCCTGGAGAATCCTATGGGCAGAGGCACCTGGTGGGCTAGAGCCCATGTTGTCACAGGAGTCAGACACAACTGAAGCAACTTAGCAGGCACGTGCATGCAAACTCACTAGAAAAGAGCATGGAGCTGAAGGTCAAGATTTTTCCCCATTGTTCTGATGCTCTGCCCACTCTCTGTGGACATGTACTGTGAAATTGATCTATTTTTCAGAGTTGTGGGTTATATAGTGGCAACATTTCAAGTTCTTGTTGATATCAAGAACATACCTAAATCTTTTACAGTGCGTACGTGCGTGCTAGGTCATCTCAGTTGTGTCCACCTCTGTGACCCCATGGACTGTAGCCCACCAGGCTCCCCTGTCCCTGGGATTCTCCAGGCAAAAATACTGGAGTGGGTTGCCATGCCCTCCTCCAGGAGATCTTTCCTATACAGGGATCAAAATTATGGTTTTTATGTCTTCTGCATAGGTAGGTGGGCTCTTTACCACTAGTGCCACCTGGGAAGCCCAAAACTTTTTATAGTATTCCATTTTTATTCACTGGAGAAGCAAATGGCAACCCACTCCAGTTCTTGGTGTGGCTAGCTTTTGGCAAAAATAGATATCTCTCTATAAAATTACATAGACAGATATTATTAACTTAAAATTTACATTGTCATGCTGTATATAGATGTATATTCTATAACCTATGTTTTCACTAGATGATATGACAAAAACATCTGTCATGTCAATAAATAAAAATCTATATTGTAGATAACTGGTTCATAGTTTGGCCATAATACTTTATCTATTCATTCATATGTAGATGTACATTTAGTTCCCCCCCTTGTTTATTGCTATTATAAAATTGACTTTGATATAACAAATATATAGACACAGTTTTGTGCATATATCTGGTTATTGCATCTAAATATATTCCAGGAAGTAGGGTTGCTAAATTGGGGGATATATTATTTTAAATAACATTGATACATAAATTGTATACTCAGCATAGCAACCAACAGAGAATGAGGACATTTCCTTATACCCATCCTTTTTAGACTTTCTAATAGATTTTGTTATTCCTTTAAATATTCCAAAACCTTATTGGCATTGAAAGGGATCAGAATATTCCACCCTCCAAAAAAATGTCATTTTGGCATAGGGATTATTTTGAGCTGAAGGCGATTGGAAAATGGCAAACACAAGCTTGCTACCCTCCATCCTCCTGCCTGAGAGCAGGACATAAATTTCCCCTTACAAAGGTAATATACATTTCCATTTGTAAAGGTGTTCCCTCTCCCGTATCAGGAATACCTGAGATAGCACTGAAACGAGTCTGTAGGATGCCTCTTAGTAAACAACCCTTACTTATCATACATTTCTTAGTCATCTTCCATAACTTATTGCTCTTTAAAAAAAAATTACATAAACTTCTAGCACACTTTATTGATTTAGGGGCCAAACAAGGCAGCATTAGGACAGTTAAGAAAATGCCTTCTTGAAAATGATACATCCTAGGGCTGTTGAGTGATGTCAGTCATAGGATTTGAGGATGAAAAGGGCAGTCTTTGAATGATGTTGCTTAGGATACTTGCTCATTTAACAAAAAGGATCCTTTTGCACGATGTGGATGGAAGAAGGCAACAGTGTAGGGCTGTGATGTGTGCTGGGTGGTTGCCGTGAGCTTACCCACGAGGGCAGGTGGGCTGGTAAATCAGTGCTGAATTGGGAAGGGAGAGACACCAGCCTGTCCCACCTGCCTCCTGACACCAGTAAATTTGATTAGTTGAGCCACTGTCCCTGGAACACACTCTGTGTCCCTTTCCAGTGTGAAGATGATGTTTTGATCTCATGCTATGGGGAACCAGGTTAGTAGTCAACTTCCGCCCTGATCCAAGCTACAGGATGGCAAGGCGACAGTGGGACTTCCTGCATACCTGGGTTGGCAGGAGGCTCTGATAAAAGCTGAAGTCTTAGGGCACTGGCTTTGTGAAATATTGTCACCAGTCCAGAGTAAATGAAAATGTGATTCCTTACAAATAATGCTACATCTCCGTTTCTACCTATACCCTCCAGTTACTGTTTTTAAAAATTAGTTTTCCCCTTTGTCTATACATTTTAAGACTCCGGCTTCATAAAAGGAATTGATTCACTGCAGCATGGCCACTCTTCCTGTCTTGTGCCCTCCATCTCCTCCCCTCCAGCCTTACCCTGACCACCCTCCCCTCTGCACAGTACCTACGGGCAGGGACCAGGCCATGTGGTGATGAGCAGCGATGTGGTCCTGCCTGGCCTTCTGTTTCTGGGATGTGGCTTAGGACAATGCTGCTAGGATGCTGCAAACAGGACATCACGGGTCTGGGATGCATGCATGGCAGAGTGGAGCCCCTTTACTGTCTTACTCCACCAATGGATGGCCTCACTGTGGTAGGTCTCAGGGTGGATTTTCAAGGCCTTGACCAGGAGCTGACTGTGGCTCAGATCATGAACTCCTTATTACCAAATTCAGACTTAAATTGAAGAAAGGGAAAACCGCTAGGCCATTCAGGTATGACCTAGATCAAATCCCTTATGATTATACAGTGGAAGTGAGAAATAGATTTAAGGGCCTAGATCTGATAGATAGAGTACCTGATGAACTATGGAATGAGGTTCATAACATTGTACAGGAGACAGGGATCAAGACCATCCCCATGGAAAATAAATGCAAAAAAGGCAAAAAAGGCAAAAAAAGGTCTGGGGAGGACTTACAGATAGCTGTGAAAAGAAGAGAAGTGAAAAGCAAAGGAGAAAAGGAAAGATATAAGCATCTGAATGCAGAGTTCCAAAGAATAGCAAGAAGAGATAAGAAAGCTTTCTTCAGCGATCAGTGCAAAGAAATAGAGGAAAACAACAGAATGGGAAAGACTAGAGATCTCTTCAAGAAAATTAGAGATACCAAGGGAACATTTCATGCAAAGATGGGCTCAATAAAGGACAGAAATGGTATGGACCTAACAGAAGCAGAAGATATTAAGAAGAGTTGGCAAGAATACACAGAAGAACTGTACAAAAAAAGATCTTCACGATCCGGATAATCATGATGGTGTGATCACTCATCTAGAGCCAGACATCCTGGAATGTGAAGTCAAGTGGGCCTTAGGAAGGATCACTATGAACAAAGCTAGTGGAGGTGATGGAATTCCAGTTGAGCTATTTCAAATACTGAAAGATGGATGCTGTGAAAGTGCTACACTCAATATGCCAGCAAATTGGGAAAACTCAGCAGTGGCCACAGGACTGGAAAAAGTCAGTTTTCATTCCAATTCCAAAGAAAGGCAATGCCAAAGAATCCTCAAACTACAGCACAATTGCATTCATCTCACATGCTAGTAAAGTAATGCTCAAAATTCTCCAAGCCAGGCTTCAGCAATACGTGAACCATGAACTTCCTGATGTTCAAGCTGGTTTTAGAAAAGGCAGAGGAAGCAGAGATCAAATTACCAACATCCGCTGGATCATCAAAAAAGCAAGAGAGTTCCAGAAAAACATCTATTTCTGCTTTATTGACTATGTCAAAGCCTTTGACTGTGTGGATCACAATAAACTGTGGAAAATTCTGAAAGAGATGGGAATACCAGACCACCTGACCTGCCTGTTGAGAAATCTGTATGCAGGTCAGGAAGCAACAGTTAGAACTGGACATGGAACAACAGACTGGTTCCAAATAGGAAAAGGAGTACATCACAGCTGTATATTGTCACCCGGCTTATTTAACTTCTATGCAGAGTACATCATGAGAAACGCTGGACTGGAAGAAGCACAAGCTGGAATCAAGAGTGTCAGGAGAAATATCAATAACCTCAAATATGCAGATGACACCACCCTTATGGCAGAAAGTGAAGAGGAACTAAAAAGCCTCTTCATGAAAGTGAAAGAGGAGAGTGAAAAAGTTGGCTTAAAACTCAACATTCAGAAAACGAAGATTATGGCATCCAATCCCATCACTTCATGGGAAATAGATGGGGAAACAGTGGAAACAGTGTCAAACTATTTTTGGGGGGCTCCAAAATCACTGCAGATGGTGACTGTAGCCATGAAATTAAAAGACACTTACTCCTTGGAAGAAAAGTTATGACCAACCTAGATAGCATATTCAAAAGCAGAGACATTACTTTGCCGACTAAGGTCTGTCTAGTCAAGGCTATGGTTTTTCCAGTTGTCATGTATGGATATGAGAGTTGGACTGTGAAGAAGGCTGAGTGCCAAAGAATTGATGCTTTTGAACTGTGGTGTTGGAGAAGCCTGTTGAGAGTCTCTTGGACTGCCAGGAGATCCAGCCAGTCCATTCTGGAGATCAGCCTTGGGATTTCTTTGGAGAGAATGATGCTAAAGCTGAAACTCCAGTACTTTGGTCACCTCATGGGAAGTGTTGACTCATTGGAAAAGACTCTGATTCTGGGAGGGATTGGGGGCAGGAGGAGAAGGGGACGACAGAGGATGAGATGGCTGGGTGGCATCATTGACTTGATGGACATAAATCTGAGTGAACTCCAGGAGTTGGTGATGGACAGGGAGGCCTGGCGTGCTGCGATTCATGGGATCACAAAGAGTCAGACACGACTGAGTGACTGAACTGAACTGAATTATCATCTGATCAGTGGATCAAGGGTTCCTCTGTGATACTATCTTTCATGGATGCCTTTCGGGGATTGAACTCCTTGTGTAGTAATGGCCATTCTGGGGGCCTTCCTGTGAGTCTCTGGATTAGCAGAGAGCCTGGGATGCTGAACTCAATCACAGAATCAAGCTTGTCTTTCCTCTTCTTGGTGAAGTTACCAAGCCTTTCTGCCTGCCTCACAGTCTGGGAGAAGCCATCTAGAAGAATATTATTTCTGCATGGAGAGATCTCCCAATTCTTCTCAATGAGCTCTGTGGCTGTTTCATCACTCATCAGTTTTCCAGCATCCATAGTTGCCTTCAGCTTTTCTCCCAGATCTGAGCCAGAAGACTCTTAGCATGTCTCCAGTAGCCAAATGGGAGACACAGAAGTTTTCGGTAGATTTGGGTGCCTGGGAACCCTTGTCGGCTCCAGGTGGCCTGCGTATCTTGGGATACTCTTGAGTTGGTGCTGCCTCAGGCACGTTAGTGGCCTCTGAAGCCTCTCACTGCTCATCCCACACCGCGTTGCTCTTTTTAAAATGATAGATAAGCCCTCAGTTAAACACTTCTTTGGGTTTTCACTCTTTTCTGTAGAGTCTCCATGTACATAAAATATGTATGCCTTTCTCCTCTTAAACTGTCTCTTGCTAGTTTAATTTTCATGTCTCAAATACAGAACCTAAGAGCATAGAGGAAAAGCTTTTCATTACTTTTAGCATAAAATACCTTCTTGTGTGTGGTGTCATAAAGTTGAATTGAGAAGGTATTAAAGTTTAAAAAATTTAAAGTTCTCAAAGTAAATTTCACAGTATCTTGCTTATAGTAGAGAATGTCTATCTAGAAATAGCTCTCAGATAGCTGTTATTCCAGCCCAGCAAAGCAAAATCCCCAAAGCTCATAATGAGTAAGAAATAATTGCTTCCTTCTTTCTTTTTTTTAATATATATATATATATATTTAATAATTTATTTTTTTTACTTTACAATTCTGTATTGGTTTTGGCATACATTGACATGAATCCACCACGGGTGTACATGCGTTCCCAAACATGAACCCCCCTCCCACCCCCCTCCCCACAACCTCTCTCTGGGTCATCCCCGCGTACCAGCCCCAAGCATGCCATATCCTGCATCAGACATAGACTGGCAATTCAATTCTTACATGATATTATACATGTTTCAATGTCATTCTCCCAAATCATCTCACCCTCTCCCTCTTCCACTGAGTCCAAAAGTCCGCTATACCCATCTGTGTCTTTTTTGCTGTCCTGCATACAGGGTCATCATTGCCATCTTTCTAAATTCCATATATATGTGTTAGTATACTGTATTGGTGTTTTTCTTTCTGGCTTACTTCACTCTGTATAATCGGCTCCAGTTTCATCCATCTCATCAGAACTGAGTCAAATGTATTCTTTTTAA
>NW_024070199.1:4108602-4359333 GCF_014754425.2 Oryx dammah | reverse complement strand
GTGAATGGAATTGTTTCCTTAATTTCTTTTTCTACTTTCTCATTATTAGTGTATAGGAATGCAAGGGATTTCTGTGTGTTGATTTTATATCCTGCAACTTTACTATATTCATTAATTAGCTCTAGTAATTTTCTGGTAGAGTCTTTAGGGTTTTCTATGTAGAGGATCATGTCATCTGCAAACAGTGAGAGTTTTACTTCTTCTTTTCCAATTTGGATTCCTTTTATTTCTTTTTTGCTCTGATTGCTGTGGCTAAAACTTCCAGAACTATGTTGAATAGTAGTGGTGAAAGTGGGCACCCTTGTCTTGTTCCTGACTTTAGGGGAAATGCTTTCAATTTTTCACCATTGAGGATAATGTTTGCGGTGGGTTTGTCATATATAGCTTTTATTATGTTGAGGTATGTTCCTTCTATTCCTGCTTTCTGGAGAGGTTTTATCATAAATGGATGTTGAATTTTGTCAAAGGCCTTCTCTGCATCTATTGAGATAATCATATGGTTTTTATTTTTCAATTTGTTAATGTGGTGTATTACATTGATTTATTTGCAGATATTGAAGAATCCTTGCATCCCTGGGATAAAGCCCACTTGGTCATGGTGTACGATCTTTTTAATGTGTTGTTGGATTCTGATTGCTAGAATTCTGTTGAGGATTTTTGCATCTATGTTCATCAGTGATATTGGCCTGTAGTTTTCTTTTTTTGTAGTATCTTTGTCAGGTTTTGGTATTAGGGTGATGGTGGCCTCATAGAATGAGTTTGGAAGTTTCCCTTCCTCTGCAATTTTCTGGAAGAGTTTGAGTAGGATAGGTGTTAACTCTTCTCTAAATTTTTGGTAGAATTCAGCTGTGAAGCCGTCTGGACCTGGGCTTTTGTTTGCTGGAAGATTTCTGATTACAGTTTCAATTTCCGTGCTTGTGATGGGTCTGTTAAGATTATCTATTTCTTCCTGGTTCAGTTTTGGAAAATTGTACTTTTCTAAGAATTTGACCATGCTTCCTTCTTTCTTATCTCCCTCCCTCCTCTCTCCCTCTTCTTTCTGTCTCCTATTCTGTTGAAAACCCCAACTGAAAACATACTTGATCTCTCAGTTTTCTTAGGTGCTGGAACTTGAAATATGCATGTCTCTCTCTAGGAGTTTATAAATGATGGTGTGCAGAAAACTGCAATAAAACAAACGGTCTTGATAATAGTGACTTCCTAAGATCATGGCATCTGGTCCCATCACTTCATGGGAAATAGATGGGGAAACAGTGGAAACAATGTCAGACTTTATTTTTGGGGGCTCCAAAATCACTGCAGATGGTGACTGCAGCCATGAAATTAAAAGATGCTTACTCCTTGGAAGGAAAGTTATGACCAACCTAGATAGCATATTCAAAAACAGAGACATTACTTTACCAACAAAGGTCCATCTAGTCAAGGCTATGGTTTTTCCTGTGGTCATGTATGGATGTGAGATTTGGACTGTGAAAAAAGCTGAGGGCCAAAGAATTGATGCTTTTGAACTGTGGTGTTGGAGAAGACTCTTGAGAGTCCCTTGGACTGCAAGGAGATCCAACCAGTCCATTCTAAAGGAGATCAGTCCTGGGTGTTCTTTGGAAGGACTGATGCTATAGCTGAAACTCCAATACTTTGGCCACCTCATGTGAAGAGTTGACTCATTGGAAAAGACTTTTGATACTCAGAGGGATTGGGGGCAGGAGGAGAAGGGGACGACAGAGGATGAGATGGCTAGATGGCATCACTGACACGATGGATGTGAGTTTGAGTGAACTCCAGGAGTTGGTGATGGACAGAGAGGCCTGGCGTGCTGTGATTCATGGGGTCGCAAAGAGTCGGACACGACTGAGTGACTGAACTGAACTGAATGGTTTAATTTAATAGGTGGCAAAAAGACTTTCCCATTGTAGGAGTTTTTCCTGGGGAAATGAACAAAGTCTTTGGAGTTAAATGCCTGTGCTTGTTCAGTTGTGTCTGACTCTTTGCGACTTCATGGACTCTAGCCCACTAGGCTCCTCTGTCCATGGAACTTTCTAGGCAAGAATACTGGAGTAGGTTGCCATTTCCTACTCCAAGGGATCTTCCTGAGTCGGGGATGGAATCCTTATCTCTTGTATCTCCTGCACTGGCAGGTGAGTTCTTTACCACCGCTCCACCCGGAGAGTTAGATGAGTGTGAGTATAAAGTTTGTCTCTTCCACTTGGTAATGGAGGCAAGCCTCTTAACTCTTGCTAAACCTCAAGGTCCTCATTTGCAAATTAATCATGACTCAGAAATTCTTTGATAATTAAAGATTTTTTAGATCACATAGCCCAGGTTTTGCATTTGGTAAATATTATTTTCATTCTTTATTATTGCTTGAAGTTTCACAATAAAAACTACAGAAGGTTAGGGCTGGTAGAATTTACCTTTAAAGAAAACCAAGTTTGGGTTCATCATGGTAAAGTTAAAAACAACAAGACAAAAAAAAAATATATATGAGGCATAGAATGGGCAAGGATATATAGTGATTAGCTCAGGGTTACACAATTTGAAAGTTAAAAGATGCAGGGTATAGTGCTTACATGAGATCAATTCTTTAAGACTTTATCCCCTTTCAAAATTCAAATTACCTCAGAGAGAGATAACATCCTGAGTCTGGTTATCAGTTATAATTTAGTGCTACTGTTTATAGACCCAGTAAAGCATTTCCTGAGATAATCATAACTTTTATATTTCATATAAAATCAGGAACTATAGATAAAGATGAAACAAATCACATACTCTGAGGGGAAAAAAGAATAGCAGGAAGAGGGCCCATATAATTCACCAACAGAGGGAGGGGGAATCTCTCTGCTAGGCATTTTCCTATGGTATTGCATTACCTTATTTTGTTGTTGTTGTTTTTACTCCTTTGATAATATGAGATGGATGACATTCTCTCCATATTGATGAAAAGATCTGAAGTTCAGTGAAAAATTTGGTGATGAGCAATAGAATCTGTTCTCAGAAGTGTATCAGCTTGACTTCAAATCCCATGGTATTCCCAATGTAGCACAATGCCTCCAGCCCAGTCTGGCTTCCTAATTAACAGCTCTGAAAAGAAAGTGAAAGTGTTAAGTCAGTCAGTCCTGTCTGACTTTCTGTGAGCCCATGGACTGTAGCCTGCCAGGCTCCAGTGTCCATGGAATTCTCCACACAATAATACTGAAATAAGGTCAACCTAGCTGCTCCATCCAGCTTGTAGCCCCAACATAAATTGATAGGTATTTTTTGGGGGAATTTAGAACAAAGTGATTCCTTTAATAGAAAGGATCATACCTAAAAGAAAATGGGAGCTTAAACTTATAACAAAAGCAGAAAAAACTTAATTAGACCTAATAAGAAAAGGGCTTCCTTTGTGGCTCAGCTGGTAAAGAATTTAACTGCAATGCAGGAGACCTGGGTTTGATCCCTGGGTTGGACAGATCTCCTGGAGAAGAGAAAGGCTACCTACTCCAGTATTCTGGCCTGGAGACTTCCAAGGACTGTATAGTCCATGGGGTCACAAAGAGTTGGACATGACTGAGCGCCTTCCTTTCACTTCACTTAAGAAGAAAGCAGGCTATATATATATCAGATCAGAAGGGTACCCAAGTTTTGTCTCCCAAGTCTCTTCTGTCCTCATTGTCCTTAATAGAGACACACTTCTTGGGGTCTGTCATAACACTCATTCTTAAATTGATGTAGCACTTGACCCTTTGCCACACTTTGCATCTCTTTGTTAGCACCTCTGCTTTCAGTGACAATCCCTACAGATGAGATAGGAGGGCAACTGAGGCGTTTTATTTTCCAGGCTTCCAGATCTGGTTAGAGTTATAGGAAGAGTGGTAGAGAGGATGAAAACAAAACGGAGGGGACTTAGGGGCATGACACGGGCAGTTAAAAGGACAGTTTGTCTCCTATATCGATTTCTTATAGTAAGCCTTGTTGGGGTGAATGAGTAGGAGAAAATCTAGATAGGCTCTACATTTAGGCCTTAGTAACCCAAGTGTTTGCTCTGTTCAACTTCATTGTAAAAGATTATTATTTTGTGATTACGTCTGTGAAGTAAACAGAGTCATTATCATTATCCACAATCGTAGATTGAACAGATATTTTTTCATGTGGGGAGGACACAGAGAAGCAAAGTAACTCCCAATTCCCAGAAAGTGGTAATGATCAGCAATAGCTCAAGTTCATCTTGTTCACCTTGGCCTCAGGCCAAATAAATTGCTGCATGCTTGTAGAAGACTGGGTTACTTTTCAGCAACAACTTTTATAGACACTTTTTATATCCTGATTTGTTCCTGAAAGTGATAGTCGCTCAGTCATGCATGACTCTTTGTGACCCCATGGACTATACAGTCCATGGAATTCTCCAGGCCAGAATACTGGAGAGGGTAGCCTTTCCCTTCTCCACGGGATCTTCCCAACCCAGGGATCGAACCCAGGTCTCCCGCATTGCAGGTGGATTCTTTACCAACTGAGCCACAAGGGAAGCCCAATTTGTTTCCTATGGTACTACAAATGTGGAGGGTTATATACCTTTGTCTATTGAACCCAGCCATAATCACATGACTTTCTTTAACCAATAAAATTTTGTCAGATGTGACATGTGGCATTCCATGAAATTGCTTTAGGAACTGGTATTTGGTTCATAACTATCTCTGTTTTCTCTGCATCTGCGATGATGGAAGAATAAGGTGAGATGAAATCCCTGTCAAACTGGTCAATGAGTGTCCACAGTCAGCAGAACCCTCTTATAAGTGCCACAGAACCCTCTTATGCATATGCAATAATAATGTGAGTAAAAGATTTATTGTTTTAAGCCACTGAGTTTTCAGGCTGTTTATCTTTGTAGCATAACCTCACGAATCCTGACAGAGTGACTAAGTAATATTTATTGCATAAATGAATAATAACCTAATTCCATGGACAGAGGAACCTGGTGGGCTACAGTCCATGGGGTTGCAAAGAATTGGAAACGACTGAGTAATTCACACACCACACACTCACACACACAACCTTTTTTAAATGTGTAATATTCACAGTTGACTCGCTATTTGCTATAGGAAGTTAAAAGTTGAATGCTACATTTTGCAAAAATTTATAAACATACTTAGAAAGCATAATTTATAAATTATAAATAATAATCCTATCATCTGATCAGGAACAGTTTCATTGAGTAGTTACTAGGCAACAGGGTTTTTGTAAGATTACAATAAGCATGTGAAAGGAAAGGAATTAATTTACTAATTCTTTAAATATTTACTGAGTGCCTACTGTGAGTCAGACGTTTTGTTTAACATTTCCCATTATTCAAATATATAATACATGAGCCTGTTGAGCAGTTATTTTTTAGTTTTCATAGGGAGCTGCCAGGTGAATTCAATCCTAACATTTAGGGAAGAGACTACATTTTAATCTATTCCATTGTTTCCCTCCCCCAAAGAGGATAAATGCCTACTGGGAGACATTTACACTTAAAGACACTCTGATTATTAAGGCAAACTTGATAGCTTAATGTTAGTGGAAAGGATCATTAAAATTTATACACCCACTGAGAAGGGCCAGTCAGTTCCTTTCCAGAGCAGAAGTTTATTGAATCAAGAAGTCAGAAAAAGTCAAGGCTGGGAAGAATCAGAGGACACATCATTGATTATGAGGCTTGGTGAAAAGGAAAGCTCTGGTCCTGAATGGAACTGAAGTAGCAGAAGAGCACAGCAGCAGGAAAATATATAATGTGGTTCAATTAAGACATTTTTAAATTTTCAACTTCCAAGACTGGATGCTATTGAGCTGAGCTGGAAAATGGAAATTGCTTTTCCTTAGAGATGGGGGAGGGGAGTAAATAATTCTGCAAGAGCAAGATGAGCAAGGTGTTTGTGTTGGAAGTGACCCTGGAAATCCCTCAGATATTTCTGATTGAGAAACTTGCATAGTGAGCCCTCGTGAACTGGCTAGGCTCACTTAAGCAAACAGGTTTTTATGGTCATCCCTGCAAACAAAGACAACATCTCCTTCACAAGGCATGATGTATAGGATCTTTGTAGGAAATCCACTTGAGAAGATTAGTTATTTGGGTAATTATCAGAATATTTTTTAATTTAAATTTTATTTTTTTACTTTACAGTACTGTATTGGTTTTGCCATACATTGACATGAATCCACCACAGGTGTACATGAGTTCCCAACCCTGAACCCCGCTCCCACCACCCTCCCCATATCATCTCTCTGGGTCATCCCAGTTCACCAGCCCCAAGCATCCTGTATCCTGTATTGAACCTAGCCTAGCGATTCATTTCTTACATGATAGTATACATGTTTCAATGCCATTGTCCCAAATCATCCCACCCTCTCCCTCTCCCACAGTGTCCAAAATCTGTTCTTTTATCTGTGTCTCTTTTGCTGTCTCGCATATAGGGTTATCATTACCATCTTTCTAAATTCCATATATATGTGTTAGTAAGCCAGAAAGAAAAACACCAATACAGTATACTAACACATATATATATATAGAATATTTTAAGTAAAACTATGTAACAAGATACAAAAAGCCATGGAAAAGCCATATAAATTATCTGGAGATTCTCACTGCCTTTGATCCTGTCTTTATCTCCTCCATGAAGGACAGAGAACAACTTTATATACTGTATTCCACTGACTGTAAATTCTACCCACTCTTCTCAGCCAATTTTAAGTTTTACCTCCTTTAAGGATCTTTCCTGCTGCCTTAAACTGTGTATATTTCTTTCAGTAAACAATTGTAAAATTTGAAATATAGCTTATCATGGATGCCCTTTACAACTGCATGGAAAGTCCAAAGATAGTAGAACCATTGTCTTTATCCCAGAGCTCAGCATCAGTTCAGTTGCTCAGTCGTGTCCGACTCTTTGCAACCCCATGAATCGCAGCACGCCAGGCCTCCCTGTTCATCACCATCTCCTGGAGTTCACTCAGACTCATGTCCATCGAGTCCGTGATGCCATCCAGCCATCTCATCCTCGGTCATCCCTTTCTCCTCCTGCCCCCAATCCCTCCCAGCATCAGAGTCTTTTCCAATGAGTCAACTCTTCTCATGAGGTGGCCAAAGTACTGGAGTTTCAGCTTAAGCATCATCCCTTTCAAAGAAATCCCAGGGTTGATTTCCTTCAGAATGGACTGGTTGGATCTCCTTGCAGTCCAAGGGACTCTCAAGAGTCTTCTCCAACACCACAGTTCAAAAGCATCAATTCTTCAGCATTCAGCCTTCTTCATAGTCCAACTCTCACATCCATACATGACCACAGGAAAAACCATAGCCTTGACTAGACGGAACTTTGTGGGCAAAGTAATGTCTCTGCTTTTGAATATGCTATCTAGGTTGGTCATAACTTTTCTTCCAAGGAGTAAGCGTCTTTTAATTCTATATATATAATAAGTGCTTCATTAATATTAATTTGCTTTGATTTTATGTTTTGTTTATAAGATTATAAATTTAAGGTTGTGAGAAATTTCTTTGACTAATATATGATGCATTTTCTTAAAAAAATGGAAATGTATTAAAGTTTGATGGTCAAAACTTAAACCTACAAGTGGTACTTTTTGAATTTCAATGATACATACTGCTCAGTTCAGTTCAGTTCAGTCACTCAGTCATGTCTGACTTTTTGTGACCCCGTGGACTGCAGCAAGCCAGGCTTTCCTGTCCATCACCAACTCCTGGAGCTTGCTCAAACTCATGTCCATCGAGTCGGTGATGTCACCCATCCATCTTAGCCTCTGTCGTCCCCTTCTCCTCCTGCCTTCAATCTTTCCCAGCATCAGGGTCTTTTCCAATGAGTTGGCTCTTTACATTAGGTGGCCAAAGTACTGCAGCTTCAGCTTCAGCATCAATCCTTCCAGTGAATATTCAGGACTGATTTCATTTAGGACGGAGTGGTTTGACCTCCTTTCAGTCCAAGGAATTCTCAAGAGTCTTCTCCAACATCACAGTTCAAAAGCATCAATTCTTCAACATTCAGCTTTCTTTATGATCCAACTCTCACATCCATACATGACTACTGGAAAAGCCATAGCTTTGACTATATTGACTTTATTAGTAAAGTAATGTCTCTGCTTTTTAATATGCTGTGTATGTTTGTCATAGCTTTTCTTCCAAGGAGCAGGCGTCTTTTAATTTTGTGGGTGCAGTCAAAATCTGCAGTGATTTCGGTGCCCAAGAAAATAAAGTCTGTCACTGTTTCCATTGTTTTCCCATCTATTTGCCATCAAGTGATGGGACCAGATGCCATGATCTTAGTTTTCTAAATATTGAGTTTTAAGCCAGTTCTTTCACTCTCCTGTTTCACATTCATCAAGAGGCTCTTTAGTTCCTCTTTGCTTTCTGCCATAATGGTAGTGTTATCTGCATATCTGAGGTTATTGATATTTCTCCTCGCAATCTTGAATCAAGCTTGTGCTTCATCCAGCCTGGCATTTTGCAAGATATACCCTTCATGTAAGTTAAAAAAGCATGGTGACAATATAGAGCCTTGGCGTACTCCTTTCCTGATTTGGAACCAGTAAGGTGTTCCATGTCTGGTTCTAACTGTTGCTTCTTGACTTGCATACAGGTTTCTCAGGAGGCAGGTAAGGTGGTCTGGTATTCTCATCTCTTTCAGAATATTCTGCAGTTTGTTGTGATCGACACAAAGGATTTAGTGTAGTCAATGAAGCAGAATTAGATGTTTTTCTGAAATTCTCTTGTTTTTCTATGATCCAATAGCGGTTGGCAACTTGATCTCTGGTTCCTTTGTCTTTTCTAAATTCAGTTTGAGTCTCTAGAAGTTCTCGGTTCACGTATTTACTGTTGAAGCCTAGCTTGGAGAACTTTGAGCATTACTTTGCTAGGGTGTGACATGAGTGCAATTGTGCAGTACTTTGAGCATTCTTTGGTATTGCCTTTCTTTGAGATTGGAATGAAAATTGACCTTTTCCAGTCCTGTGGCCACTGCTGAGTTTTCCAAATTAGCTGACATATTGAGTGCAACACTTCACAGCATCATCTTTTAGGATTTGAAACAGCTCAACTGGAATTCCATCACCTCCACTAGCTTTGTCTGTCGTGATGCTTCCTAAGGCCCATTTGACTTCACATTCCAGGATGTCTGGTTGTAGGTGAGTTATCACACCATTGTGATTACCTTGGTCATGAAGATCTTTTTTGTGTTGTTCTTCTGTGTATTCTTGCCACGTCTTCTTAGTATTTTCTGCTTCTGTTAGGTCCATACCATTTCTGTCCTTTATTGAGCCCATCTTTGCATGAAATGTTCCCTTGGTATCTCTAATTTTCTTGAAGAGATCGCCAGTCTTTCCCATTCTCTTATTTTCCTCTGTTTCTTTGCATTGATCACTGGGAAAGGCTTTCTTATTTCTCCTTGCTATTCTTTGGAACTCTGCATTCAAATGAGTATATCTTTCCTTTTGTTCTTTGCCTTTTGCTTCTCTTCTTTTCTCAGTTTTTTGTAAGGCCTCCTCAGACAACCATTTTACCTTTTTTACATTTCTTCTTCGTGGGGACGGTTTTAATCATAGCCTCCTGTACTATGTCATAAACCTCCGTCCATAGTTCTTCAGGCACTCTATCAGATCTAATCCTTTGAATCTATTTGTCACTTCCACTGTATAATTGTAAGGGATTTGATTTAGGTCATACCTGAATGGTCTAATGGTTTTCTCTACTTTCTTCAATTTAAGTCTGAATTTGGCAATAAGGAATTCATGATCTAAGCCAAAATGAACTCCTGTTCTTGTTTTTTTTTTTTTTTGCTGACTTATAGAGCTTCTCCATCTTTGCTTGCAAAGAATATAATCAGCCTGGCTTTGGTATTGATCATTTGGTGATGTCCATGTGTAGAGTCGTCTCTTGTGTTGTTAAAAGATGGTGTTTTCTATGATCAGTGCGTTCTCTTGGTAAAACTCTATTAGCCTTTGCTCCGCTTCATTTTTTACTCCAAGGTCAAACTTGCCTGTTATTACATGTATCTCCTGAATTCCTACTTTTGCATTCCAGTCCCCTGTGATGAAAATGACATCCTTTTTTGTTTGTGTTAGTTCTAGAAGTTCTTGTAGATATATACTGCTAGAGATGGTTTTTTTTTTTAGGTAGCTATTTTTTCAGTAGAAATTTTATTTTCAGAAACAAAAATCAGCTTCTAGAAAATGCTCATCAGCCTTCAGAATGGTGACTTTCATCTCTATGCCAGTATGTGTCTATGTAGAAAAGAAAGTGCTTCCTGGAGTTTCCATATGTGGTACCAGAGCACTAAACTTTTAGGCATTTTCATTAGCTAAAATTCAAAGAAACAGTCAAAGAGATAGTTTGAAATGGGATCCCCTCTTGTTTGGTCCCTGGCTGTTGCTGTGGTTGTGGTTGCTGTATTTGCTCTTCTTGCCTGCAACCATGGCACTGGCAGTAAAAAGTCATTTAAGTACTAGAAGCTGAAAATACCATGGTTAAGAGCCATGTTTGATGTTCATATGTGGTTTTTTTTTTTTCCTTTCATCTCTGTGCAGACCCATCTGTTTGATGGCAGAATGCCTATACACAAGGTAGTATGCCTGTCTCTTTGGAGGGTAATAAAGCTAATTAAGAGTGGTTCTCAGTGGGAAAACTGCCAAATGTTACAAGGACCATCTCCTTGTTGAGGCTTCTCTTTTGTCTCTGTATTTCCACATTGAATATAAAGACTCCTTGAATCAATCTAATTCTTGAATTTTCCTTTTTCTCCTTTTTGTTTGGCAGGAACTACTTGGACATGGGCTATAAATTCATAGAGCCCATATAAATTCATGTCCCATGAAGGACATATCAAAAGGACATCTTTAAAGGATACTATGGGCAGTGTATATTGATCATACTCATTCTGAAAGAAAATTATCAATGAAATCAGTTACAGTTTAGAAAGATAATAAAGTCATTTTTCTTTAGATTCATCTTTTCTTAATATATTTCAGCAGAAGCAGTACTCAAGCACATATAAATAAAACAAGCTATGAAATGCATAAAGACATAGAGAACAGTGAATAACCAGTAGTTAAATTAAATCATTATAGGTACAAAATTGATCAGGTGAAAATGTAATACACTGGAAACCAGATTTCTAAGCCATAGATCACGAGGTCAGAAAGAAATCTAGTGAGGTGTCAGTGAAAAAAGGAAAGATAATCATAAAAGCATCTGCAGATAGATAGTGAAGGCTAAACGTTATGAAATTACTCATCTTTGTTAGGAGTTTTAGAAATTAAACTGAAATCAATGTATATTTATAAAGCATTTATTCATGCTGGATGATGGTAGTTGGGGACTATTGGGAAGATACTAGAATAAACCTCAACACTGGCCCTTAAGGACCATATAATCTAATAAAGTAAGCTAAAAAAATTACTTTTGATGTAAGACAGAGCAACCTATACATGCTAAATAATGGAAAATATCACGTTTTGGAAACACAAAGGAGGAAATATTTATGATCATTTCACCATGGAAGACTTCCAAAGAAGAGGTCACAGATGAGTTGAGTTTTTAAGGAAACAGTGTTTTCCAGTTAGCAAAGAATAAATGGGAACCAGGAGGAAATACTAAGCTAAAGGTCACTGTGAGTAAAGGAATGGAAGTTAAGGTTTGCTTTTGAAGGGTTAAAAGATGCTTGCTCCTTAGAAGAAAAGCAACGACAAACCTAGACAGTGTATTAAAATGCAGAGACATCACTTTGCCAACAAAGGTCTGTATAGTCAAAGCTATGGGTTTTCCAGTAGTCATGTATGAATGTGAGAGCTGGAAAAAGACTGAACACTGTAGCATTGATGTTTTTGAACTGTGGTGCTGGAGAAGACTCTTGAGAGTCCCTTGGACAGCAAGATCAAACCAGTGCATCCTAGAGGAAATCAGTCCTGAATATTCACTGGAAAGACTGATGCTGAAGCTGAAGCTCCAGTACTTTGGCCACCTGATGGAAGAGCCAACTCACTGGAAAAGACCCTGAGGCTGGGAAAGATTGAAGGCAGGAGAAGGGGAGGACAGAGGATGAGATGGTTGGATGGCATCACTGACTCAATGGACATGAGTTTGACAAACTTTAGGTGATTCTGAAGGACAGGGAGGCCTTGTGTGCTGCAGTCCATGGGGTCGCAAAGAGTCAGACATGACTGAATGACTGAACAACAGGAGGAAATACTAAGCTAAAGGCCATCATGAGTAAAGGAATGGAGGTTAAGGTTTGCTTTTGAAGGGTTTTCACCATGAGAAATCTTGAAAGTGTTACCAAATCAAACTTGGTTCTACTCATCAATTCACAGTAAAGCCAGTCTGTGGATAGCAGGTTGTAGTCAAAGAGAGTGTAATGTTTATTGGAAGTGCCTAACCAGGAGTCTGGGGCATCTAATCCTGGAAAACCTCAAACTCCCCAGTGGGTTTCAGGGAAGCATTTTTAAAGGCAAGGTGAAGAGGGGAGTCTTGGGTATGTGATGTGCTTGTGCACAGCTCTCTGATTGGTGGATAGTGAGATATCAGGGTAGTATCGTAGAGCTTAACATTACGAGTCCTCTGGTTTCAGAGAGTGTGGCATCTATGTGCTCATGGTCATCAAGTAGCTAATTTTGGACATTTGGTAGGGGTTTCAGCATCATAAACTTAGGGAATGTGCATCAGATACTTATCTAGGTACTTTTCAGAGGAACTAATGATTCTATGACTTCCATATGGCTGATTTACTGTTTAAATCCTTACCAGAGCCCTGACCCAATTGCTGTTTTTGTTTCCATATGTCCATGTCCTTTCAATCCTTAATTCTTGAGCCAGGCTCTTGTGACTCAGAGGAGGCCTGGCAGATTGTAGTTTTCTATAAACAGGAGACAGGCAGAGGATGTGGGGGGGAGGGTGTCCCAGGAAGGCCCCGAAGGGTCCTGCTCAGTTCCCAAAGCAGTGGGGATACAGCGCAGGCTCAGTGTGAACAGCAGAGAATCAGAACAGTTATTTTAGAGAGGTAACTTTGGCAGCAGCATGAAACATGTTTAGGAGAGGCGAGAAACTCAAATTATAGGTGACTATTTTAGGGGAAAGTTACTGTGACAAAATCCCTCTTTGGTACTATCTGCCACTTGGAAGGTATAAATCTCTTTAAAACCATCCAGTCCAGTTTGTGTGGGCAGACAAGAAATTTGAACTTTAGATGCAGATTGATTAGCTGAATAGATCTTAATAGAAGAGCAAGAGTTGTAAACATTGTATACAGTTTACATACCATGGAATGAAATAGAGGAGCTTTATATAAAATATAGATAGTAATAATATAAAATCAATATATGAGTTATATTTCTTGATGTGGTAACAGCCACCATATATGATTATATTTCTTAAACATTTTTTCCTGTAGTGAATGGTAAGTAAAGACAACGAGGCTTTATTCTACTTTACTTCTTAGAATAATTTACATAATGGGCTTATGGAAGAGGAGAGACATTAAAAAAAAAAAATAAAAAGAGTTAAGTAATGAAAAATAAATCTGATCACCCAACCATCAGAAATAAGGGAAAGAAGGAGATTTAAAAGCAGGTAGCAGTACTTGTAGGTGTATCGAATAGAGACTGAAAGAAGGTCTTTTTAACTTCATTTTACCATTTACCACATTTCAAGATGAAATTTGCCAATGACATCACCCTACTCAAAAGTGGTTATATTGCCTCAGGGAGCTTATCTGAGCCTGAGGTTGCCCAGTGGAGACGAAAACGGAAAGATTAGATAAGTGTGTTTGTTCTAGCAATGTATAATTCTGTGAAAATTCAAGGTCTTCTAGTATTGTTAATTAATAGCTTCATGAATTCCACTTCAGCTTTTTCCCCATAGGTTTTACTCCTTTGTGCTTCTATACTCTCATCCCAGGTAACCCAAGTGTATTAACATTTAATGCATGGTGGATGTGTATCCATGGAGAAGCCTATTTGGGGTAAGCAGACTTGAATTACAAGAAACCAGAACAGTATTATGCAAATGTCCCATTAAAATTACCCTAAAATTGAATTTAAATTATACCTTTCCACATAGAATTAGGCTTTAAAAATGAGGATAGATTTGAAATGCACTGGGTATTGAAAGATCTCTGTGGCTCTGCCTTTGCAGCCAGAAGAAAGGTAATAGGCAACAAGACAATTCAAAGAAAAAGAGACAGAAGCACATGGAAAGAGCCTAATAGGAATGGGAGACCAAAGAATCATTAACAGCTGATGCAACATTTTAAGGCACAAATTTTCCTACATATTTCATTAATAATAATCTTATTGCATTGCTGCAATGCCTTTATATTTCTTCCCTAGGAGAATATGTTGCCAGTAAGCACTTTGAGTATAGTAGTATAGAAATTACAGTCTTTCTATTATACTTATCAAGACTATTTACTGGGTCTTCTAAAACAGGCTTAATTAACCTGAAGATAATTACTTGTCTTATGTTTGGAAAAATCTCCATTATTCAAAGGACAAATATTTTCATTGTTATGAAGGACAAAAATAAAGATACCTTATTTAGGCATAAATCATGGGTATCAGTTCAGTTGCTCAGTCGTGTCTAACTCTTTGCAACCCCATGGACTGTAGTCTGCCAGGCTCCTCTGTCCATGGGATTTTCCAGGCAAGAATACTGGAGTGGGTTGCCATTTCTTCTCCAAGGGATCTTCCCGACCCAGGGATCGAACCCAAGTCTCCCTCATTACAGGCAGACGCTTTACCATCAGAGCCACCAGGGAAGCCCTAATCATGGGTATGGAAGGTAATAATACCATTTAAAACTCACTGTTCTTAAATCATTGGAATTATGCAAATATTTAAATGCTATAAATTGGATGAAAGGTTTGATTTCAGTTAGATATGGATAGCACACTTTGTCTGATAAAGGGGCACAGCCTTCCAGGGCATAATCCATTTCTTGGAAAGAACTTCTTTTCCTGCTCTTTCTCAGTCATCTTTGAATATGCCTTTAAGGACAATCCAGTCAATCAAGTCCAATCTGGTCTGTTGGGGTAGTACAGGGCACCTGCAGCAGTTGCCTCCAATTTCCTGTAGCTGGATGCTACTATTCTTACCTTCCATTGATTAACGGTCTTATAATCAGTATTACTGACAGAAGACGAAGAAGAACTAAAGAGCCTCTTGATGAAAGTGAAAGAGGAGAGTGAAAAAGTTGGCTTAAAGCTCAACATTCAGAAAACTAAGATCATGGCATCCGGTCCCATCACTTCATGGCAAATAGATGGGAAAACAGTGGAAACAGTGACAGACTTTATTTTGGGGGGCTCCAAAATCACTGCAGATGGTGACTGCAGCCAGTAAATTAAAAGATGCTTGCTCCTTGGAAGAAAAAGTATGACCAATTTGATCAAAATAAATAAATTTGTATTAAAAAATAAATAAGTTTAAAAAAGGAAAAAAAACCCCACAAAAATCAGAGATATTACTTTGCCAACAAAGGTCTGTCTAGTCAAGGCTATGGTTTTTCCAGTAATCATGTATGGATGTGAGAGTTGGGCTATAAAAAAAGTTGAATGTTGAAGAATTGATGCTTTTAAACTGTGGTGTTGGAGAAGACTCTTGAGAGTCCCTTGGACTGCAAGGAGATCCAACCAGTCCATCTTAAAGGAAATCAGTCCTGAATGTTCATTGGAAGGACTGATGTTGAAGCTGAAACTCCAGTACTTTGGCCACCTGATGTGAAGGGCTGACTCATTTGTAAGGACCCTGAGGCTGGGAAAGATTGAAAGCAGGAGGAAAAGGGAAGACAGAGGATGAGATGGTAGGATGACATCACCAACTCAATGGACATGAGGTTGAGTAAACTCCAGGAGATGGTGATAGACAGGGAGGCCTGGCATGCTGCAGTCCATGGGATCACAAAAAGTCAGACATGACTGAGTGACTGAACTCAACTGAATTGGTATTACTGTTGGGGTGGGCATGCTTATCTGAAAACCTCAAAGTGGGAAAATAGTGTGGGAGTGATTCACATTTTACCACTCTATTTTTTGTTCAGGATAGACATTAATAATCAATCACAGCAGTGTTTTCCATTGAGTCAGGGTGTGGCTTCAGATCCTACTTAACACAGAATTCTGGAGAGCCTCACTAGTCAACAAAATTTTCCATGAAAGAAAAAACCTGTTTTTTTTTTTTTTTTTAAATATATGTATAGATTTTAAAATCAGAAAACCTGGATTCTGGTCCCTGTTCTGCCACTTGGGCAAGCCTTCTCTGACTATACATGAGGTCAAATGGGATACAATTTTGTTATTTAGGTATAAGGTATCTATTCATTTTCAACCAGATTGGAAATGCATAACACAATGCTTGCTTCACAGCAGACACTTTTCCACCTTCCCTTCTTAGCCTTATTTAAGAATGAGTTGGGGAGCTTTCTGCTAACTTATGGTCCTTTCTTCTCCCATTCAAAGAGCAACTTAGAGAAACATTTTCATAAAGATTTAAGGGGTCCAAAATGTGACAACATTCCAAGTCTCCTCTCAATAGCTCTTGCTGCCAGTTGTTGTTCAGTCACTCAGTCATGTCTGACTCTTTGCAACCCCATGGACTGTACCTGGAACTTGCTCAAACTCACGTCCATAGAGTCAGTGATGACATCCAACCACCTCATTCTCTGTCGTCCCCTTCTCCTCCTGCCTTCAACCTTTCCCAGCATCAGGGTCTTTTCCAATAAGTCAGCTCTTCTCATCAGGTGGCCAAAGAATTCAGCTTCAGCATCAGTCCTTCCCAGTAATACTACATAATTAATCATCCATATGACCATGGTGGAGATTCCAACATTTCTGACGGTGTAGCCTTTCTATTGATAAGATCAGCATCTTGCTTTTGAAGATGACTGGTGTTTGGAGACTGGTGATACACACTTGGGGTGTGTATAATTCCAAAAGGATTCACAAAATTAGAAGCAAGTTAGATAGTGGCATTTGAAGGAATATTTTTAAGGTCTAAATGAAATATTAAATCTTTCAAGTTCTTTTAGTTAAGGGGAGTTCCAACAAATGGGATTTCTTGATTCTCTTTATAGTATCAGATCACCATATAGTTAATCTTGTACCTCAAAAACATTTATTTTCTACCTCAGTATGATGGCAAGTATACAAATAACAGCTAACTTGTGAATATGTGATTTTATTTCATCCATAGACTTCCCTGGTGGCTCTGGTAGCTCAGATTGTAAAGAATCTGCCTGCAATGCAGGAGACCTGGGTTCAATCCCTAGGTCAGGAAGATCCCCTCGAGAAAGGAATAACAACCCACTTCAGTATTCTTGCCTGAAGAATTCCATGGACAGAGGAACCTGCAGGCTGAAGTCTATGGGGTCCCAAAGAGCTGGACACGACTGAGCGACTAACACTTCCATGTTCTTTCATTTTCTAAAATAAGAGAAAGATATACTTTAGTTTCAGGTACTGTTTATTCCTCTGTTAACAGCTATTGAGCCTTCCAAGTGCCAGGCCCTGTACTGGAAAACTGTGTATATCTGCCTTCAAGGAGCTTAAGTTCTGATCAGGGAAAGAGATGGGTTATACACACCACTGTTTTGCATGGAAATACTAGAGATAAGTTACAGATATTTTGGAGCATAGGAGAGGAGGAGGATTTGTTTTGTCTTTTTACTTTCTTTTCTCTATATTTTTCAATCATCCGTGCTCTCAAGTCTCTCATCACTGTCAGTTGTAGTAAATCTCTCAGTAGCTTCTCTAAGAATGTTGAGTAACTAGGAAAATAGTCTCTTTAGTCATGCTTAGGGGACTCTATTTTGAAAAACATGATTGTACTTATTACTTCCAGTTTTTGAAGGACAACACCATATTTGTTACTCAGGAACTACTTTCAAAATACCTTGGCAACTTCATGGTCAAAGTTAAGAGAAAATAAAGGTGACTGTCTGCTATTCCTTTGAGCCTTCCCTTTCAGTTCTGGGTTCCAGCTTGAGAAAACTCTCATTTTCAGGATGTTGGCACGGAGTATGACCTCACTATTCAAGTGTAATCCTATTCTCTTTCACAGCATAGAGAGTTCATATTTGAACTTTTATGAGTATAATTGCCATAGAATGCCACAACCACAACTATCATGTAATAATAACTCCAAAATCCAGTTATCATATTAGTATTCCCTCTCTCTCTATTTATAAACATGGAGCAATTTCTGATTACTTGAGTCTCCTTGCAAATTTCTTTTATTCCTGGTTTCTTGATGGATTCTATTAAGCTAGTTAGAAATGTATTTTCTAGCATGGAAGTAAAGTTTCAAATACTTTTTGCCACATAAATGAGTGACACATACACAGAGACACATATTCACAAAAGCACTGATATTGAATAAAGAGAGCCCAGTTTTCTCAGCGTGTCCCATTTCAACAGTTAGCAAAACCTCCATCTTATGTAGCCTGTTGGTTGTAGAACTAATTATTTTGAGATTAGCCAGCATCTGGAATCTGATGCTCAAGAAGCTGGAGGATTAACTATTTAGAGGCTCAGCTGCAAAAGCAGGAATAATCTACTAGCCCTTGTAAAAGCTACAGTAAAACACAACTCCAGGGACTTTTCTGACAGTCCATTGTTTAATACTCCACACTTCCACTGCAGGGGACGCAGATTCAATCCCTGGTCAGGAAACTAAGGTCCTGCATGCTGTGCGGTGCAGCAAAAAAAAAAAAAAAAAAAAAAAAAAAGCTGGTCAAAATAGAGTACTGATCCCTAATTCATACCAAATATCATTTCAAAATTTTGTCAGTCAAATTTCTATCCATAACCTGTGATAATTTTGAGACCAAAAATTAATAGCTCACTACAAAGTAATGTTTTCTTGAAGGGCCCTCAAGTGAGGAGATTGGCCTGGGTGCCTTAATGAACATGTGTGCATTTCCAGTAAGTCTTTCCTAACTTGATGAAAGAAATCCAGTGATAACACTCAACCTGACCCCCTCAGTCCTTGTCAGTATTTAACATGGAGTAACTATCTCGTCAGGCTTAGTTCATTGGTTCACTCATAGAAGGTAATGTTGTATTATAGTCATTTACGTACATGACAGCCCACTCAATGATGAGCCATACCTCATTGCTTATTCTCAAGCACGTTTCACAGGACCAGGTATATAGTCTACTATCATCCATTTGGTCTTTTGACTATTATGGTCTACTGAATAAGCTTAAACAGTCAATTTCTACCCAGAATCTTAATTGTCCCCACACCAAATCTTAACACTCCCCAGTTCATATTTTCTTCTGCTCAGTTCCTTTATTCATTCAGTGACTATATTCTTTGGTTTCTTTTCATAGTCTTATCAAACTCATAAGTTATTAAATATACTTACACAGCTGTCTTCATTTAACTGAAATATCCTTATTATTGGAATCTAAAAATAAAAAGATAATAAATAATCTTTGTCTTGAATGTACATTATTTTCCCCATCATAGGACATTTAATATAGAAGTTTCTATTTTTTGTGATGTCAAATCATTATAATATTCTTGTTATCTTTTTCTCTCAACCTCATCTCCACTCGAAAGAATATTACCAATTAATAAAATTAGAATTGGTAGTAGGAATAGTATAGCAAACAGAATAAACTGAATGAATTGAGATTGTAGCTTTGAGGCTAATATTTATTATTATGTTTATGAACTGAAGGGATATTTTCATTTTTTGAAAGAATACTCTTATAGAATCATCATGTAGCTATGGGAGAAAAAATATCTTTAGTGCTTTCTTCATTATTACTTTCTAAAATATGACTTTGAATTAATCTTACCTGGGTTTACTTTCTTCTCTCTCTCACTATAGCTCATTCCCTTATACTTAACTTCTCATTTGTTTTCCTCATTTCTAAAGTAGGAAAGCAAGTAATAATAGCTATGTTTCAAGGGCAATGTGAAGATTAAATTAAGCAAAGCAAATTCTTCTAACTGTACAATGATATACAAGTATATTTCTGTTATTTCCATTGTAGGAATGCTTAGGTATTATAAGATACACAAGGGACAAGTCTTATTTGGCAGCTGTCTTGTAACTCCAAATAAATTTATTTGTCATGTATTTACTGAGAGATTTACAGCCTCTAGAGAATTTTTTCTGTGAGAGTGATGCTTTTGATTTTTCTTTTGTTCTTTTCCCCTCACTCTGGCTAGTTGAAATCTCCAAAGACAAATAATGTCCTTGGCTGGGCAGCTAAGATGTAACTGAAGTTTCCAGGGATTTCTATAATATGGATTCAGCACTTATGGAAATTTAATTTTAAAATGGAAAATATCCCTTAACTAGAGAAATATCTGCTTAAAGTTTCCGGTTTAGAAATGATGACTGTCCTGAGGTCTGACATGCATTGCTGCCTTTGCTTTCTGTATGTTTTTCTATGTTTTAGGTCTATTTTCTTGGCCTAATGAGATTGCAAGCACCCCAGTGTCATTTTTATTTCTAGTATGTTGGTCTCTGTGAGAAGTTTTTATTTTGTTTTGTGACAAAGAAATAATAGCAATGATAATGACAGTCTTAGTTTAAATGTTGTCAAGTGGTACAGTTGAGAATTTAATTGGTAGAAATGATATTTTTATCACCGTGAAATAAATTATGCACAGGGAGAACTATTTTAGAAATAACCTTCCATAACAGAAAGGCTCTTTTGTACAGTACTCTTTAAATTTGGTTGAAAATCACTCGAGAACACCAAAAAAAATTTTTTTTCTTTAGACTAAAGCTTTATTTTTATTTCATTTCATATGGTCTATTGAATAGCCTTGTCACATCTGAGTGGTGTATTTTCTTTAAAACTACTAACAATACATATATAGACCTATGACATGAAGTGTATATGAATATTTGAAGTAGAGAAAAGCAGTAATTATTTAACTTAAAGAAATGACAGAGGTTTATAGTGCTTGCTATAAAGTAACAAACTATATCCAGTCATAGCCAGAGACCATTATTTAAAAGTTATTATCATACCATCATGATCTCTTCTGCACTTGCATTATTTTGCCACAAAACTCTAAAAAAAAGTTTTTAAGTTTCATGGCAGGCTGTAGATAATGATTATATTCAAGAATAAGAAATATTTGAAATTGATTTACATACAGATTTGTAGTGATCAAAATGAGTGTGAGATCTCCAGTTTTACCCTGTTACTTTGGAGGTTTTCAGAATAATTGCTCTCAGATATTCACATTTAAACCAAAAAACAGCATGATTGATTAGTCATTGAGTTGTTCATGCTGGGCCAGAAAATTTATCATGGAGACTTAGTTCTGAGATGAAGTTGAGCAAGAAATGCCTTTCAGAAATTTATAAGAAAATATTTTGACAGCTTTCCTTTGAGAAATGAGAGTATCAAGCTGAAACTTGTTAATGACAGGAATGAAATACCATACTTAACCAGATCAGTACTTGTAATTGCTCATAACATTTTTACTTTGGGCATACTCAGACCTAAAGTTATTTTTCCCCAGTCAAGTTTTGATTTAAATGGAAATTTACATTTTACAATGTGAAAAACATCCTACATACTTTTGAGCTCCATTGACCAAAATCTCAACATATATTTTATTACATTTTCATGACAATAACTATATGTAGCTGCAATTTTGCATGTATTTTTTCAGCCTTTTTAGTCACTGATATTTGTATGAATTTTATGTAAAATATTGCATGAAGTCATACATATATGGAATGTACACTATCCATGATAGGAACTTGGTATCAATAGAAAGAGATTCCCTGGTGGCTCAGCTGGTAAGAACCGCCTGCAATGTTGGAGACCTGGGTTGGATCCCTGGGTTGGGAAGATCCCCTGGAGAAGGCAACAGCTACCCACTCCAGTATTCTGGCCTGGAGAATTCCATGGACTGTATAGTCCATGGATTTGCAAAGAGTTGGACACAACTGAGCGACTTTCACTTTCACTTTCAGATCCCCTGTGGATAAACTGTTACTGTTACCATTAGAAAGATAGCTATTTTAAATAACCATCTCTAGTAGCTAACTATTATGTGTTTATGGTGATGGACAGGGGGGCCTGGCGTGCTGTGATTCATGGGGTCACAAAGAGTTGGACACGACTGAGAAACTGAACTGAACTGAACTGATTATGTATTTAGAAGAGTACAGCAAAAGAGGAAATGGAGATAGGGAAAACAGATAAATCTTGGAAGAGTTTTGTTTTAAGCTTACTCATAAGCCACTGGACAATAACAAAAAGATAAATATAAAATTGTGAAAGTGAAAGTCACTCAGTCATGTCTGAATCTTTGCAACCCCATGGACTGTAGCCTGCCCTGCTCCTCTGTCAGAATACTAGATTGGGATCAAACCTAGGTCTCCTGTATTGCAGGTGGATTCTTTACCATCTGAGTCACCAGGGAAGCCCAAAATATAAAATTAATTTAAGCTAATTTATGGAATAACATCACAGTGGATATCGAGTAGAGTTAAAGTGTGCATTTAGACTTTCAACAAATGATGCTGGAAAAACGACATCTGTAGAGAATAAATGAACCTTGACCCATACCATGTACCACATTAAAAATTATCATGAAATACCAAGTACCAGAGTGCATGCTAAGTCACAGTCATATCCAACTCTTTATGATCTTATGGACTGTAGCCCGCCAGGCTTCTCTGTCCATGGGATTCTCCTGACAAGAATACTAGAGTGGGTTGCCGTGTCCTCCTCCAGGGGATCTTCCCAACCCAGGGATCAAACTCGCATATCCTATGTCTTCCTCATTGGGAGGCAGGTTCTTTACCTCTAGTGCTACCTGGGAAGACCCAAGTACCAGAGACCTAGATGTAAAAGTTTAAAACTATAAACATCAAAGGAGAAAATCTTTGTATATTTGGCTAAGGTAAAGATGCATTAGACACAAAACAAAAAGTATGATTCATAAAAGAAATCAGTCCTTATCAAAGGTAAAAAAGAAATCTACTCATAAAGGAACTGTTAGTATAATAAAAAGACAAGCCCAGATTAGAAGACAGTATTTGTACAACTTTATATCTGATAAAGGGCTTCTATGCAGAATATGCAAGCTCTGGGAGTTTTTGATAGACAGGGAGGCCTGGTGTGCTGTAGTCCATGGAGGTGCAAAGAGTCAGACATGACTGAGAGACTGAACTGAACTGAGGCAGAATATATATACTGTAGATAACTCCAAAATAATAATAAGAAAATGAACAAAGCACCCACAATGAAAATGGCAAAGAATTTGAACAGACATTCACCAAAACAATACACAAATGGCAGATAAGCACTGAAAAAAAAAATGCTAAACACAAATAGTCATTACAAAAATGTAAATGAGATATCTCTACATACCAATTAGATAAAATAAACATACCAGACAATACACAAAGCTGATGAAAATGTAAAATAAGTAGAACTCGCACATGTTGTTGGTATAAATAAAAATTGCACAGCCACTTTAGAGAAGAGTTTGGCAGTTTTGCATAAAGTTAAGCATATACCCCATCCAGCCTACATCCAAATATTTAATTAAGAGAAATGAAAAGTTGTGATCATCCTAAAACCTGTACATGAATCTTTATAGCAGTTTTATTCATGACTATCAAAAACTGGCAACAACTTAAGTTCCTTCCACAGGGAGGCTTGGCGTGCTGCGATTCATGGGGTCGCAAAGAGTCGGACACGACTGAGCAACTGAACTGAACTGACTGATAAACAGATAAACAATAACATATCCATATAATGGTATGCTGCTCAGAAAAATAAATAAACAAAATAAAATGAAAACAAACTGATACTCAACATCACAGATAAATCTCCAATTATGGTATGTGAAAGAAGCCATACTCATAAGGCCACATAGTATATGATTCCATTTGTATGACATTCTGACAAAAAATATGTGAATTAAAAAAAAAAAAACAGATCAGTGGTTGCCAGGGGCTGAGAGTGGAAAGGTGTTGACTCTAAAGGGTACAAGAAAATTTGGGGGGATGATGTAAATGATCTATATTTTCAACATAGAGATGATTCCCTGAGTTCAGGCATTGGCCACAACTGATAGAGCTATATGTCTGAAAGGGTGAACTCCACTGCATATCTCAATAAACCTGACTCTCTCTCCTCCAAAAGAAAACTGACTTGGTTATCATTGGTGTATCCAGGGATATAGCCAGTTATCTTGATTACTGCTGAACCATATTACTTGGACACAAAATAGCTGTTGATAGAAAAGTTTCTCTTCATACCCTTACTCCAGTTAATAGATACAAAAAGAATGATAGAACAATAGTGTTTTTACAAATGTTTGCAGATCTAACCAAGAGGGTTAACAGCCTTGGGGACAGAGGTCCCTAAGTGGCAGGGGGAAGTGAACTGCAAGTGGCAGAGTTTTCTCTTTTTCTTTTCTCTTCTAATCTTGTGTTGCCATGACGACACCTGGTTCTGCCTGAACTTAACTTTATCTCAAATCTTGAGCTAACCAATGTGTTTTTCTTATGGAAATGTTTTTTTCTTAAGCTGTATTAACGAAACCCTATTTGCTTGGAAATCTGCCTTTCTTCAAGACTTATGTCAATTGTTTTATGGCCCATGACTCCCCTTGTGCCTTTCTATCTCAGAATGTACGTTGTGGGAGAGGGGCCTGGTGCCACTCTCTCAGTCTTGACATATTTCTTTTGTCTGATTAGCAGCTTACTAACAGGTATGAAATGCCTTGGCTAAAAACTAGCAAGGGGGCACTCTTTTTGTCCCCTTCTGATGTTGATGTCAGAAGCTTTATCTGTCTCTTTTTACACTTTAATAAAACTTTGCTGGTGGTCCTAAGACGGTGGAGGAATAGGATGGGGAGACCACTTTCTCCCCCACAAATTCATCAAAAGAACATTTCAATGCTGAGTAAAATCTACAAAACAACTTCTGAATGCTGGCAGAGGACATCAGGCACCCAGAAAAGGAGATCATTGTCTTCAAAAACAGGTAGGAAAAATATAAAAGACGAAAAAAGAGACAAAGAAGGGAGGGAGGGAGCTCCATCCCGGGAAGGGAGTCCCATCCCAGGAAGGGAGTCTTAAAAAGAGAGAAGTTTCCAAACACCAGGAAACACTCTCACTGCCAAGTCTGTGGCGAGCCTTGGAAGCACAGAGGACAACATAACAGGGAAGAAAAATAAATAAATAATTAAGACCAACAGATTACGAGCCCAACGGTAACTGCCCCAGTGGAGAAGCAGCGCAGATGCCTGCATCCATCACTAGCAAGTGGGGGCTGGGCAGGGAGGCGTGGGCTGCAGGGCTTTTTAAGAATCAGACCGGAATGCCCCGAATGTAACCAGAGTGAACTAACTTGGGCTAGCATACCAGACTGTGGGATAGCTACCATGCGAAAAGCTCTAACATAAGACACCACCAGGACTGCGCACAGAACAAAGGACAGAACAGAAATAGCCGGCTGCAGACCATCCCCCGCTGGTGACAGGCAGCCAGAGCTATAAGGGCTAGAAGGGGGCAATCGCAGCCCTGGAGAGACTTTACTTACCAAACTGCAAGAAGGCTTCTTTGCTAACTAAGACTTCTTGGGGTTCTGGACAGTCACCATCTACCTGACAAGAGGCACCAGCAGTACACCCAGAAAACTGAGCAGCAGGGAAAGGCAATAAGTCGCAGCAACCGTGCTTGCCAAACACCTGAGCTACTCGGTTCTGGGAAGGGCACAAAACGCAGGCCCAACCGAATCTGCACCTCTGAGGGCTACCTGAGAGCCAAGCCTGAGCAGCTTAGACCAGGGAGGTGCATGCAGCCTAGGGCCATCCTCAGACGGTCCCCAGCGGAGCAACATAGAGCCTGAGTGGTGTGTGCTGTGTGCAGGGGCATGCCCAGTGTGGCTGAGACACTGGGAGCACACGCCAGTGTTATTTGTTTGCAGCATCCCTCCCTCCCCACAGCATGACTGAACAAGTGAGCCTAAAAAAAAAAAAAAAAAGTGCCCACCACCGCCCCCCTTGTGTCAGGGCTGAAATCAGACACTGAAGAGACCAGCAAACAGAAGAAGCTAAACAGAGGGAACCACCTTGGAAATGACCCCACACTGCCCACAACAACAGAGAAAGTCCCAGAAATATCTTTACTATTATTACGTCCATTCTCTCTCTCTCTCTTTTATTTTTTGTTGATGTTGTTGTGTGATTGTTTTTTCTTCTCCTTTTTAAAAAAACTTTCTTAAATTTTAAGTCCTCTATTTCTCCTTTAATTTTAATTTTTATAACCTACTATCATTTTTCAAAAAAAGACTATTTTTAAAGCAAATGCCGTATTTTTTTTGTGTGTGTGGTTGTTGTTGTTTGTTAATAATTCTCGTGACTTTTTTTTTTCTTGTTCTTCTTCTTTAATATTGTATTTTTGAAAATCCAACCTCTACTCTAGATTTTTAATCTTTGCTTTTTGGTGTTTGTTGTCAATTTTGTACATTTAAAAACCCAATCTTCAGTACCCAATTTTACCTGAGAGTGAGATTACTGGCTTGACCACTTTCTCCTCTTTTGGACTCTCCTTTTTCTCCACCAAGTTGTCTCTGTCTCCTCCCTCCCCCTTCTCTTCTCTACCCAACTCTGTGAATCTCTGCGTGTTCCAGACGATGGAGAACACTTAGGGAACTGGTTACTGGCTGGATCTGTCTCTCTCCTTTTCATTTCCCTCTTGTATCCTCCTGGCCACTTCAGTCTACTTCCTCCCTCTCCTATTCCCTGTATAACTCCATGAACATCTCTGAGCAGTCCAGAATTTGGAGCACACATAAGGAAGTGATTACTGGCTAGCTAGCTCTCTCCTCTTCTGATCCCACCTCATCTCATTCCAGTCACCTCTAACTACCCCCTCCCTCTTCTCTTCTCCATGTAACTTAGAGAACCTCTCTGGGTGTCCCTCAATGTGGAGAAACTTTTCACCTTTAACCTAGATGTTTTATCATTGGTGCTGTATAGATGGAGAAGTCTTGAGGCTACTGTAAAAATAAAACTGAAAACCAGAAGCAGGAGGCTTAAGTCCAAATCCTGAGAACATCAGAGAACTCCTGAATCCAGGGAACATTAATCAATAGGAGATCAATAAATGCCTCCATACCTACAATGAAACCAAGCACCACCCAAGGGCCAACAAGTTCCAGAGCAAGACATACCATGCAAATTCTCCAGCAACACAGGAACACACCCCTGAGCTTCAATATACAGGCAGCTCAAGTTACTCCAAAACCATAGACGTCTCATAACTCATTACTGGACACTTCATTGCATTCCAGAGAGAAGAAATCCAGCTCCACCCACCAGAACTCCAACACAAGCTTTCCTAACCAAGAAACCTTGACAAGTCACTGATACAACCCCACCTACAGTGAGGAAACACCATAATAAAGAGAACTCCACAAATTCCCAGATTACAGAAAGGCCACCCCAAATGCAGCAATATAACCAAGATGAAGAGACAGAGGAATACCCAGCAAATAAAGGAACAGGAGAAGTGCCCTCCAAACCAAACAAAAGAGGAAGGGATAGGGAATCTACCTGACAAATAATTCTGAATAATGGTAGTGAAAATGATCCAAAATCTTGAAATCAAAATGCAATCACAGATAAATAGCCTGGAGACAAGGATTGAGAAGATGCAAGAAAGGTTTAACAAGGACGTAGAAGAAATAAAAAAGAGTCAATAGACAATGAATAATGCAATAAATGAGATCAGAAACATTCTGGAGGCAACAAATAGTAGAATATCAGAGGCAGAAGATAGGATTAGTGAAATAGAAGATAGAATGGTTGAAATAAATGAATCAGAGAGGAAAAAAGAAAAATGAATTAAAAGAAATGAGGACTATCTCAGAGACCTCCAGGACAATATGAAACGCTCCAACATTCGAATTATAGGAGTCCCAGAAGAAGAAGATAAAAAGAAATACCATGAGAAAATACTTGAGGAGATAATAGTTGAAAACTTCCCTAAAATGGGGAAGAAAATAATCACCCAAGTCCAAGAAACCCAGAGAGTTCAAAACAGGATAAACCCAAGGTGAAACACCCCAAGACACATATTAATCAAATTAACAAAGATCAAACACAAAGAGCAAATATTAAGAGCAGCAAGGGAAAAACAACAAATAACACAAAAGGGGATTCCCATAAGGATAACTGCAGATCTTTCAATAGAAATCCTTGAGGCCAGGAGGGAATGGCAAGACATACTTGAAGTGATGAATGAAAATAACCTACAGCCCTGATTACTGTACCCAGCAAAGATCTCATTCAAATATGAAGGAAAAATCAAAAGCTTTTCAGACAAGCAAAAGCTGAGAGAATTCAGCACCACCAAACCAGCTCTCCAACAAATGCTAAAGGATATTCTGTAGACAGGAAACACAAAAAGGGAATATAAATCTGAACCCCAAACAATAAAATAAATGGCAATGGGATCATACTTATCAATAATTACCTTAAACGTAAATGGGTTGAATGCCCCAACCAAAAGGCAAAGACTGGCTGAATGGATACAAAAACAAGACCCCTATATACGTTGTCTACAAGAGACCCACCTCAAACAAGTGACACATACAGACTGAAAGTGAAGGGCTGGAAAAAGAAATTCCATGCAAATAGAGATCAAAAGAAAGCAGGAGTGGCAATACTCATATGCAATAAAATAGACTTTAAAACAAAGGCTGTGAAAAGAGACAAAGAAGGCCACTACATAATGATCAAAGGATCAATCCAAGAAGAAGATATAACAATTATAAATATATATGCACCCAATATAGGAGCACTGCAATATGTAAGACAAATGCTAACAAATATGAAAGGGGAAATTAACAATAACACAATAATAGTGGGAGACTTTAATACCCCACTCACACCTATGGACAGATCAACTAAACAGAAAATTAACAAAGAAATGCAAATTTTAAATGATACAATAGACCAGTTAGACCTAATTGATATCTATAGGACATCTCACCCCAAAACAATGAATTTCACCTTTTTCTCAAGTGCTCATGGAACCTTCTCCAGGATAGATCACATCCTGGGCCATAAATATAACCTTGATAAATTCAAAAAATTTGAAATCATTCCAAGCATCTTTTCTGACCATAATGTATTAAGATTAGATCTCAATTACAGGAGAAAAAGTATTAGAAATTCCAACATATGGAGGCTGAACAACATGCTTCTGAATAACCAACAAATCACAGAAGAAATAAAAAAAGAATCAAAATATGCATAGAAACGAATGAAAATGAAAACACAACAACCCAAAACCTGTGGGACACTATAAAAGCAGTGCTAAGAGGAAAGTTCATAGCAATACAGGCATACCTCAAGAAACAAGAAAAAAGTCAAACAAATAACCTAATTCTACACCTAAAGCAACTAGAAAAGGAAGAAATGGAGAATGCCAGAGTTAGTAGAAGGAAAGAAATCTTAAAAATTAGGGCAGAAATAAATGCAAAAGAAACAAAAGAGACCATAGCAAAAATCAACAAAGCCAAAAGCTGGTTCTTTGAAAAGATAAATAAAATTGACAAACCATTAGCCAGACTCATCAAGAAACAAAGGGAAAAAAATGAAATCAATAAAATTAGAAATGCAAATGGAGAGATCATAACAGACAACACAGAAATACAAAGGATCATAAGAGACTACTATCAGCAATTATATGCCAATAAAATGGACAACGTGGAAGACATGGACAAATTCTTTGAAAAGTACAACTTTCCAAAACTGAACCAGGAAGAAATAGAAAATCTTAGCAGATCCATCACAAGCATGGACATTGAAACTGTAATCAGAAATCTTCCAGCAAACAAAAGCCCAGGTCCAGACGGCTTCACAGCTGAATTCTACCAAAAATTTCAAGAAGAGCTAACACCTATCCTACTCAAACTCTTCCAGAAAATTGCAGAGGAAGGGAAACTTCCAAACTCATTCTATGAGGCCACCATCACCCTAATACCAAAACCTGACAAAGATACTACAAAAAAACAAAACTACAGGCCAATATCACTGATGAACATAGATACAAAAATCATCAACAGAATTCTAGCAATCCGAATCCAAAAACACATTAAAAAGATCATACACCATGACCAAGTGGGCTTTATCCCAGGGAGGCAAGGATTCTTCAATATCTGCAAATCAATCAATGTAATTCATCACATTAACAAATTGAAAAATAAAAGCCATATGATTATCTAAATAGATGCAGAGAAGGCCTTTGACAAAATTCAACATCCATTTATGATAAAAACTCTCCAGAAAGCAGGAATAGAAGGGACATAGCTCAACGTAATAAAAGCTATATATGATAAACACACAGCAATCATTATCCTCAATGGTGAAACATTGAAGGCATTTCCCCTAAAGTCAGGAACAAGACAAGGGTGCCCACTTTCACCACTACTATTCAACATAGTTCTGGAAGTTTTGGCCACAGCAATCAGAGCAGAAAAAGAAATAAAAGGAATCCAAATTGGAAAAGAAGAAGTAAAACTCTCACTGTTTGCAGATGACATGATCCTCTACATAGAAAACCCTAAAGACTCCACCAGAAAATAACTAGAGCTAATCAATGAATATAGTAAAGTTGCAGGATATAAAATCAACACAGAGAAATCCCTTGCATTCCTATACACTAATAATGAGAAAGTAGAAGAAGAAATTAAGGAAACAATTCCATTCATCATTGCAATGAAAAGAATAAAATACTTAGAAGTATACCTATCTAAAGAAACTAAAGACCTATGTATAGAAAATTATAAAACACTGATGAAAGAAATCAAAGAGGACACTAATAGATGGCGAAATATACCATGTTCATGTATTGGAAGAATAAGTATGGTGAAAATGAGTATACTACCCAAAGCAATCTACAGATTCAATGCAATCCCTATCAAGCTACCAGCGGTATTTTTCCCAGAGCTAGAACAAATAATTTCACAATTTGTATGGAAATATGAAAAATCTCGAATAGCCAAAGCAATTTTGAGAAAGAGGAATGGAACTGAAGGAATCAACCTGCCTGACTTCAGGCTCTACTGCAAAGCCACAGTCATCAAGACAGTATGGTACTGGCACAAAGACAGAACTACAGATCAGTGGAACAAAATAGAAAGCCCAGAGATAAATCCACACACCTATGGACACCTTATCTTCGACAAAGGAGGCAAGAATATACAATGGATTAAAGACAATCTCTTTAACAAGTGGTGCTGGGAAAACTGGTCAACCACTTGTAAAAGAATGAAACTAGATCACTTTCTAAGACCATACACAAAAATAAACTCAAAATGGATAAAGATCTAAACGTAAGACCAGAAACTATAAAACTCCTAGAGGAGAACATAGGCAAAACACTCTCCGACATAAATCACAGCAGGATCCTCTATGATCCACCTCCCTGAATACTGGAAATAAAAGCAAAAATAAACAAATGGGATCTAATGAAAATTAAAAGCTTCTGCACAACAAAGGAAACTATAAGCAAGGTGAAAAGACAGCCTTGTAAATGGGAGAAAATAATAGCAAATGAAGCAACTGACAAACAACTAATCTCAAAAATATACAAGCAACTTATGCAGCTCAATTCCAGAAAAATAAATGACCCAATCAAAAAATGGGCCAAAGAATTAAATAGACATTTCTCCAAAGAAGACATACAGATGGCTAACAAACACATGAAAAAATGCTCAACATCACTCATTATCAGAGAAATGTAAATCAAATCCACAATGAGGTACCACTTCACACCAGTCAGAATGGCTGCGATCCATAAGTCTACAAGCTATAAATGCTGGAGAGGATCTGGAGAAAAGGGAAGCCTCTAACACTGTTGGTGGGAATGCAAACCAGTACAGCCACTATGGAGAACAGTGTGGAGATTCCTTAAAAAACTGGAAATAGAACTGCCTTATGACCCAGCCATCCCACTGCTGGGCATACACACCGAGGAAACCAAAATTGAAAGAGACAGGGGTTCCCCAATGTTCATCGCAGCACTGTTTATTATAGCCAGGACATGGAAGCAACCTAGATGTCCATCAGCAGATGAATGGATAAGAAAGCGGTGGTACATATACACAATGGAATATTACTCAGCCATTAAAAAAAATACATTTGAATCAGTTCTAATGAGGTGAATGAAACTGGAGCTGATTATATAGAGTGAAGTAAGCCAGAAAGAAAAACACCAATACACTATACTAACACATATATACGGAATTTAGAAAGATGGTAATGATAACCCTGTATGTGAGACAGCAAAAGAGACACAGATGTATAGAATGGACTTTTAGACTCTGTGGGAGAGGGAGAGGGTGGGATGATTTGGGAGAATGGCATTGAAACATGTATACTATCAGGTAAGAAATGAATCGCTAGTCTAGGTTCGATACAGGATACAGATGCTTGGGGCTGGTGCACGGGGATGATCCAGAGAGATGATATGGGGTAAGAGATGGGAGAGGGGTTCAGGACTGGGAACTCGTGTACACCTGTGGCTGATTCACGTCAATATATGGCAAAACCAATACAGTATTGTAAAGCAAAATGAAGTAAAAATAAAAATTAAAAAAAATAAAATTAAACTTTGCTATACAAAAACTCGGAGTGTTCAAGCCTCACCTCTGGATCGAATTTCTCTCCTCTGGAGGCCACAGATCCTGGTGTCATTCACAGCTCGCAGCAGCAACATTTCATAATCATCAGTGGCTTCTAACAGCACATGAAGAGGATACACCAAATATAATCACTTCCTGAAAGAAGAATACACATCCTTTATTAACACATCTTGCTAAAAAAAAGTGAACTCAAATTAAGCCAATTGTAAATTATGTAAATACTCAATTTATGGGAAATATGGAGGAGAGAAAGACACATTAAACTTCATCTTGAAGACATGATAAACAAACTTCAGACTCTGGAAACTACAGGAAAGCTGTAGATTAAAAGAGACATAGAGACATGAAGGACAGATTAACCAATTTCAATGCATCAACCTTATTTGGACCCTGATTCAGACATACAAATTAAAAAAAAAATAAAGACTTTCAAGAGATAATGGAAATTTGATGAACACAAGATGGCCAAACTTTTAAAAAGTGATAATGATGTCTTTTTTTTTTTTTTTTAAGTTTTATCACATGGAGAGAAACACTGGATTTCCACAAATGAAATAATCAGTTCAGTTCAGTTGCTCAGTCTTTGCAACCCCATGGACTACAGCACACCAGGCTTCCATGTCCACCACCAACTCCTGGAGCTTACTCAAACTCATGTCCATTGAGTTGGTGATGCCGTCCAACAATCTCATCCTCTGTTGTCCCCTTCTCCTCCTGCCTTCAATCTTTCCCAGCTTCAGAGTCTTTTCCAGTGAGTCAGTTCTTCACATCAGGTGGCCAAAGTATGGAGTTTTGGTTTTAGCTTGAGTCCTTCTAATGAATATTCAGGACAGATTTCCTTTAGGATGGACTGGTTGGATCTCCTTGCAGTCCAAGGGACTCTCAAGAGTCTTCTCCAACACCACAGTTCAAAAGCATCAATTCTTCGGCACTCAGCTTTCTTCACAGTCCAACTCTCACATCCATACATGACCATTGGAAAAACCATAGCCTTGACTAAAGAGACCGTTGTTGGCAAAGTAATGTCTCTGCTTTTTAATATGCTGTCTAGGTTGGTCATAACTTTTCTTCCAAGGAGCAAGTGTCTTTTAATTTCGTGGGTGTAGTCACCATCTGCAGTGATTTTGGGGCCCAAGAAAATAAAGTCTGTCACTGTTTCCATTGTTTCCCCATCTATTTACCATGAAGTGATGGGACCAGATGTCATGATCTTAGTTTTTTTTAATGTTAAGCCAACTTTTTCACTCTCCTCTTTCACTTTCATCAAGGGGCTCTTTATTTCTTCTTTGCTTTCTGCCATAAGGGTGGTGTCATCTGCATATCTGAGGTTATTGATATTTTTCCTTGCAATCTTGACTCCAGCTTGTGCTTCATCCAGCCCAATAAAATAATATGATTGATTTTCTGGATTTGCATGAGAACAACTAGGAAATGGGGAAAATGGGTCTAGGAAACAATAAATAAAATTCACTATGAGGATATAGTGTTGAGGTTGAGTGATGGATTGCAAGGATTCCTTTATATAATCTTATTTCTTGTTGTATACATTTAAAATTTTCCATAATAAAACTTAAAAAAAAAAGAAAGAAAAGGAGTGAAAGAAAAGGAGAAATACAGAAAGAGAGGAGAGAAGAGTTTGGGAAAAAGAATAATACTATTGGACTTCCTTGGTGACCCAGTTGCCAGTGCATGTGACATGGGTTCAGTCCCTGGCCAGAAAGATTCCACATGCTGCCAGACAACTGAGCCTATGCACAACAGTTACCGAGCCTGTGCTCTAGAGTCCATGAGCCACGACTGATGATGTCTGTTTCTCCCAGAGCCTGTGTTCCGCAGCAAGAGAAGCCAGTGTGATGAGAAGCTAGAGCACTGCAGCGAAAAGTAGCCCCTGCTCACTGCACCTGGAGAAAGACCGCTCACAACAGCAAAACCCGACGCAGCCAAAGATAAAATAAATGAATAATTTAATTAAAAAGAATAATTTTAAAAAAAAATTAATAAGCAAATATTGCTGCTGTTGCCACAAGAGATTACAGAAATGTTCACATTCGGTATCCCAGATCAAAAAGATGACCTGATTCTCAGTTTTTTTCCTACCACTTTTCTGCAGGACACAGGATACCTACATAGGTTGATACCAAGTATGACAAACATAAAAGACACTCAGTAAACATTCATCAAAAAATGAAAACAAGGTACAGGAAGGGAGATTAAATTTAGGTAATATGAGAGCAGTCCTTTTGCTGAGACAGATAAAAAGTGAATGACACATATAAAGTTAGGGAGTATTTTTGAGGCAGTTGTGAGGAGTGGCTCTTTGGTGTGATGTGGAGATGCTGGCTGTCTGTACATGGGATGGAGGTTGGATGTGGCAGAAGAATAGAATGGGGAGGTTGACTGGAATGGGGATATTTGTTGTGGACGACAGTTTGTGGATTCACTAGGAATATCCCTGGAGGAAATAGAGATTCATTAGTGTCAAGGCGCTTTAAAATTATTATGTTTATCTTATTCATAGAAGGGCTTATTTCCTGGGACAGATTTGACCAATCTTCACTTTTTTACATCTCATTTTACTTCATGTGACTGCTAGTGGCATGCTCTGTTTTCACCTACCCTACTTTCAATTATCAATAAACATCTAATTTAGTTTTTCTTTCTAATAAAACTTTGTATAGATCTATTGATGAGAATACAGTTGTTAAATCATTGCCAAATACTGTTAAAAATCTGTGGAAAAATGTAGCAATATACTCATGTTAGATGGCAAGAGATAGATGCAGGAACAATTATCATTGGAACTTGGGTTTGTTCTATGAGTACTAGATCAGATTTTTAAAAAAAGATTAATTCATTTGGAGAAAACAAATAAGTGAAATAAGCCAAACCAAAACTGAGAAGACAATGCCTGCTTGCTCAGTTGCTTCAATTGTGTCCAACTGTTTGTGACCGTATGGACTGTAGCTACTCAGGCTCCTCTGTCCATGAGATTTCCAGGCAAGAATACTGGAATGGGTTGCCATTCCTCCTCCAGGGGATCTTTCCTGACATAAGGATAGAACATGCATCTTCTGCACTACAGGCAGATTCCTTAGCCACTGAGCCAGCCGAGAAGTCCAAAAATCCAGTAAAGACTGGCAGTTTCTAATATTTCAGCATGGATGGCAGAGGGGTTTTCATGAAGGGCCACAAACCTATTTGGTAGTAGGTGTTACACATCAAACTTTGGAGCTGGGCAGATAAACTCCAGCAGTATTATTTTGGGCAAATCATTTAAAATTTTTGACAACCTTTATACATACCTAAACATGAAAACTACCCCAGGTTGATGGGGGAAAATAAAAGATTTTAGAGCTAGGAAATACTCTGATATGCTCAATACAAACAAAGGCAAAATGGCCTCTGATAGAGGGAAGGGGGAAATTGGATTATTCCCAGTTGCAGGGGAAATTGGATGATTTCATAATAGCAAAGGCAACAGTATGATGATACATGATCCATATTACAGTGTTAGTCAGACAACTATGTCAATTTGGATTAGATATTTCTTGGATCCTGCTTCAATTTTTTAATGATAAAGTATTAAATATAAAATTTATAGATTAAGACTTGAACTTAAATTTTCTGATCTATAAATGGTGGTTAGTGTGAGGATTGAAGTAGTTAAGATGGCATTTACCTTTGTATGTGTGTATGTGTTAGCGGCACAGTTGTGTCCAACTCTTTTCAACATTGTAGACTGTAGCCCACCAGGCTCCTCTGTCCATGGAATTCTCTAGGCAATAATACTGGAGTGGGTATCCATTACTCATTGTAATGAAGTAACTAGCCTTCTCCAGGGGATCTTCCCACCCCAGAGATTGAAACTGGGTCTCCTGCATTGCAGGTAAACTCTACCATCTGAGCTACTTACTTTGTATACCATGAATTCATACTGTTTTAATCCTTGCATTGCATACATGCTCAGTCATATAAAACTCTTTGCAACCCCACAGACTGTAGCCCACCAGACTCCTCTGTCCAGGGGACTTTTCCTGGTAAGCATACTGATATTACAAATATGATGATATACCTGCTGGTTGCTGCCAACCTTTTCAGGCCAGTAGGGTCCTATTGCCCACTGGGGATTAGGAGAGCATGAAAAAGAGCTGTGTGATCACAACAAAGTGTGGACAATTCTGAAAGAGATGGGAATACCAGACCACCTGACCTGCCTCCTGAGAAACCTGTATGCAGATCAGGAAGCAACTGGACATGGAACAACAGACTGGTCCCAAATAGGTAAAGGAGTACATCAAGGCTGTGTATTGTCACCCTGCTTATTTAACTTATATGCAGAGTATATCATGCAAAATGCCAGCCTGGATGAAGAAAACAAGCTGGAATCAAGATTGTTGGGAGAAATATCAATAACCTCAGATATGCAGATGACACAACTCTTATGGCAGAAAGTGAAGAGGAATTAGAGAGCCTCTTGATGAAGGTGAAAGAAGAGAATGAAAAAGTTGGCTTAAAACTCAGCATTCGAAAAATGAAGATCATGACATCTGGTCCCATCATTTCATGTCAAATAGGTGGGGAAACAATGGAAACAGTGATAGACTTGATTTTCTTGGGTCCCAAAATCACTGCAGATGATGACTGCAGCAATGAAATTAAAAGATACTTGCTCCTTAGAAGAAATGCTATGACAAACCTAAGTGAAAGTTAAAGTGTTAGTCACTCAGTTGTGTTTGACTCTTTGTGACCCCATGGACTGTAGCCACAAGGCTCCTCTGTCCATGGGATTCTCCAGGCAAGGATACTGTAATGGGTTGTCATTTTCTTCTCCAGGGGAACTTCCCAACCCAGGGGTTGAACCCAGCTCTCTTGCATTACAGGCAGATTCTTTACCAACTGAGTCACCAGGGTCTATATGAGAAACCTAGACAGCATTAAAAAAAAAAAAAAAGGCAGAGACATTACTTTGCCAACAAAGGTCTGTACAGTCAAAGGAATGTTTTTTTTTTTCAGTAGTCATGTATGGATGTGAGAGTTGAACCATAAAAACAAAAAGAAAACTGAGTACCAAACAATTGATGCTTTTGAACTGTGGTGTTGGAGAAGGCTCTTGAGAATCCCTTGGACTGGAAGGAGATCCAACCAGTCCATCCTAAAGGAGATCAGTCCTGAATGATAATTGGAAGGACGGATGCTGAAACTTCAATACTTTGGCCACCTGATGCAAAAAGCTGACTCATTGTAAAAGACACTGATGCTGGGAAAGATAGAAAGCAGGAGGATAAGGGGACAACAGAGGATGAGATGGTTGGATGGCATCACGGACCTAATGGACATGAGTTTGAACAAGCTCCATGAGATGGTGAAGGACATGGAACCCTGGAGTGCTGCAGTTCATGGAGTTGCAGAGTCTGACGTGACTGAACAGCTGAACAACAAAAAGAGCTTGAACAGCTTTTTCCCCAGAGGAAATTTCTTTAACACTTTCTGTTGCACTTAAGTCCTTTCATGTGAGACCAGACTTTCTCATCAAAGTGCTAAGATAACACAATAATACATAAGTGACTGATAATTGCTCTTTCTCTGAGAACAAATTTTGATAAGGAAAGAGAAGTTAGAAAACTGAGGATACTGTGTCTTGAAGGAGTGGTAACACTCCTCCTCCACCCAATGCACTCCCTACCGACCCCCAGAAAGAGACTGGGCAAGGGAAGAGGACACTATTAAAGGAAACACTACCTAGTCAGTGGGGGCATCAATGTATTTCCAAAGATCAAGGGGAGAAGCAATAGCTGCCTGGAATTACTTTAGCTGCTGTTTCAGCAGCAGAACAAGCAAGGAGCTAACCATATGCTTCATGTCTATTATGCCCTTTTCACAATGTAGGCACTCTTCCCTGGCTTTGTTAAGGCATTGGGCAGAAATATTGGGCTTCTCTGGTGTCTCAGATGGTAAGGAATCCACCTGCAATTCAGGAGACCCAGGTTTGATCCCTGGGTCGGGAAGATCCCCTGGAGAAGAAAATGGCAACCCACTCCAGTGTTCTTGTCTGGAGAATCCCATAGACAGAGGAGGCTACAGTCCATGGGCTTAAAAGAGTCAGACACAACAGAGCAACTAACACTTTCACTTTTCTTGGGCAGAAATATTAGTACTAGTTTTCAAATGACGTCTTAAAACTTGCAGCCCTACTTAACAAAATAGAAGAGGAGCGAAAAAGAAAAAAACAAAACAAAAAACCTCCTATCTAGATTTGTCAACACTTAAACTGTCAGAATTGTACTAACTTTGAGACAGATTTGAGTCCTCACACAACCAAAGTGTCAATCAGAAAATATTTTGCCAACTTATGGATTCTGATTTCAAGACAGGCTAAAGCAGATTGGCATCATACTTTGTGACCCTCATTTCATGCATATTGATTAACTGCTGTTACTTAGATTCCTTTCTAACAATAATTTCTAACATATACTAAAAGTTGTAGTCACTGTGGGAAGATTAGAATTTCTTTTCTCCTTAAAAGAAAGGGTAGTATTTTTTTTTCTTTTCTAAATGGTACTAATTAGTTGCATATAATTTCAAACTCATCAGAGTTAAAATATTCTCTACCAGCAGAAAATGCAATTCACCATATGTGTTGGAAATATGCAAGAAAGGGTTTTCCTGTGCTATTTTTTGCAGTTGGAGTTTGGTCTTAGATTATTTGTGGGTTTCCAAGTATTTGAATTATGCAAGCTGGTTGACTGAGTGGCCTCAAGCATTCAGGAGACAAGCTTTTTCAGCTTATAATGAAAAATGAGTTTCTCTTCAAATGTATATCAAAATTTGCAGCTTCAATTTTCAGCAATTTTGGAGAGTGTAAGAAACTTTTTTCAGTTAAATTTATATGCTCAGACCTACTTAACATGGAGATTGCCTGAGGCTTAAAAAGACAAAAAAAAAAAATGAAGATAGAAATCTTGAAAATGGTCTTCAAATTAAAAAATAACTCAAGAATAATGTCAGATGAACATAGTTTTGCATATTCATTCATCTTGTTATAATTTTAAGCATGTGTCTGTAAGCCTCTGATTAGCAAATGCCTAATGTAGAAAATAATTGATGAACAGAACAATAGACATTTAACATGTTCAAAAACATTTAGTAGTTCTCAGTGAAGACTTGTTCTATAGGTAGCCTATCAAAAAAACAGAATAGAGAATGAAGATTGGAAATGTATTTCCTCATTTCTTATTGTTATTTTTACAAAACCTATATTTAAAATATTTGCTCAGTATTTCTTGCTCTGAAACCTCATGTCTTATGTCAGAGTTTTACATTTCTGAGTTAATGTTCTTAAACTCTTTAAGTTGTCTTGCTATGAAATATTCCTTTAGGTAACCAAACCAAGGTTTTAGAGACTTCATTGAGATTAAGTCTTTTTTTCTCTAAATCTAAAACCATTATTTATTTTTTTATTTTAGGTTGCATATTTAATCTAGTTATAGCCACTGCTTTAAATTTACCGTTATCTTTTATCTGTGGGTAAGAAATACTTAAATTGATTATTGTGTTGTTAGAACTCATATATTATCCATGATTATGATAGTAATTAACACAATGTTTAAATTTCTGAATAAAAATATGCATTCATATCAAGATAAAGAGACTGTTTTAAAATCTCTCAGGTTTTCATCCATTTTATCAAAGGGTTATATTTGTTCTGAGAATTGCATTCTCCAAAATGGTTTGGATTGTTTTCTTTAACTCAATAGAAACCCTGTCATGTTTTTACTTTACTTTTAATCAAGGTTGAATCAAAGATTTGACAATATAAGATTTGGTCCAAAAGTCATAGAATTTTCCCTGAGCACTACTTCAGCTTTATATTATTTACAGCTCTTTAGGTCAAATGTGACAGAAAATCCAACTGAAACTGCTTTCAGCCCAAAACTAGTCTTTTGACTTATGTTACTCTTAAGTCCCAAGGGTGGTGTTGCATTCAAAGGAGTCTGAGTAGGGCTCAAACGTTTTCCAAAGAACCTAGTTTTTGTTTGATTACTTCTCTACCCACCTCTGTAAGTGAGCTTTAGGTGCTACCAGCTTGGGCTCATGGTCTCTTCAACTCTAGCCTATACTCACTTCACTCAAGTCTTGTAGAAAAAAGATTGTCTGGTTTTATTTCATAAGTTTCAGCAAAAATCTCCTTGGTTTTAGGGTTTTTGATTCAATCATATGGACATTCTTGAAACAGTTGTCCTGGCCAAAAGGATGTAAAATATAGATGGGTTTAACTTAACAAGGGCATATTTCTGGAGCTATGTTTCAACTTCTTCAAAAGTTATGGACTAAAAATATAGGAGTGGTGACAGTCACCGTGAGAATACAGAATACATGCTCAGTGGCTGAAAGGACATACATTCATGAAAGCTCTATCTTACAAGTTTTTATTTTAATTATATTGCTTTCAATATGTTCTACACTTTTGGTTTTTGTTTCTTTCTAAGGCAAAGTTTATTTATTAAGAGTTTTAAAATATCCAGGTGGTGTGGTGTATTAGTGCTCAGGCTATCACAACAAAGACCGGGCAATTTAAACAACAGAGACTTTTTTTTTTTTTTTTTTTTTACTGTTTTCTTACTGTTTACTGTCAGCAATTTGACCCAGAGATCAAATTGGCCAACATCCATTGGATCATAGCAAAGGCAAGAGGTTTACAGAAGGACATCTACTTCTGCTTCATTGACTACTCTAAAGCCTTTGACCATGTGGATCACAACAAACTGTGGAAAATTCTTACAGAAATGGGAATACCAGACCACCTTACCTGCCTCCTGAAAAACCTGTATGGAAGTCAAGAAGCAATGGACTTGTTCAAAATTGGGAAAGGAGTACGTCAAGGCTGTATATTGCCACCCTGTTTATTTAACTTATGTGTAGAGACATTATGAGAAATGCTGGGCTGGATGAAGCACAAGCTGGAATCAAGATTGCCAGGAGAAATAGCAATAACCTCAGATATGAAGACGACTCTCTTGCTTTATCCATGATCCAGCAGATGTTGGCAATTTGATCTCTGGTTCCTCTGCCTTTTCTAAAACTAGCTTGAACATCTGGAAGTTCAGGGTTCACGTATTGCTGAAGCCTGGCTTGGAGAATTTTGAGCATTACTTTACTAGCATGTGAGATGAGTGCAATTGTGCGGTACGTTGAGCATTCTTTGGCATTGCCTTTCTTTGGGATTGGAATGAAAATTGACCTTTTCCAGTCCTATGGCCACTGCTGAGTTTTCCAAATTTGCTGGCATATTGAGTGCAGCACTTTCACAGCTTCATCTTTCAGTATTTGAAATAGCTCAACTGGAATTCCATCACCTCCACTAGCTTTGTTCATAGTGATGCTTTCTAAGGCCCACTTGACTTCACATTCCAGGATGTCTGGCTCTAGGTGAATGATCACACCATCATGATTATCTGGGTCATGAAGGTCTTTTCTGTACAGTTCTTCCATGTATTCTTGCCACCTCTTCTTAATACCTTCTGTTTTTGTTAGATTCATACCATTTCTGTCCTTTATCAAGCCCATCTTTGCATGAAATGTTCCCTTGGTATCTCTAATTTTCTTGAAGAGATCTCTAGTCTTTCCCATTCTGTTCTTTTCCTCTATTTAGCAATACGTGAACCATGAACTTCCTGATGTTCAAGCTGGTTCTAGAAAAGGCAGAGGAACCAGAGATCAAATTGCCAACATCTGCTGGATCATTGAAAAAGCAAGAGAGTTCCAGAAAAACATCTATTTCTGATTTATTGACTATGCCAAAGCCTTTGACTGTATGGATCACAATAAACTGTGGAAAATTCTGAAAGATATGGGAATACCAGACCACCTGACCTGCCTCTTGAAAAAATCTGTATGCACGTCAGGAAGCAACAGTCAGAACTGGACATGGAACAACAAACTGCTTTCAAATAGGAAGAAGAGTACGTCAAGGCTGTATATTGTCACCCGGCTTATTTAACTTATATGCAGAGTACATCATGAGAAACCCTGGGCTAGAAGAAGCACAAGCTGGAATCAAGATTGCCGGGAGAAATATCAATAACCTCAGATATGCAGATGACACCACCCTTATGGCAGAAAGTGAAGAGGAATTAAAAAGCCTCTTGATGAAAGTGAAAGAGGAGAGCGAAAAAGTTGGCTTAAAGCTCAACATTCAGAAAACGAAGATCATGGCATCTGGTCCCATCACTTCATGGGAAATAGATGGGGAAACAGTGTCAGACTTTATTTTTTTTGGACTCCAAAATCACTGCAGATGGTGACTGCAGCCATGAAATTAAAAGACACTTACTCCTTGGAAGGAAAATTATGACCAACCTAAGTAGCATATTCAGAAGCAGAGACATTACTTTGCCAACAAAGGTCCGTCTAGTCAAGGCTATGGTTTTTCCAGTGGTCATGTATGGATGCGAGATTTGGACTGTGAAGAAAGCTGAGCACTGAAGAATTGATGCTTTGAACTATAGTGTTGGAGAAGACTCTTGAGAGTCCCTTGGACTGCAAGGAGATCCAACCAGTCCATTCTGAAGGAGATCGGCCCTGGGATTTCTTTGGAGGGAATGATGCTAAAGCTGAAACTCCAGTACTTTGGCCACCTCATGCGAAGAGTTGACTCATTGGAAAAGACTCTGATAGTGGGAGGGATTGGGGGCAGAAGGAGAAGGGGATGACAGAGGATGAGATGGCTGGATGGCATCACTGACTCGATGGACGTGAATCTGTGTGAACTCTGGGAGATGGTGATGGACAGGGAGGCGTGGCGTGCTGCGATTCATGGGGTTGCAGAGTCGGGCACGACTGAGAGACTGAACTGAACTGAACTGAACTGATGCCGATGACATCACCCTTATGGCAGAAAGTGAAGAGGAATTAAAGAGCCTCTTGATAAAGGTGAAAGAGGAGAATGAAATTGTTGGCTTAAAACTCAACATTAAAAAAACTAAGATCATGGCATCTGGTTCCAACACTTCATGGCAAATAGATGGGCAAACAATGGAAACAGTGACAGATTTTATTTTCTTGGCCTCCAAAATCACTGTGGATTGTGACTGCAGCCATGAAAACCATGAAATTAAAAGACACTTACTCCTTGGAAGAAAAGCTTTGACAAACGTAGACAGTTCATGAAAAAGCAGAGACATTACTTTGCCAACAAAGGTGCATATAGTCAAAGCAATGTTTGTTCCAGTAGTCATGTATGGATGTGAGAGCTGGACCATAAAGAAGACTGAGATCCAAGGAACTGATGCTTTTGAACTGTGGTGATGCAGACAACTCTTGAGAGTCCCTTGGACTGCAAGGAGATCAAACCAGTCAATCCCAAAGGAAAACAACCCTGAATATTCATTGGAAGGATTGAGGCTGAAGCTGAATCTCCAATACTTTGGCTACCTAATGTGAAGAGCTGACTCATTGGAAAAGACTCTAATGCTTGGAAAGACTGAAGGCAGGAGGAGAAGGGAATGACAGAGGATGAGATGGTTGGAAGGCATAACTGCCTCAGTGGACATGAATTTGAGGAAGCTCCAGGAGATGGTGAAGGACAGGGAAGTCTGGCATTCTGAAATCCATGGGGTTGCAAACAGCTGGACATGATTGAGTGAGTGAACAACAACAACTGTTTTCTTACAGTTCTGGAGACTGGAAGACAAAAGTCAAGCTGCCAGAGAGTTGATAACTGGTTAAGTCTCGCCCCTTGGGTTGTAGGTGGCTGCCTTTTCTCTCTGTGTTCACACAGTCTTCCTTGGTGTGTGTGGTGCTTGTGAAGTGAGAGGTACATGGCTTCCCTGATGTCTCTTCTTATAAGGATAGGATCAGGGTCCCACCTGCTGACCTTGTTTAACCTAATTCCTTCCTTAGAGGGAATACAAGAGATGCAGGTTAAATCTATGGGTTGTGAATATCCCCTGGAGTAGGAAATGGCAACACACTCCAGTATTCTTGCCTGGAAAATTCCATGGATGGAGGAGCCCTGCTTCCAGTCCATGGGGTTGCAAAGAGTCAGATACAAGTGAGCATGAATGGATGTATATTATTAATTTTTATTTTATTTTTCAGGTTAAATATAACATAGTGGTTAAAAAGACAAATTCTGGAGCTAGGCTGTTTTGATGTACTATTTACTATTTGTGCATTTTACTTGAATATTTCATATAATATCGCTGTGTTCAAATTCTCTTATCATAAAATATTGATAATAACAGTGCCTGCCTCATTGGGTTTTAGAGGATTCAATTGCACTTGAAACTGTTCCTGGTATATAGAAGAGCTTAAAAAATGTTGCTTTCCCTTTTCATTCTCCTCCTTGTCTTTCCTCTTCCTCCTCCTTTCTGCTTCTTTATCTTCCTTTGATCTACTTTTTCTCCTTTTTAAAGATTTGTTGAGTTTTCCTTTAGAGTGTTAACATTTGGTAATGTTTGCAAATAATTAATGGACTATTCAAAGAAAAGTGTACTCTTTTGTCAGTGATTATTTTGAGAAATTTAAATTAATAGCCTTATTAATTATATTTTTAAGATAATAGTTATATGGATTTCTGGTAGATTTTGCTTTATATATTTTGGTTCTGTATTGTTTGGCACCTGAAAGGTTATGTCAGTTTAAGAAAATAAAAACAATGGTTAACAGCCTCTAATGAGATGCTCAGAAAGGGGGAAGTATCTTGTCAAAAGTCTCCGGTAAGCTGATAACCAGATCTGATTGACACAGTAATGTGATTACCAGTGAAAAGATAATAGAAAGTGATTTTCTATGAAATGATTTTAAGAGGATATACCTGTTCTTGTAGACCTAGTAATGTCTCATCAAAGATATTCATGTCTTAATATCTGGAATCTATGAATAGGTTATGTTACATGGAAAAAGGGGTTCACATTAATTGTAATTAATAATTGCATAGTTAAGGCTATAAAAAAGGCACTTAGCCTGGATTATCTGGGTGGGCCCAATCTAATCATAGGAGCCCTTGAAAGCAGAAAACTGTCCTTTGGCTGGAGTCAGAGAGATACAGCAGAAGGAGGCAGTTATGATGCAACATAAACAAAAATTAGATTTCAAGTGTGAGAAGAATATGATGCATCCTTGTGAGTTTTGAAATATGGTGGGTATGTAGGAGGACTGGAGAGTTGCCTCTGGGAGCTATGGGATATTCCTTCCCGACAGAGAGCAAATAAAATTGGGGACCTTAGTCCTACAACCACAAGAAATTAAAATTGACCAATCATCTGGGTGGGCTTGGAAAGGATTCTTCCCTGGAGCTTCTGGTAAGAAACATGTCCACGTGACACCTTGATTTTAGCCCTGTAGACCCTTAGATTTCTGACCTGTACAAAATGTGAGATAGTATATTTGTATTTAAAGTTGCTAAATTTGGAGTACTTCATTACCACAGTAATAGAAAGCTAACATACCTGGCTTATCTATGTTGCTTAATTTTAAATTGTGGAATTATGGGAGCAGAATTGGCTGGAGAATGGGATATAGAACAGAGAAGTCTATAAGCAAATTTTATTCTCCTATGTAAACAATACATCCACATACATTTCTCAAAATAAAAACAGTGTACGTTAACTCTGAAACAAGAATGTATGATAATGAGGGAGAAGAAGGACTTTAATTGGGTACTGAGTCTCACAGTGTGACTTCTCCCAGGGAAGAATGCTTAACTGCCTTGTGCTTGCTGTATCTTTTCATTTATTAGTAAAATTGGTACTGAGATTCATGTGAATCTGATTTGAAAATTAAACCATTTACTCTCCCACACAGCTACATCTTCCTTTTTCACAGTAGCTCTTTTCATTGTAAATCATCTCTATTTTTATCATATAATAGATTGAATAATATTCCATAGACTGAAATTCATTTCAAATTCATATTTAAACCTGTTTTAGTCCTATTGATTTTATTACTGATATTTTTCAGATATATCTTTATCCATCCCTGTATTTTTGATATTTCTAAGGCACTAGTTTCAAATGTCTCATGTGTGGCATGTAGTTGCTCTATTTTCAATGCAACATTATGTTCTTCTCTTAATATATGTTTTTACTGTTTGCATTAACTTGTATAATAAATATGTTTTGCCTAATATGTCATCTTGATTTGTTTTCTGTTTACCTTTCCTTTCCTTTCACTTTGTTTTGAATCTGTAGTTTTCTTGTCATTTAAAAAATTTTTTTCTGGTTTCCCTCTCTTTAAGATAATTTTAGGTTTACAGTTTTTTAAAGCATGAATTTTGTAATTTTAAATAAAACATGCAAGCCATTATGTCTTTTTAAAAATCTACAGTTGAAACAGTGACTATTGACTCTGCAGGAAAAGATGAAAGAATTTTCTTATAATATTGAAATGGATCAGTTCCCTGTGGTCTGCAAGTCCTCTGTCTGCCTATTGTCTGTGGAAAAACTGTAGCCAAACAATTTAAATCAGAGAAGTGAGAAAACACAGAAACAAAAGAAAACAGTCAAAGGAGACCAAACAATGATAACGACTCACTAAGCACAGTCAGGGACATTTAGTTCCTCCTCAAGGCTATAGACAGTATTCGGAGCCATATCCTAAGAGCTGTCTTACAGATACTGAAACTCCCAGCAAGGTAGATGAAGCTAACTAGGTGAAGAGTACAATAGCCATAACATAAGCTGCCACTATTCTGAGAATTGGCCTTCAAGAAAGGGGAATAAACCTACCCTGGAATTGAAAATTAACTGTACTTAAAACAATCAAGATGATATTGGTCAGACCACTGCATGACCAATTTAAAGACAGCTGTCAGAGATAACTGTGCTGTTTCTGCATGTAGCCTCTTCCCTTCACCTATGAAAATTCTTGCCCCCGATTGTTCATGGAGGGAGTCAGCCTTTGGACAAGAGTGCACCTGCCCCATCAGTTGCCAGCATCCAAAATAAGGCAAACTTTCCTTTTCACCAACCTTGTCTTTTTATTGGCTTTCAAGAGGCAAGCATTTGGTCCCCACTTTCAATTACAGTATTACAAAGTATATTGGCACAAAATTATTTTACTAGAGATGCAATTTGAGTACAATATCTTGACTTTCATATTTGTCAATGTCAGTTACTTCAACTTATTTTTCTAAAAAAACAAAAGCAAGTGAAAACAGCTTTCAGGGTAACCACATGACATGGAATTTTCCATTGCCAATATATTGACATAATACCCATTTCTTATCACAAGGAAAGGAGAAATAACAATGTGGTAATGTGTATGTTGGCTCCTTTTCAATGCATCAAATGAAAGGCAGATTTTGAATTTCCTTTGGCATTAAGGAAATGTTTCTAGACTACATTAACACAGTAGATTGACTTTCCTGACTCTTGGTTTCTATATGATCAATCTCTCAGGTGATAAGAGTTATCAGAAAATGTGAAAAATCTGGGTTAACTTATTATCTACAACTTCCATGCCAAAAAATTGTCTTTCAGGATGTAGTTCATATAATTTTTTTTATAGCCTCCACCTGCTCAGCTTATGGATGCCAAAGGAAGGCACTATAATTTACTAAAAGTAACTTTTCAGAGAAAGTCTAAATAAAATTCCAAAACACAGATGATGTTTAGAAACCTGAAGTGTTTTCTCATTGCACATAAGATAAAATTTAAAGTTCTTATTACATTTTAAAGGTACATTTTAAGAGGATATTTCATTCACATTCTCAGTTATTCCCACTTATGTGTTTCAAAATTCCACTGGATCAAACTACTCACCCTTTCTTTTCACACATTTTCACGCCCCTCAGCCTTTATCCAAGCTGTTTCCTTCCTGTTTAATGCCCTTTTCTCTCTCTCTTCATGTGGTGAATTCCTATACCTTCTTTGAGAGCCAACCTGTGAAATCTTAGTGCTCCTCACCCAAAATTAATTCTTTTTTTCCTGTATGCATTCATATCACCTTTCATATGCTTCACTGTAATGCACATATTTATTCTATGTCTCCCTCATTGCAATATAGGGAAAAACTTGTGTGTACCACATTTTTGTCTCCATCACAACAATGAAGAGCCTATCCCTGATATATACTTCTTATTTAAGTCGAATACATGAGTGTGTTTATTGTATTATCACCCTTCTCTCTAATCTATGCCCCTGGAGCCAAAACATTTTTGACTATATCAATTGGCTCCATTGCTTTCTAATATCTACCTTGATTCTCTGACTAAAGAATGAAGAAGGGAGGGAGAATTAGGTTTTCAGTCACTTTTTTTGTTCCATTCAGACCCTCAATGGGGTTGGGAGTTGACAATACTAGTTTGGGACAGATGGCATAATAACACCAGCAACAACCATTTACTGATTCCTTATGTCATTATCTAGTTTTATTTTTATCCTATTTTTATTGTTGAGAAAATTGGGGCTCAGAGACAGTAAAAACCTGAATAGTGTGGTAACCTGTGATATAAACTAGCTACACCCTTTATTAGCTTTGAAAATTTGTACATGTCACTTAAGCTCTAAAGCATGCAATGCTCTCCTCTGTGTCACGAAGAGTTTAATTGAGTGACTTTGAAGTGTCATTTCAGCTTTAAATTCCCATATTCTAATTGTAACTATATCCAACTGAACTATTTCTTTTTACTGTGGTTTAGTTTATAATGATGAGCATGTTCATCATAAGTACGATGCCATTACATACACTATTAATCTTCATTATCTATTATACTACACCTATGGGTATAGTAAAAACAAGGTTTTTGTTTTATGATATCTTTCTCAAGCAAAACACTTGTGAGATGTTAATTTTATACCATGATTTTTTTAAAAAAGGGAAATCAAATAAATTAACTGCTCTAAAAGGCTTAACAAAATTTAATGGAATTCCTTTTCTAAGGCAAAGTCACCAAAACAATAAAGAAATGGTCTTAAGTCAATAGAAGAAAATCATCTTATTTTCATGAGAGTAAGCAAATAATTCTACTAAACCATGGAAGATTAGGGATCAATTCTTCGGAAAAGTCTATTATGCTACTGGCCACCCAAAATTTCTAATAATTTAAAAATGCAAATGTAGAAAATGTTGCAACAATTTGTTCTTTAATAATATTTTTAGAAAATTATATTAAATATATCAGGGATTATTTCATTTTTATACTATATAGTATATATTTTTAATTGAATATGTTTTGTTTTGCTCAGATACTGAAACTTCTACAGCTTCAAACATTATATCATTTAGTACATTGTTTCTGCTTTAGTTTGCTCAAAATCTATAACTTCTGTAATTTCAAAGTTGTTCACTTCAGTTCAATTCAGTCACTCAGTGGTGTCCGATTCTTTGCGACACCATGGACTACAGCACGCCAGGCCTTCCTGTCCATCACCAACTCCCAGAACTTGCTCAAACTCATGTCCATCGAGTCAGTGATACCATCCAACTATCTCATCTTCTGTCGTCCCCTTCTCCTGCCTTCAATCTTATCCAGCATCAGGGTCTTTTCCAATGAGTCAGTTCTTTACATCAGGTGGCCAAAGTATTGGAGTTTCAGCTTTAGCATCAGTCTGATTTCCTTTAGGATGGACTGGTTGGATCTCCTTTCAGTCCAAGGGACTCTCAATAGTCTTCTCCATTATATTAAAACAGAAACCATACATCTCTCTTCTATGATCAAATGTGTATATATTTATAAAATTTCAGTTTTCTTAAATGCTATTTTCTCTAAAGGAGGTTTTATTTAGTTCATATACTTAAATTATCAACAGGTACCTTATATTTCATTTCAATATTTTTTAAAGTATTATAGCATGTTGGTTGTTTCCTTATGTGTTTTCATTAGGGAAGAACAAGCAAGGAAACTAATATTTTTGAGTCCTATTATGTGTCAGCATTGTGCTAGTTTATTTTCCCTTTATGCACGTACATAGATTCTTGAATTGTTTATTAGTATTAATATAGGAAACATTTCACTTTGAAATTTGATTAAATTAGTATTACCAAGACTGAAGGTATGTTTATAAAATAAAACACTAGTATTTAGAGTATGTGCCAGTTTAATTTCCATTAACAGATCCTCACCGAGTAACTTCTAATATCTTGAGTCCCACATGTTTATAGGGGCTTCCAAGGTGGCTCAGTGGTAAAGAATCCACCTTCCAATGCAGGAGGTACAATAGATTCGGGTTTGATGTCTGGGTTGGGAAGATCCCCTGGTAGAGGAAATGGCACCCCTCTCCTGTATTTTTGTCTGGAAAATTCTGTGGGCAGAGGAGCCTGGCAGGCTATATACAGTCAGGGGGTCACAAAGAATCGACCCAACAAAGCACATATATACACACGTGGTTATAATTTGAGATTCCAGGATATCATAAGAAAGGACCATCACAAAATATTTAAGAAGCTCACATTTCCAGCACAGATGTCAACTTTTCCCCCCCACTATTAGGCAGCTGAAGTCACCTCCTTTACAAAATTCTGCAATGCTCAACCTCATTTTTTGAGATACCATTAATTTAGCCCTTCCGGACTGCAATTTCTGACTCTAAACAAAAGGTAGTTTTCACTGTCCTAGGTCAAACCTCTCCTAAAAGTCCTCTCTTTTCTTTGCAGCTTAATGCAATTCTGAAACTGAGCCATAACAGTCAATTCTCCAAAACTGGGTTGTTTCCATGTACTCCTGGGGAATCAATGTGTTCACTCATCTTTGAGGTCCTTGAGAAGCATTTTTTCCATCTATGTTGTCCCAAAAGATACCTTTCCAAGTCATATGATCATTGTTTCTGCTTAAAATCCTTGGATGCTTCAACATTGCCTAATGATAGAATGAAAAATTCTCAGCACATTTTTTGATTTTTCTGGTCTCACCTCTGTCAAGGTAAAAATTGCATCAGAGTTAAACAGATAAGGGAGAAATTATTTAAGATTATTGTAATAAAGGAGAAAGTCAGAACTCAGTGTGAGTTCAACGCTACTGAAAAAAAAAGGTCTGCAGTTTTTAATAGTTGGAGTCAGAGTACTTAAGGGCCATCTATGTTGCTAACTGACTTTACCCAAAGGAAAAGTAAACTTTGTTGTATCTTCAAGATAGAAGATGTTTTTACAATTTGGAGGAAGATACCTGTCAATATTAGGTTCCTATCTACCCTTCCACAGAACTTGGGAGATAGAGGAGCTATCTTTCTCGATGATTACATTTCAAAGGGGGCAATTCCCAGGTCTCTGAGAAGGATATTTCTTAGTTGAAAAGCTTGCAAGATTTTTTTTTTTTAATTTACATTTCAAAGGGGCAGAGAATGAATTTGCAATTATAAGTTTCTGAAGTAAAAGCTGTAAGAAAAGAGAGGTCAAAGGTCTAGCATCTGGAAGACTGTCTTAAGTTTCTTGAAGTTTCCTGAAGGAAATGTTAAGGATGTCTTCATTACCTCTAAATCCTCACTTTGCCTTACTTAAGCTCATCTGGTTATCATTCTGTGAATATGTTACATGCTGTCTTTTCTTATTTTCTTTCTTTCTTTTTCTTTTCTTAATATTATCTACCTATCATCTAGCCATCTAACTTTAATGTCAGGATTGAACAAAATGCTCTTCTTTGAGTGGCAGTATCCTCTTCAAAGCTTTCATTGCTCTAAAGATGTAGTATAGAGTCTTTAACATGGCCTAAAAATGGTGCCTATCTGATCCTGACGAGGGTTTCGGCTCATCTTACATTACTCTCCTCCAGTACTCTACTCTAGTACAAGGTTTTTGGTTGCTGTGAATGGTTGAGTGTATTCTACTTCCTTTTACCAGATCTTCCCACCTACAATACTTTTTCCTGATTTCATCCTTCACTTTGTCTAATTAACCCTATCAAGTGTAAGCAGGGTAAATTTGGGTTTTGTCTTATATGTTTTTACAAATCTTTATTCTTTGCCTTCATAGAATATATTTCAGTTTGAAATTATATATATATTTTCTTTGATTTATATTTAAATCATTTCTGTCTCCTATATTAGGTTATAGTGGATCAGGAATTGAATATGTAGATAAAAATTATGTCCCTATTGCCTTGCCCAGTGTCTGGAACACAGGGTTTCAAAAAAACATAAAAAGATAGTGGATAAATAAATTAGCTTATGAATTTTTCAGGAGTCAATTTGAATATTATTTTCTTGGTGAAATCTTTTCTCCCCCTTTAGAGTTAGGGGTTACTATTCATCTGTTTTTCTACTGATCCTTGTTAATAAATCCAAAATTGTATCCACTCTATTGATTGTGTATAAGCGAGTCTCTTCTTTCCCTAGATTATGAGATCCTTAAGATTAGGAGCTTTCTGACTTACAGAAATTTGTATGTATTTTACCTCTTAGAGGAACTCCTGATAAGTAGCTCAAGTAGAAAAGTTTCAATGAATAATAAGCATTTATTAATATTAAGCACTTACAGTGTCCAATATTAGTACAGAGTGAAATCTGTTGACCTGATATTTATAAGCACTGTGAAAATTTGAATTATTTTTAATTAGTTTTTAAAATGTATGTTTCAATGATATACATTAAAAATTTTTGAAAGAACTATGCCTGGTGCAGCAGAGAGTATCCGTTCATTATCTTGTGAGAAAAAACATCAGAGGGTTAAGATATGGATGGTGGCACAAGTTTAAATAAATATTATTTTAAGGCACAAACTCAAGAATCTTGAGTTTTTTTTAAATTGTCATAAAAATTAATAATAGCGTCGTTCAGGCAAGAGGTTTTCCTTTCTTATATGTTCCTTACCTTTTGCTTTTATCTTTTCTGCTTTTCTGTCCATTTCCCTTATTTTTTAAGTGTGTTTCATTCTTCTCAATTACAAATGTTAAATAGGTGCAGTGTAGAAAATTTAGAAAATCCATAAATTTATAACAGAAATTAAAAATAACATACAATTTTATATTAACCTTTGTGGTTGTTTTGGTGTATTTACTTATAAGTTTTGCATTTAAACTAAGAATATTTACACAGTTTCTGAAAATGAGGAAGATAATTGATTTTCCAGATGACCTCCTGATAACTTTCCTTCAATAATTTGCAGAGCATTAACATTAATAAATATACATGTGTCTAAGCACATGTAAACACAAGAATTACATTTCCTCCTGTGTCCCTTCCAGCTACAGGTGATGGGATTTCACATGAGAAGGCCAAGTTTCAATATGTTTTCTTTTCCCCACAGTAATGAGATGTGTAGTACCAAGATGTGTGTAAAAAGAAAGGGGATCCTTGGGTGGGAAATGGGGCAGTTGCTACTTAAGAAAGTAGTATTTCTATAGAATGTTTCTAGTTGATTCAGAAATACATCTTTTAGTAAAGGAAAGAGGATTGGGGTGAGTAAAACCAAAGCTTGGGCTTCCCAGATGGATCAGTGGTAAAGAATCCCACCTGCCAATGAAGGAGACACAGGCTTGATCTCTGGGTCAGGAAGATCTCCTGGAGAAGGAAATGGCAACCCACTCCAGTATTCTTGCCAGGAAAATCCCATGGACAGGGGAGCCTGGTGGGCTATAGTCTATGGGGTCACAAAAGAGTCCATGGGGAGGGACACAGCCCAGCAACTAAACAAAAATAACAATAAAACCAAAGCTTACCTCTTTCTTGATTTGTGTTCTAGGTCAGAAGTTGAAATATGCAAAAAGAGGTCACTAAATTTTGCCTCTAGAAGACATTCTCCACTGACATTGATGAATTAATAACAGCTAGCCTGTTTTCAGTGCTAATGTGTTTCATCACAGTATTTCTAATAATTTCGTGTGATATAGAGAGATGGTACAGTAGAGAATGTTGCACCTATATTATCTTAAACTAAATATACTACTGCTTTTCCTTTTAAAGAATAACTAGTTTAATGATTTTTTTTTTACAAGAAATGCTTTTTCACTTTGGATAATAGGTGTTTTTTTAAGCCTCACCAAACATAATTTTGAACAGACTCCTAAAAGACTGCTTTAGTTAACTAGAAGATCAGAATTCACTAAGATGCTCTCATATTATAAGTTTTCAAGTGTCTTTTCTCTACTCTTAAGCATCTTTAGAGAGTCAGACACGACTGAGCGACTTCACTTTCACTTTTCACTTTCATACACTGGAGAAGGAAATGGCAACCCACTCCAGTGTTCTTGCCTGGAGAATCCCAGGGTCAGGGGAGTCTGGTGGGCTTCCACCTATGGGGTCACACAGAGTTGGACACGACTGAAGCAACTTAGCAGCAGCAGCAGCAAGCATCTTTAGAAAATAATTGCTTTTTTTAAGTTTAGCATATAAGCTTACTGACCTCCCATAGGATTCAATTTTCAAAACAGGTGAATTTAATTATCATCTCTCAAACATTTTTTATTTACCTCCAGTACTGAACAGTTTCTGCTTCTTGAGAAGTTAAAGTATAAATGAACTAGGGAGTAAAAATTGACAAATCTATCAATAGCAACTTATTATTGCTGTTTGTTTTAGCTTATATTCATTCACTTCATCATTTCATTACACCAGGTACTTAATTTTTGGCCCACTTTTCAGAATATTCTTTTTGAAAACTTAGCTTATTTAGTTTTTTTTATGAGTTCCTTTCAGGGTGTGCTAGAGATTTTTTTGCTTTGTATGATTTGCTTTCTACGTTTCTCTGCCTGGCTCTGTGGCTAAGCTTTAAGCAATATGAGTTCATGTCTTTTAGATTCCAGTTAGTGGTAGCCAGTGGAGGGGCTTGCAGGAGATTAGATGAAAGGGGAAAAAAATGAAATTGACATACTTATTTTTCTAGCTCTATCACTTCTAATAAGCTAGTTGTTTTATCTACATCGAAGGATAAAGCTTTTATCAAGTGCATATTCTCTATAATTGTATTGGGTTTAATAGAGTCCACTCCAAATTTATGTCATTTGGAGTTAGAGTCCTTGTAATGGGTTAAGATGATGTCATACTGGAGTGAAGTGGGCCTTAAATTCAGTGTAACTAGTGGGTCTATTAGCAGGTGAGAAGAGACACAGAGTCAGAAAGACTCAATATAAGGATGCTGATCATGTGAAGATGGAGATGAATTGTTGGAGTGTTGCATCTACCAGCTAAGGAACTCCAGGGGCTGCCAATAACCTCCATAAGACAGGAGGAGGCGAGGACGGAGCCTCCCCTAGAGCCTTCAGAGAGAACTTGGCCCCACTGATAAGCTGATTCAGATGTCTAACCCACCAAACTGTGAAAGAATATGCTTCCGTCTTTTTAAAATATCACCCACTTTCTGCTCCTTTCTTATGGCAGCCCTAGGAAACTAACAAATTTTTTCCCCCTTGTTTCTTTGGGTCCCAAACCTTTAACAGCTATACTTGAAATCAATGTCATAGCCTTGTGACTCCCTTGCATTATGACTGTTGTACATTTACAAGGAAACCCTTCTCAAATTATCTTGTGCATCAATATCTTAAACATACCATCTACTTCTTAACAAAATCCTAATTATTAAGAAATTAGTCTTACAAGTGGTCAGAAAAAATAAACCATTGAATATATATTTGGAGATTGATTTAGTTCATGTTTTTAAGTAATAGGAGAATATTTTTCTTGCCTAGAGAAAATTAAGATTCACCTAACCCTTATCTCTAATGTCAGTATGGGATGAAGTACAAGTAGAGAACCAGGCAAGTGGTCTTTGGGAGATCACCTGGCAGCTAATCATTGTGTCAACATTAGTGATTATAGATTAGTGCTTATGAAAGTGAAAAAGTGAAAATGTTAGTTGCTCAGTCGCATCTGACTCTTTTTGAACTCATGGACTGTGATCCACTTCCTGCTAGGCTCCTCTGTCCATGAAGTTTCCCAGGCAAGAATTCTGGAGGGAGTTGCCATTCCCTTCTCCAGGGGATCTTCCCAACCCAGGGATTGAACTCATGTCTCTTGCTTGGCAATTGGATTCTTTACCACTGAGCCACCAGGGAAATACCATATTTTCATTATAATTAAAAAATAAAATGAGAGTGATGATGTTGAAGGATACTAATGGAGCTGAATTGCATGATTGTAACTGAAAAAGCAAGAGAGTTCCAGAAAAACATCTATTTCTGCTTTATTGATGATGCCAAAGCCTTTGACTGTGTGGATCATAATAAACTGTGGAAAATTCTGAAAGAGATGGGAATACCAGACCACCTGACCTGCCTCTTGAGAAATCTGTATGCAGGTCAGGAAGCAACAGTTAGAACTGAACATGGAACAACAGACTGGTTCCAAATAGGAAAAGGAGTATGTCAAGGCTGTATATTGTCACCCTGCTTATTTAACTTATTTGCAGAGTACATCATGAGAAACGCTGGACTGGAAGAAACACAAGCTGGAATCAAGATTGCCGGGAGAGACATCAATAACCTCAGATATGCAGTTGACACCACCTTATGGCAGAAAGTGAAGAACTCAAAAGCCTCTTGATGAAAGTGAAAGAAGAGAGTGAAAATGTTGGCTTAAAGCTCAACATTCAGAAAACAAAGATCATGGCATCTGGTCCCAACACTTCATGGGAAATAGATGAAGAAACAGTGGAAACAGTGTCAGACTTTATTTTTGGGGGGCTCCAAAATCACTGCAGATGGTGACTGCAGCCATGAAATTAAAAGACACTTACTCCTTGGAAGGAAAGTTATGAGCTACCTGGATAGCATATTAAAAAGCACAGACATTACTTTGCCAACAAAGGTCCATCTAGTCCAGGCTATGGTTTTTCCAGTTTTCATGTATGGATGTGAGAGTTGGACTGTGAAGAAAGCTGAGCGCTGAAGAATTGATGCTTTTGAACTGTGGTGTTGGAGAAGACTCTTGAGAGTCCCTTGGACTGCAAGGAGATCCAACCAGTCCATTCTGAAGGAGATCAGCCCTAGGATTTCTTTGGAGGGAATGATGCTAAATCTAAAACTCCAGTACTTTAGCCACCTCATGCAAAGAGTTGACTCATTGGAAAAGACTCTGATGGTGGAAGGGATTGGGGGCAGGAGAAGGGGATGACAGAGGATGAGATGGCTGGATGGCATCACTGACTCGATGGACGCGAGTGTGAGTGAACTCCGGGAGCTGGTGATAGACAGGGAGGCATGGCGTGCTGCGATTCATGGGGTTGCAAAGAGTCGGACGTGACTGAGTGACTGAACTGAACTGAATAGGAAAAAATGGAATTTCAGAATGATAGAGCTTGATGGCATTGCTTGAACACCACAGTTGAAGTAGAAGCAATTAATAAACTACAACAATTCCAAGGAAACAGACCATTTTGACACACAGAGACTTGTGATAATCAATCCAGGATTCTTCAAATAAAATAAATGGACAGTGGATATGGTTCACCTTTTCATATATAGGTAGAAATTCTAGATCTTCTGTTCAAAAATCCTAATATAGCTAATATTGTGGGGATTTAGGTACTTTCTTCTTGTGTCCAGGCTTAAGCCAGTTCACAAATATAGCACTGCTTAGAGAAGGAGGCTCATTCCCTTTAAGGAAAATCCCTTCAATATAGTTGTATGATTAGGTCTTTAATCTTCACCTTGATTTAAAAAAAAAAAATGCAATACCAAGTTAACTGTACACTGGAAAAATAAACCATCCAGGCATTCCTGGAGTTGCTTATTATTGACTTAGATCAGGTGCTTATCCTCAAAGACCCTAAATGCCATAAGCCATAAGTTAGTGTAGTCAATGACAGTTGAAAAGTTGACTTAAGTCAGTTTAATGGGGGTTTTAATAGGACCATGAATGAATCCTGTGGTTATTTACCCAGTCCCAGAAAGTACAGTGGGAAATAAATGCATTTAGTTACTGGCAGGGGTTTTGCATTTGTCATTAAACTTTGTAGTGAGGAGAGAAAAATTATAAAATTCTAATTATGATGATAAAGGTATGAAAATGTTCCATATGAATGTCCTCCCAAGATGTCAAACTAAAAGTAATACTATATCTCTTGGAAAAATTGCTAAGAGTACTGCCATTAACTTAAATGTGGTGATTTTTACCACATCCCCATTAACTTGCCTGTTTGGCCATTAAAAATGTTAAAAGAGTTATGGAAAGTAATGGTAGAAGAGTTTTTAAAAATCTAATTATTGGTATAATTATATCTGTGATTCTGGATGTGATAAGTTCACTGAAGAAAATCAGTAGAGGCCCTGACATATGGCACATAATGATTTAGAGTATACATTTATTTTTTCAATTCCCACAATAAAAAATTCAGAAATAAATTTAATTTATATAGGAAAGCCAAATATATAGCTTTAGAGGCTTCAACTAGTACTGTCATCCGGGTTTCTATCCTGCTCCATCTTGCCTTGTTATTCCAGGTAATATCATGCTAATCCATTTAAGAAATGAGACAGAAACCACAAACATTCAAAATGAACTATGACTCATGAAAAGATAAGCTTTACTAAACCATGGTATGAAATACAATCTAAGTTCAATTTTTAAAACTAATTTATTTTAACACCAAGTAATTCAGATCAAGAGGTTTCATAAGAGTAATACATAATATTATAACAATAGTGAGTTCATATGGATTAATGCATTTCAAATACACAATGCTCCAGCAAGTGTTGTAGTTGAACAATTCTGTCGAATCAGTTCACTAAGGCTAAAGACAGTTTTCACAGATACATTGATTGGAGCCTTTTGAGAACTCGAGCAGGTGATCCAGCTAAGACACGTCTAGAACCCTAAACCAAGGAAATTGTGAGATAAAAAAATATGTATTGCTTTAAGTTCCTAAAGTTTATGATAATTTGGTATACAGTAATAGAAAACTGATAACAGATTTTTTGGTACCAGAAGTGAGATGCTGTGATAACAAATAACTAAAATGTGAGTGCTTTGGAGCTAAGCAATGGAGCTGAAATCTCTTTGAACAGGTTTTTAGCAGAAATTTAGGCTTGTAGCTAAAGGCTCACAAGGAAGTGACAAACAGGTTATTGGAAACTCAAAGAATGGGGATCGTTATGTAGTGGTAGAAAACTTAGCAAAATTATCTCCTCCAGTTATGTGAAAATCAGAATTTCTAAATGATGAATTTGGTATATAAGTAAGAATATTTCCAAGAAAGTTGTTGAAGGTGATATCTGATTTTTTCTTAATGTTTATAGTAAATTGGGAAAGGAGAGAGAGACTGAAAGAAGACTATTAAACAACAAGAAAATGGTAGTTAACAGTTTTGAAAATTCTCAGTCTCTCAGATGGAAAAAAAGATGCTAACATTAAATGATTCACTATCAGAAAAGTATCCTTTTCTGAGGAGGAAATGGCAACTCAGTCCAGTATTCTTACAGGGATAACCCCATGGACCGAGGAGCCTGACAGACTACAGTCCATGGGTTCTCAAAGAGTACCTAAAACAAGTAGCATGGTAATTTCTCAATAAATATTCACTTAATACATATTAATCACCATCATTATCATCGAAGCTTTCCTGGTGGCTCCAACAGTAAAGAATCTGCCTGCAGTGCAGAAAACTGGGGTCCAGTCCTTGGGTTGGGAAGATCCCCTTGAGAAAGGAATGACGGAGAATTCTGTGGACAGAGAAGCCTGGCAGGCTACAGTCTTTGGTGTAGCAAGCAGTCAGACACAACAGAACAACTTTCACTTTTACAAATCATCTGAAGCACTCTCATGTGTAGTCCAGGGGAGTCTCAAAAGAGTAGGACACAACTTAGTGACTAACCAAAAACAGCATGCGCAATTAAAACTTGCACTGAATTATATTTTTTAAAGTACTTTTAAAATTTTCTTTTCATATTTTGCTTCAGTTCAGTTCAGTCGCTTAGTCGTGTCCGACTCTCTGTGACCTCATGAATTGCAGCACGCCAGGCCTCCCTGTCCATCACCAACTCCCGGAGTTCACTCAGACTCACATCCATCGAGTCGGTGACGCCATCCAGCCATCTCATCCTCTGTCGTCTCCTTCTCCTCCGGCCCCCAATCCCTCCCAGCATCAGAGCCTTTTCCAATGAGTCAACTCTTCCCATTAGTGGCCAAAGTACTGGAGTTTCAGCTTTAGCATCATTCCTTCCAAAGAAATCCTGGGCTGATTTTCAGAATGGACTGGTTGGATCTCCTTGCAGTCCAAGGGACTCTCAAGAGTCTTCTCCAACACCACAGTTCAAAAGCATCAATTCTTCGGCACTCAGTTTTCTTCACAGTCCAACTCTCACATCCATACATGAAAACTGGAAAAACCATAGCCTTGGCTAGATGGACATTTGTTGGCAAAGTAATGTCTCTGCTTTTTAATATGCTATCTAGGTTGGTCATAATTTTCCTTCCAAGGAGTAAGCGTCTTTTAATTTCATGGCTGCAGTCACCATCTGCAGTGATTTTGGAGCCCCCCAAATAAAGTATGACACTGTTTCCACTGTTTCCTCATCTATTTCCCATGAAGTGTTGGGACCAGATGCCATGATCTTTGTTTTCTGAATGTTGAGCTTTAAGCCAATTTTTTCACTCTCCTCTTTCACTTTCATCAAGAGGGTCTTTAGTTCCTCTTCACTTTCTGCCATAAGGGTGCTGTCAACTGGATATCTGAGGTTATTGATGTTTCTCCCGGCAATCTTGATTCCAGCTTGTGCTTCTTCTAGCCCAGCGTTCTCATGATGTACTCTGCATACAAGTTAAATAAGCAGGGTGACAATATAGAGCCTTGATGTACTCCTTTTCTATTTGGAACCAGTCTGTTGTTCCATGTTCAGTTCTAACTGTTGCTTCCTGACCTGCATATAGGTTTCTCAAGAGGCAGGTCAGGTGGTCTGGTATTCCCATCTCTTTCAGAATTTTCCACAGTTTATTATGATCCACACAGTCAAAGGCTTTGGCAGAAATAGATGTTTTTCTGGAACTCTCTTGCTTTTTCAATGATCCAGAGGATGTTGGCAATTTGATCTCTGGTTCCTCTGCCTTTTATAAAACCCGCTTGATCATCTGGAATTTCATTGTTCATGTATTGCTGAAGCATGGCTTGGAGAATTCTGAGCATTACTTTACTAGCATGTGAGATGAGTGCAATTGTGCAGTACGTTGAGCATTCTTTGGCATTGCCTTTCTTTGGGATTGGAATGAAAACTGACCTTTTCCAGTCCTGTGACCGCTGCTGAGTTTTCCAAATTTGCTGGCATATTGCGTGCAGTACTTTCACAGCATCATCTTTCAGGATTTGAAATAGCTCAACTGGAATTCCATCACTCCCACTAACTTTGTTCGTACAGATGCTTTCTAAGACCCACTTGACTTCACATTCCAGGATGTCTGGCTCTAGGTGAGTGATCACACCATCATGATTATCTGTGTTATGAAGATCTTTTTTGTACAGTTCTTCTGTGTATTCTTGCCACCTCTTCTTAATATCTTCTGCTTCTTTTAGGTCCATACCATTTCTGTCCTTTATCGAGCCCATCTTTGCATGAAATGTTCCCTTGATATCTCTAATTTTCCTTATTTTGCTTAAAAATATCTCTAATATTTTGCTTACTAATCTTTAATTATTACTAGCATGATTAATTTGTCGGTATGAACTTCATTTAGATGAGGGAAGATAAAGCCAGAAAGGTAAAACAACCTAACTGAGATCACAGTAGAGATAATCTGTCAAAAAACAGATACAAACTCAAATTATCTGAATATACTAGAGGACTTTGTGGTATATCATCTACAATGTTCTTTTACTCAGAATTTGTATCATTACTACATTACATTTTATTTTTTGCAATGAAATATAAAATATTGAAACTTGGTTCAATTCTTACATTATGGTGTAAGTTTTTCTACATATCCCATGCCATCAATGTATACTCAACCCAGCAAAACACTAACCATTGCAATCTCTCCTTACATTCTCCAAATACTTCAATCTTGGATCCATTAATAATGGTGAACTGGCAAACCATCAAGAGTACTAAAGTCAGACTTTTTTCTTGTTTTTTTTTTTTTTTTTTAATTTCATTTCCTCATTCTATTTTATGAGATTGGTTTATGTTATTTGATTTCTCATTAAATTTTATATTTGTAGGTTTATTTTATGATATCTCTGATGATGCCAAGATTCCCTTCCTGCAAATGGTAGTAAAAAAAATGTATAACTTTGAGGAGACAGCTTATTTGATAACAAAAATTATGTCTATATGCTTTTCTATTAACAGCATTATATTATATTAATTGTTTTAGGAATAATCTAAGGATTTCTATGTTCGGTATTCTCTTTGGCTCTTTTTAAACCATTGTTTATGTCATGTATGTACCAAAAATACAATTCAGATTTATAAATGCTTTTCATTTCAAATTTGTCTGTTTATGACTAGAACTTATATGAGTAAACCATAACTGTAAAACTAGGGTGGAAACTACTTAGATCTCTTGAAACATTGTAACTTTTTAAAATAAAACAAGAAAAAAAAATTAACCCTCTATTCTTCATAAGGCTGTTGTGAGAGTTAAGTAAGCAAATTGGAAAATGTAGGGGCTTCTCTGGTGGCTCAGTTGGTAAAGTGTCTGCCTGCAATGCAGGAAACATGGGTTCAATCTCTGGGTCAGAAAGATAGCTTGGGTTGGAAAGAGTTTGACACAGCTGAGTTACTAACACTTTCAATTTCTTTCTCCACAGAATCCATAATAAATACACACATATGCAACATACTATTTTGCAGACTTTTATAGATACCAGGTTAGGTACGGGGAGGGAGGTGGGTGGGGGGTTCAGGATGGGGAACACGTGTATACCTGTGGCGGATACATGTTGATGTATGGCAAAACCAATACAATATTGTAAAGCAATTAACCTCCAATTAAAATAGATAAATTTATATTAAAAAAAAAGAATTCCTTTTACAAGCAGAATGACCACATTCTAATATCAAATTTCATCATTCATCATTACATATTTACATTTTATTTATGTAAAGAAAATATAATACAAAAGCTACTAGAAATTAAGATTTAATTTTATATTAATTTTTATTTTATTGTTCACATAGCACTTATATAAATTTTAAAAATAATGTGTCAAATTTTACATTTTCAACTATAGATCCTCAAGATACATAAATAGACTCTCTGTTATATCTCAATGCCGCTGCCAAAATTCACTGTACAATGGTGAGCCCCTGAATAACTAGTATAGCTCTTTTCAGTTCTCCTGAGTTTTTAAAATACGGAGTCATAAACTACAATAGCCCATGAACTACCATGCTTACCATTCCAAAACAAAGCCAAACACTCCTCCATGGGCACTATGTAAAAGAAAGAATCAAGTGAACACTGTAGAATACCTTCACACACAAGTAATGATCACCACCAGGTACACGTAGGTAGGAAGGTATGTTTAGTTGCTAAGTTCTATCCTACTCTTTGTGACCTCATGGACTGCAGCCCACCAGACTCCTCTGTTCATGGGGTGTCCCAGGTAGGAATACTGTAGTGGTACTCCCCTCTTCAGGGGATAAAGTGGAGAATACATATTTTTAATTCGATTCTTTGAAGTATGAAGTCCACTGTTCTGTAAACTTGGAACAACTAAGCTACCCAATACATGCTTTCTTTTCTCAGGATGTGAGATAGAGGAAGAAAATTTAAAAATTAGTTAAAGATGATACAGAAACATGATTTTCAGTCCCATAAGACTAAGAAAGTCATTCTTCCATTTTTTTTACCTGTTGAATTTAGGATAGAATGTGGCTAAAAGGCAGTAAGACTTCCCTGGTGGCTCAGATGGTAAAGTGTCTGCCTATAATGCGGGAGACCTGGGTTTGATCCCTGGGTTGGGAAGATCTCCTGGAGAAGGAAGTGGCAATCCACTCCAGTATTCTTGCCTGGAAAATCCCATGGATGGAGGAACCTGGTAGGCTACAGTCCATGGGGTCGCAAAGAGTCGGACACGACTGAGCAACATTTACTTTACTTTACTTTAAAAGGCAGTAAGTATTCAGGAAAATGGAGAAAATAAAAAGAAAAGTTTAGATATGATCAAACATAAGAAAATTAAATTAACACTGTCAAAAGATTGGTAATCACAGTACAGTGAAAGATACTAGGAAATGATAAGCCTGTATTTTAATCTCAGCTCTGATAGAAATAGAAATTTTAGTATTCTAGAATCTTTCGGTTAAAAGTGACAGAAACTCAACTTCACTTAGCTTAAGCCAAAGAGAATGTTTTCTTTTAGATCACTGATATATTTTGTATCATTTTAAATCTTTCGAGTTTTTTGACATCTATCTTAAGGCTCAGAATATAATTTATTTGGTAAATGCTCAAAGTGCACCTAAAAGGATGGTTACTCTTCATTTATTGAGGAAATAATTGTGTTAAATATCAGATAAGTCAATTTGATTGAAAGTTTTGCTCAAGTACTTTATATCCTTAGTGATATTCTACTTGTTTTATCATTTTCTTATAAGAAAGATACTGAAATTTGTGATTGGACTTGTGAATTTTTAAATTCCTCTTCTTATTCATATTAATTTTTATTTCAATATCTTGAAACTTTGTTATATAATTGTGAATTTGTCTACTTTTTCTTGCAGTCTAGTAATTTTTGATCCATGTATTTTAAAGTTCTGTTTTTTTTTTTGTTTGTTTTTGTTTTTTTTTGCTGTATAACAATGTAACAATAGTGGGAAACTTAAATACATCACTTTCAACATAAGTTATTCAGACAGACAATTAATAAGAAAACATAGAATTTGAATGTGGCTTAGAGGTTAAAGCACCTGCCTCCAATGAGAGAGACCCGGGTTCGATCCCTGGGTCGGGAAGATCCCCTGGAGAAGGAAATGGTAACCCACTTCAGTATTCTTGCCTGGAAAATCCCATGGACAGAGAAGCCTGGTAGGCTACAGTCCATGGGGTCGCAAAGAGTCAGACACAAATGAGCGACTTCACTTTCCTATAAACCAATAGGACATACCAAATATATGCAGACATTCATTTCAACACCACCAGAAGAATATACATTCTTCTCAAGTGCAAACAAACAGAACCTTCTCTGAGATTAATATGTTGGCCAACAAGCTAATTTTAGCAAATTTAAGATTTACATCATATCATGTATTTTTTCTTACTTCAAAGATATGAAACTGAAAATTAATGACAATGAAAAAGAAAATAAAATTACAAATAGATGACAGGTAAACAATACACTTTTGAACAACCAATGGGTCAAAGAATAAATTAAAGCAAAAATAATTTTTAGAAAAATGCAAATGGAAGCACAAAATACTAAAACTTAAAAGATGCAGCAAAAGCATTTCCAAGAAGGAAATTTATGGCAATAAACACCTATACCTACATTAAGAAAAATGAAAAATTTCAAAAAACCTAAACTTTACACCTCAAGAATTAGAAAAAGAAGAATAAAAGAAGCTCAAAGATAGTAGAAGGAAAGACATAACAACAAGTAGAAATAAATGAAATGGAGACAAGAAAAGCAATAGGAAAAATATCAGTGGAACTAAGACATGTTTTTGAACAGATAAGCAGAATTGACAAACTTTTTAGATTGGACAAGGAAAATAAAGGATTCAAACAAAATTATAAATGAGAAAAATTAAGCAAACTTGGGGAAAGAACTTCCTAACAATGACTTTAACAATGATTTCTTAGATATAACACTAAAGCACAAGGAACAAAATAGAGAATTCTTTCATGATGAAAACACTTAACAAATTAGGAATAAAATGAAACTTCCTAAATATGGTACAGAGTACTTTTGAAAATCTTATAGCTAATAATATTCTAAATGGTAATGATTTCACCTTAAAACCAAGACCAAGACTATGATATCCTTTCACCATTTTATTGAACATTGTGTTGAAGATTCTATTCTGGGAAATTAGGTACAAAAAAGAAATGAAAAGACATCCGAGGTGAAAAAAAATGTACATATATTTATTTGAACATGATGTGATCTTTTTTATAGGAAATCATAAAGAAACTGCTTAAAAAAAGCAAACTGATAAAAACTATTAGAATTAATGAGTCCAGTAAGGTTTCAGTATATACAAACTCAGTATACAAATGTCACTTTTATTTCTCTCTACTAGCAATGAACACTCCAAAACAAAATTTAGAAAACAATTGCATTAATAAAATATTCAAAAATCATAAAAATTTCAGAAATAAATTTTACAAAAGAAGTGCAAGACTTGTACACTGAAAACAATAAAACATTGTGTAAAGAACTTGAAGATATAAATAAATGGAAAGACATCCTGTGTTCCTGGATTGAAAGACTTAATATTGATAAGTGAAAATATTCTGTAAATTGATCTATAGATTCAATGGAATCCCTATTAACATCCAGTTACCTTTTTCTTTTTGGCATAAATTGTCCAGCTGATCATATAGCAATGCCTTATTACATATTTAAAGGAAGAACTAAGTTAGAGGACTCACATTTTCTGATTTCACAATTTACTCCAAAGCTACAATGATTAAGAATGAATAAATAAAATATGTTATTAATATATCCACTCAATGATATGTTATTTTGCAATAAAAAGAAATGAACTAATAATACATGCTGCAGAATCGATGAACCTTGACACCATTATACTAAGTAAACAAATTCAGTCACAAAATACCACATGTTTTATGATACCTTTCATATGAAGTGGGAAAATATATATAGAAAAAAAATTAGCCTAGTGCCTACCTAGGACTGGGTTGGGCTTTCCAGTTGGCTGAGTGGTAAAGAATCCACTTGCCAATGGAAGAGATATAGAAGACATGGGTTCAATCCCTGTTTCAGGAAGATTCCCTGGAGTAGAAAGTGGAAACTCACTCCAGTATTATTTCCTGGAAAACCCCATGGAAAGAGGAGCCTGTTGGGCTGCAGCAGTTCATGGTGTTGCAAAGAGTCAGACACAACTGAGCATGCATGCATGAGGGCTGGGCCAAAGGGCTGAAGAGTGCTAGATGTGGGCTTTGTTTTGCGGTTTATAAAAATCTTCTAAACTTAGATTGTGATGATGTATGTACAACTCTGTTAATATGCTAGATCCATTTAATTATACACTTTAAATGGGTCAATTTTATGGGATGTGAATTATATTTCAATAAAGACTTTTTAAAAACCATGGAAAGAAGATGAAACAGCACTTTTCAGAGGCAATTTAATGAAAAGAAAAGCCTGATAAGCCATAATAAAAACAGAGTTGGTTTCTTTCTTTCTTTCTTTCTTTTTTTTTCAGTATTTTACCTTCAGTTTTGAAAGATATTCTAGTTTCCATGGGTATTTCCTATTAAAAAAAATTTTTTTTTTCTTTCAGAATTTCAAAGCTGACACTGCTTTTTTGGCTTTCAATGTATCTGAAAAGAAGTTTGTTATGATTCTTATCTTTGCTATCCTGCATAATTTGCCTTCTCAAACTGTTTTTCAGGCTAAATCAATTTGATTGAATCAATCTGATTAAGAACTGCCTTTAGCTTTCTTTATATTTTTTTATTATTGAGTCTCATTGAACTTCTGTGTTTATAGTTTTATCAAGTTTTGAAAAATTTAAGTTGTATTTCTTAAAATATTTTTTCTAGCCACTGCTCTTTCCGTTTGTTCTGGATACAAATTACACTTACACTGCTTGAAATTGACCCAAAGTTTACTAGTGTGTTTGTTTTATTTTTCAGACTTTATCTCCTCTATGTTTTATTTTAGATAATTTCTATTACTATGGCTTCAAATCACTGTTCTTTTCTTCTCAATATTTAGTCTTCTTTTATTTCCATCGATAATAGTTTTCAGTGAAGACATATTTTTCATCTAAAGAAGCTGGGTTTTGGGTTATTTTATTTCTTCTGGGTCTCATCTTTTTCAATATTTTATCTACACTCTTGGACATATGGAATAGTTATAATTTCTCTTTTAATATTCTTCTTTACAAATATTTTATCTATGTCATTTCTTTTAACAATATTTTTATTCCTTATGAATTGTATTTTCCTGCTTTTTTGCATCCCTAGCTATTTTTACTATATGCAATACATTGTGAGTCTTAGCAGTTGAATACTGGACTTTAAAAAATTGTTTAAATATTCTTCAGCCTTTTTAGTGGTATAGAATTAACTTACATGAAAAAGTTTTATCTTTTATAGTTTTGATCTTATGCTTTGTTAAGTAAAACCAAATCAACTTTTAGTCTAGAAATAATTTTGCCCAGTTTTGCACCAATACTCTAGTAGTGATTTATTTCACTCTGGCTATTTATTGTCCTCTGTGTGCTCTGGGTGTGTGTACTCAGTGGGTAAGTCATGTCTGACTCTTTGTGACCCCGTGGTCTGTAGCCCTCCAGGCTCCTTGTGCCCATGGGCTTTTCTAGGCAAGGATAGTGAAGTGGGTTACCATTTCCTGCTCCAGAGGCTCTTCCCAACCCCGAGATGGAACCTACTTCTCTTACGTCTCCTGCATTGGCAGGCAGGTTCTTTGCCGCTGTATCACCTGTGAGTTCTTGGGGAGTTCCAGTTCTGCTCTTCTTGAGCATTTCTGTTCCTGGTCTTGTACGTGCATGAGCTTGATAAGTACTCAGCTGAAGATTTTCAGGTGTGCAAATCTTTGAAGAGATCTTCAAATCTCTTCAGTGTTTTATTTCTGGAGCTGCCCTCTTTCTGAAGAGAGTCGTGGCCTCCTATTTGTCTTTGGATGTTGGTATCATTTTTTGGTAGCTTTGGCTTGTTTTTATTGATGATTATTCAGCAATTAGTTGTGATTTTGGTGTTTCTGTAAGAAGGGAGTGAGCTTGAAACCAAGTGGGGCCCTGTAGGGCTCCCAGGGGTGGGGGCCCTTTCGTCCCCCCTTTCTGGTAGGAAAGACTCCAGCCTCCATGACTTTCCCTGAGTTCCAAAAGGTGGGCCAAAACAGTTGCTAATCAAGGGAGGAGCAGCCAAGAAATCACCTGAGGCGACATTAAACGGACAGAGAAGCTCATCAAGATAAGGAGACCTGACCACCTGAGACAAAGGAGTGCAAGCCCTGTTCTCTCTGGTGGCTCAGAGGTAAAGAACCTGCCTGCAGTGTGGGAGACCCAGATTGGATCCCTGGGTTGGGAAGATCTCCTGGAGAAGGGCACGGCCACCCACTCTAGTATTCTTGCCTGGAGAATGCCATGGACTGGGGAGCCTGGCAGGCTACAGTCCATGGGGTCGCAAAGAGTTGGACAGGACCAAGTGACTAACACTTTGACTTTCACTTTCAAGCCTCACTCATTCATTAATCTGGTGAGCCCCCATCTTTGAACATCTGTTATAAAACTCTTCATGTATACTATCATGTAAGAAATGAATCGCCAGTCTATATTCGATACAGGATACAGGATGCTTGGGGCTGGTGCACGGGGATGATCCAGAGAGATGATATGAGGTGGAGGTGGGAGGGGGGTTCAGGATTGGGAACTCATGTACACCCGTGGTGGATTCATGTCAATGTATGGCAAAACCAATACAATATTGTAAAGTAAAATAAAGTAAAACAAAACAAAACAAAAAAAACCTTCATCAAATCCTCTGGGGTTGAGACACAGTTTTTCAAGGCAGGAGCCTGATGTGTCTCCCTTGGCCTGGCAAACCAATGTGCTAAGTCACTTCAGTCATGTCCAACTCTGTGCAACTCCATGAACTGTAACCCACCAGGCTCCTCTCTACATGGGATTCTCCAAGCAAGAATACTGAAGTGGGTTGCCATTTCCTCCTCCAGGCAAAGAAATAAAGCTATCCATTCTATTTCACCTAAAACTCTCTATCCAAGATATGATTTTGCACCTGGGTGCAGAGAGGCTGAGCTTCACTAACAAGCTCATGACCTTCTGCTCTGGCATCTTCTCAAAGGACCCAGACCTTTTCATTTTAGTATTTTTTTTTAACATTGCAATATAATACTAATATGAAACAAAGAACTTCAAAATTGGGAAAAGACTACATCAAGGCTATATATTGTCACCCTGCTTATTGAACTTATATGCAGAGTACATCATGCAAAATGCCAGGCTGGATGAATTGAAAACTGGAATCAAGATTTCAGGAGAAATATCAACAATGTCAGATATGCAGATGACACCATCCCCAATGGCAGAAAACAAAGAGGAACTAAAGAACCTCTTGATGAAGGTGAAAGAGGAGAGTGAAAAAGCTGCCTTAAAACTCAACTTTCAAAACACTAAGATCATGGCATACAGTCCCATCACTTCATAGCAAATAGATGGGGAAAAAATGAAAACGGTGGCAGATTTTATTTTCTTGAGCTCCAAAATCACTGCAGTTGGTGACTGCAGCCATGAAATTAAAAGATGCATGCTCCTTGGAAGAAAATTTATGACAAACCTAGACAGCATATTAAAAACTAATGACATCACTTTGCCAACAAAGATCCATATAGTCAAAATTATGGTTTCCCCAGTAGTCAAGAATCGATGTGAGAGTTGGAAGAAAGCTGAGCGCCAAAGAATTGATGCTTTCAAATTGTGGTGCTGGAGAAGACTCTTGAGTGTCCCTTGGACTGCAAGGAGATCCAACCAGTCCATCCTAAAGAAATCCACCCTGAATTGCTGGGGTCCAGCCCTGGTGGATCCAGGGTGATTTGAAGGTGGGGGGACGATGTCAGCGTCTTTGGAAAAATACATATTTAATTACAGATACAGAGAGAGATTAGAAACGGATAGTGTAGTAGGAGAATTAGTGGAGAAAAGAGGCTGAATTCAGCCAGAGAAACGGGAGCAAGAAAGAATCGACATGGTGGAACCAGTCTTTCCGGAAACTGATCCGATTTCTTTATTTTTGTGTTTGCTTATATACCTTTTGTTACACATAGGGATGAATACAGAGTCACGTGGGGGTCTCAGGGATATTACATCATCTTCTGGCCATGAGTGAGACCTGCTGACATTCTATGATCCTTTCTTTCTGATAACCAAAACCTTATTTCTTCCAAGGGTGTTTTTTCTTAAACCAGGCACCACCCTCCAGATAAAGTTGCATTCCTATAGGGTGAGGGTGTAGTGAATTACAATCAAGAAAGGAATTTATTTAACTCAAGGTTAACAGGATTAATCTTAAAGGTTAATACTTATTTCTCCTATATGTTTAAAGGTTAATACTTATTTCTCCTATATGTTAGTTATATTCATTATACAGGCAGGGAATATGGAGATTTAGCAGCAAACATCAGCCCATCAAATGAAAATCCTTTTACCAATGTTCCCCTTAAGATCTATTTAGTCTTAAGATAGTGATAAAGTTACATTTTTACATAACAAAGACACAGTGATTTATAACAAAGCACAGTGATCTATTACAAAAGAGAAAATCCATTAACTCAGAAAGTCTAGTATTGCTAACATCAAAAACTACTATATTTCCTTTTCTATATTCCAAATACATTGATTAATATATTCCCAGGTGCCTAAGGATATGGAGGCCTCGTGGCAATTATTGACTCAATGATAAGAAAAAGCCCAATGCTAATTAAGACTCTCAAAATACTCCAAAACTCTCTGTGCTGTTTATGGTTGAGAGGTGGTAAATGATCATGTGGCAGGAGTATGGATAATCCTGTCACACAAGCTAGTCTGTCAGCAGAGAGGTTTGACCTGAGACATCCTTGTCCCACCCAGAGCAGGGAATTAGCAGCAATCATTGACACAACAAATGAAAAATCTTTCACCAATATAATTCCTAACCAACCCACTCTACCAATAATTTCTAACTCCCCAAAAGAATTTGCCTTTAGTAAGTCTAAAACATCTCGTGCCTCTCAGATTGGGAGGCTGTAAACAATCACATGTGGCTGAACAAACCTATACAGGTGGGATAGATAACCTTCAGAGGAGTTCGTAAGCTGAAACACTCTTGTCACGCCCAGGAATTTTTATTGCCTTGGAGCTGCACGTTTACTCCTTCTCCGAGAGAAACGGTTATGGGGGAGAGCATAAAACAGACTCTGGTTTTGGGGTAGATGCTCGGGAACAGGGGGTTTCCTGAGGCTTGATCACGCCTTTGCGTATGCCAAGCCTCCTTCCTCATGACCTTTGCCATGGGCGGAGTTCCTCACGCTGGCCCTCAACACTGAATAGTCATTGAAAGGACTGATGCTGAAGCTGGAGCTCTAATACTTTGGCCATGTGATATGAAGATTCAACTCACTGGAAAATATCATGATGCTGGGAAAGATTGAGGGCAGGAGGAGAAGGGGACGACAGAAGATGAAATGGTTGGATGGTAACACTGACTCAAAGGACATGAGTTTGAGCAAACTCTGGGATATAGTGAAGGAAAGGGAATCCTGGCGTGATGCAGCCCATTGTGTTGCAAAGAGTAGGACATGACTTAGTGACTGAAGAAAAGCAAATAATCTTTCCTAGAAATTTTTATTTTATTTTAGAAAAGTTTAAAGTTTGTATTTTATTTTAGAAAATCATGATACTTAGAAATAAATCAAACTTATTTAAATACCAGGTCTGTATAGAAAAAGAAGAGAATCTGCCTTTTAACACCATTGATGTACATGTTGCCATTATGTCATAGAACTTTGAAGGATAAAATTAAAGCTTTGCTGTGTACATAATAAATAATGTGATATGTTCAAATAATGATTTTAAATATACACATGCACACATACATACACACATATCTGTATGTTTATAAGTGTGTTTTATATATATATGTGATATTTATGCATAAGTAGAAACCCCACACCAGTACTCTTGCCTGGAAAATCCCATGGATGGAGGAGCCTGGTAGGCTGCAGTCCATGAGGTTGCTAAGAGTTGGAAACGACTGAGCGACTTCACTTTCACTTTTCACTTTCATGCATTGGAGAAGGAAGTGGCAACCCACTCCAGTGTTCTTGCCTGCAGAATCCCAGGGACAGAGGAGCCTAGTGGGCTGCCATCTATGGGGTCGCACAGAGTCAGACACGACTGAAGTGACTTAGCAGCAGCAGCAGAAATAGAAATATCTATACATATATTTAAAAATAAACGGAGAAAAATAAAGTATGGAGCTGTATAAATTTCAGACAAAGGATATTTCAGAATGAGAAAATACCTAAAATTTATAATCTCAGTTTACACATGTAGGATGATAGAGAAAAAAGATCAATTTATATTTGAAGCAAGCATAAGAAAATAAATAACAAAAATTATAGCAGAAATTGATGAAACTGAAAGCAGACAAGCATTAGGGAAAATGAACAAAACCAAAAGCTTGTTCTTTGAAAAGCTCAATTAAATTGATAAATTTGCAGTTAGATGAAACAAAGCAAGGTTGTTTTTCTTCTCATTACTATTCAACATCATACTAAAAGTCCTAGTTAGTGCGGTATGACAAGGTAAGGAAATAAAAGGTATACAAATTAGAAAGAAATTAAACACAGGAAAAAAAATGCTGTAACTAATAAGTGAGTATAGGAAGATCACAGGAAACAAGATTATAGACAAAAATCAATAGCTGCACTATATACTGCAAAGAGCAAGTAGAACTTGAAAATTGAAAATATACATAGATATGTGCATGAGTTAGTATACACACATATATTTCCCTGTTATGTCAACTGAGAAGGTCTAGAAGAGAACACTCCAGTAAAAAAAAAACGCCCGTATCTTGGTTTCTTATAGTGTTTCCCGTACAAGAAACCAGGGCTCCCTGGAGAATGGCTGACTTAGGACTGGAGCAGGAGATTTACAAGATGTGCCTAGAGCATTCTGCAGTGCCAGAAAGTACAAAAGTGCTCATAAACAAACAAACACCACATGATGGGGGTATGTCAAAGAGACACAGCGAACTGAAAGAGCTCCCAGTGGCTGAAAGCTGGAACAACTTGAGCAACAAAATAAATGGTTTTGTATTGAGTTACAACTCCAGCATAAAATAAATATTCATGAAACTCTGTTGAAGTAAGTGGAAAAATAAAATAAGTGAAGAAATAAACAGATGGGGGCTAATCTCTTGCAGAAGAATTCCAAATGATTTATGTAGATACTGATTCAAGGATGTGGTATACTGCTCCTTACTCCTTATCTGTGAACTGTGCATAATGACTTTCTTACAGAGGTGACAAAAGGCAAGGGAGAAACATATTGGAGAATCTTGTCAAACACGACCTCAGTCATATGATCAAACTTAACAAGAGAAGTAACATATCAATAAAATGTTCTCTTGATACGATGTGATAACATTGGCACTTTATCTTTGGGTCCTTCCAAAAATACAAACCTAACTTAATCAGAGGGATTGGGGGCAGGAGGAGAAGGGGACGACAGAGGATGAGATGGCTGGATGGCATCACTGACTCAATGGACGTGAGTCTGAGTGAACTCCAGGAGTTGGTGATGGACAGGGAGACCTGGCATGCTGCGATTCATGGGGTCGCAAAGAGTCGGACACGAATGAGTGACTAAACTGAACTGAACTGAACTGAACTGAATCATGACAAAAACATCAGAAAAATTACAATTGAGGCCTATGCTATAAAACATCTGACCAGTATTCCTGAAACCTATGAGGTTATGTAAAAGGAGGAAATTCTGAGATATTGTAACAGCCAAGAGAACCCTCAGATATACGAGGTTCCTGGAACAGAAAAATGACATTAGATAAAAATCAAGCAAACCTGAATAAACCACAGGTGCTTCAGTGGCAAAGAATCCATCCACCAAACAGGAGACCTGGGTTCGAGTCCTGTGTTGGGAAGATCCTCAGAGTAGGAAATAGCAACCCACTCCAGTATTCTTGCCTGGGAAATTCCATAAACAGAGGAGCCTGGTGGGCTACAGTCCATGGGGTTGCAAAAGGGTCATATATGATTTAGCAACTAAACAACGATAACTGATATTTGTTCATTGACTGGAACCAACATTCCATACTAATGTCAAGTGTTAATAAAAAGGGAAATATGGGTCAGGGACTTCCCTCGTGGCTCAGATGGTAAAGCGTCTGTCTACAATGGGGGAGACCTGGGTTCGATCCCTGGGTGGGGAAGATTCCCTGGAGAAGGAAATGGCAACCCACTCCAGTACTCTTGCCTAGAAAATCCCATGGACGGAGGAGCCTGGTGCGGGCTACTGTCCATGGGGTCTCAAAGAGTTGGACACGACTGAGCGACTTCACTTCACTCTGTATCATCTTTGTAACTTTAGAAATTTGACACTCTCCTAAATAAAAATATATTTAAGAAAGAAAATAAAAGCAAAAGGATTGATTTGTCAACCAGGATGTTATTGAGCCAACTGCAAAGTTTTAGGACCTGAGACCTTCCATATCTGGTAAGCTGCTGATGTTGCTACTGCTGCTAAGTCGCTTCAGTTGTGTCCGACTCTGTGCAACCCCATAGACAGCAGCCCACCAGGCTCCGCCGTCCCTGGGATTCTCCAGGCAAGAGTACTGGAGTAGGTTGCCATTGCCTTCTCCGATATCTGGTAAAGCAGATGTTAACAATGTTAAGTGGACCTTTACAAGGCAATTGGAGGGTGTTCTCATAACTTTTTTTGTGGTCTCAGTTTCTATAATTTTCTAATGTCTATAATTTATGTCTCCATTCTTGAAGCATCCTAGGAACATGTAAACACTCTCTATTGTCTCTAACATTAAATAATCCTTCTGAAACTACTATTCAACTTTCTTTCTGGGATCTCACTGTTCATTTCAGAAAATCTGGCTGCAGTAGTAATTGGCTTCACTTCCTCACCCTCTATAGTATACTCAGACTAGTCAGTCTGCATCATGCCACTAAAAATACTCTTGTCAACATTACCAGTGACTTCCAAACATTCAATTCAAAGATTTGCTTATCTGATTTTAGCCAAATTCTCAACATTTGGCACAAATAACTCTCCCATCTTCTGGAAACACTCTTATTTTGATTTCATCGTAACACACAACTTTTTTTTCCTGCCTTACTAGCTTTTTCATTTTAGGCTCTTTCCTTTAATTCTCTTTTTCTGTTAGGCCTCTAAATGTTACAGTACATGAGGGCTCTATCTAACATCCTCCACTGCTCTTCATATATACTATTTACTTAGGTGGTTGCAACATTTCCATTTAGTTATTAATACATATTTCAAATTCAACAAAGTCAAACAGCTCTTATTTTAATTCCACTGATTTATTTCTCTCTACCTTTCTGACTGCAGCCATGAAATTAAAAGACATTTACTCCTTGGAAGGAAAGTTATGACCAACCTAGATAGAATATTAAAAAGCAGAGACATTACTTTGCCAACAAAGGTCTGTCTAGTCAAGGCTATGGTTTTTCCAGTGGTCATATGTGGATGTGAGAGTTGGACTGTGAAGAAGGCTGAGCGCCGAAGAAATGATGCTTTTGAACTATGGTGTTGGAGAAGACTCTTGAGAGTCCCTTGGACTGCAAGGAGATCCAACCAGTCAATCCTAAAGGAGATCAGTCTGGGTATTCACTGGAAGGACTGATGCTGAAGCTGAAACTCCAATACTTTGGCCACCTCATGCGAAGAGTTGACTCATTGGAAAAGACCTTGATGCTGGGAGGGATTGGGGGCAGGAGGAGAAGGGGATGACAGAGGATGAGATGGCTGGATGGCATCACCGACTCAATGGACATGGTTTGGGTAAACTCCAGGAGATGGTGATGGACAGGGAGGCCTGGCGTGCTGTGATTCATGTGGTTGCAAAGAGTCGGACACAACTGAGGGACTGAACTGAACTGAACTTTCTCTATCTCAGTAAATGGTACAATCATCTATTCTGTTGTTCAGAAAATAAACATAAAATTTTCCAAATCATTGCCAAGTCCTTCTGATTTAACTTGCAAACATTACCTGTTCCCATCTAATATTCTCCATCTACATCACTAACATCTCAATTCAATCATTTTCACCATTAACATAGGATTCAGTAAGACCACTTACAGACCAATGTCTATTTATCTGTTTATCAATGTTCTATGGTATTTAAACAAAATTTTCTTAAAAATCCCTACCCTGCATGCAGATGGTAACCCACATCTTTCTACAGGGTATTTGCAAATATGTGTGTAGATTTCAATTTTTATAATATTTTCTATCCCTTAGTTTGTAAACCTGATGGACTCTGGTTTAGAGTTCATGTATTTTTAGAGTTGATGTATACATTTAGAGTGCATGTATTTTTCCTCCTCTGGTTGTTTTCTTCTCTGACACATGGCATTGTGATATGGGACACAATCCTCTTACAAGGCTTTTTCTCAAGTACACTTACACAAAGCATAGATGTAAATTTTTACCAACATTTGAAGTATTCTGGAAAATCACAATGGAGTACCAAAAGACTCAGTGTTAGATGTTGTTATTTTTAAGAATATCTCAAACATTCTCAGTGCTCATAATCTTCTTAATAGTGTTTTTTTCCCCCTTTATACTCACAAATTGCAATTTTTCATAGCACTTTTTCTTCTCTTACTTAGTTTTCTGTATACTGATATTCCTGTAAATTTATTTTGCAGTCCAGCTTACATACAATTTATTATACTGCCTCTTTCCAAACCATGTCTCAGTGGAGGCAGGCAGGAGAGAGAGGGCGTCCTGCATCTTTCACATTCAAAGTGATCTATCAAATTATTTTTCTAAATGAAAACCACCTACTCCAGACAGAAACTATTCTATTCCTTAAGGCATAAAAGCAAGCATTTTAAAAGCTCTAATATGCATATATTTATTCAAACATTTCCTAGCAATGGTATCCTTTGACTATGCAATACACTCCAGATTTTTAAAAATACATAATCTGTTCCTCATATTCTGTTCTTAACGTTGCTGCTGCTAAGTCTTGTCAGTCATGTCTGACTCTGTGAGACCCTATAGATGGCAGCCCACCAGGCTCCCCCATCCCTGGGATTCTCCAGGCAAGAACACTGGAGTGGGTTACCATTTCCTTCTCCAATGCATGAAAGTGAAAAGTGAAAGTGAAGTTGCTCAGTCGTGTCCGACTCTTAGCGACCCCATGGACTGCAGCCCACCAGGCTGCTCCGCCCGTGGGATTCTCCAGGCAAGAGCACTGGAGTGGGGTGCCGTCGTTATCTTCTCTTAAATCCCCGTGTGCATGTCATGCTGTGGTCAAAATGGTAAGTTTCTCCTTCTTTAACCAGACTGCAACCTTTCATGCTTCTGTACCTTTCCTCATACATGTCATTTTCGCCAGGAATATCCTTCCAAGTTGCCCTCCCAGGAGAGTTCATGTGTTAAGCACAATTCTCACATTTTTCTCTTTAGGCCCCAAGTAGAACAACGTGCTCTTTTCCAGGTTCCTCAGCTCCTTCTTGTCTATACCACCAATCAAAGTAGATTATAATTATTGATCTGAGAATCTTTTCTTCTTGACAAGACTGTGTATCCCTTGAAAAAAATTTTTTCTTGGTACCCCAGCAGCAAAGAGTTCTAATTGTTGATACACATTTCTTTTCACTGTGATTGTTTTTAATGCACAGTTATACTAATTCTTTATTTTTTGGGTTCATAGTTGACCTTTATTCATCTGACCCTTTAGATCTCTGCTCCTGAAAGAAATATCTTCACAATTTCAGGTCATATTGTTAGATGGATTTAACTTAAGCTTGCTCTTCAATATCCCTATATTTTTAGGGATGATGGCTAATCTTTCTAACCCTCATTTATTTCTCTGTACAATGGGCATCATAGTGCCATAATTACAGGGTTTTTTGGAAACACTTACTAGATGATGCTAAAATAAATATTCAGAAATGTTTATTAGAAATAAAGAACAAGCTGCATTAATGAAGGATTTCTGAAAATATAGCTCAGTTCTGGGTACCATATCAAGTATTTTAAGTCCAGTCTTTGTCCTCCACCTCTTACTTTCCCTCAAATTAACTCCTCCCAAACTATAATGAGTAATTTCCTCTTTGAAGAGGACATTTTCTTTTTCAGATTAAATAATTAGAATTATCCGCCCTTCACTTCATGTTTTGACCTCTAAGCATGTGCTTGTAAGCAAAGTTTAAAGCAGGAGTTCTGTCTCAAGGCTGGAATAGCACATCTTTGAATTATGGAATCACTACATTGTTTATTGATAAAAGTCATATGGCAAAAACAAAAACTTTAGAATTTATGCAGGAATATACATATGGGTTGCTATGGTGAGGCAATTTGAGGAGCTGAAGTATCATGAAGATAGTTATGGATTATACATTATAAGGTTTTTATTTTGTACATTTTAATCATCTCTTTTTGGGCCATAATGGATGCATGTTTTATAAAGCCTCTTATTTTTTTGTGACTTGAAATATTTCTATGATGAGAAACAATGGGTTGAAATTCAATAGTCTCATGTCTGTTAATGATTATTTTTGTTCTCAGATTTTCTGATATGATAAAATTAGGTTTTAGTTGTCACAAAATGGATTCCATCTTTTTCATCTTCTGAATGAAATTGTTAAATTATTTCAAGCTGTTCAGTAATTAAAAATAATTTGTTTGCCAATTTAAACACAGTTGATTCAGCCCAGAGCCTTCTTAAAATCAAATAATGCAAGCTAGTTTTTTAGCCAAAGGAACAAAACAATCAGATTAAACTACTAAAATATTCAGATAGTCTAATTGTGCTTCTGGAAGCTAGCTCAAAGAGTTAAGCAAGACAATATCAGATTCTTTTAAAGATAACAGTAAGTATTTAACATATGAATACGTGCATAAAAATATTAACATTTTATGTTACAGTGCCAGAGAACAGCTTCCAAAGAAAAGTCTCACCCTTGACCTGCACCTGAGAGGCTTCCTCTGTCTTTAGAACATTCCGCTTCATCAGTGTGTTTTTACGTGAAGTCTTAGGCCACAGGACTATTTTGACAGTGTTGTTTATGATTGAGCCTTGGCCCAGGTGGTATCAGCTTGACCTCTGGAGGGGCTGGAGACTGAGTTAACTAAAGTCAGCCATGTAGGCGGTCAGCCATGCTGATGTGACTGACCCCCTGGACACTAAGACTTGAGTAAGCTTCCCTGATTAAGAATACTTTACGAACGTTGCCACACATCATTGATGGTAGAAATAAGTGCTCTCTCCATGATTCCACTGGGGAGAAGACAACTATAAATCTGTGCTATTTTCTTCTGGATTTTACCCTGCATAAATTTTCCTCTTGCTGATTTTAGTCTGTGTCTTTTGCTATAATAAACTGTAGCCATAAAGATGATGGTTTTTCTGAGTTCAGCGCATCCTTCCAGAGAATTGTCTAACTTGAAAGCAGATTTGGGGATCTACCAACTGCATTTTTGTACATGCAATCTTGGGTGGTCCAGCAGTTAAGAATCCACCTTCCACTGCAGTGGGTACGGGGGATGTAGGTGCAATCCCTGAGATTCTAGATGCTGTGGGGCAACTATGGAGCCCAGCACCACAACAAGAAAGAAATCTTTGTGCCGCAATGAAAGAACCCACACACTATAGCAAAAGAATGCCACATACAACTACCACCTGATACAGCCAAATAAATAATTTTTAAAAATGCATTCTCCAGTAGTTAATGGTCACTCTTCTTTTTATACAAAACCTGCTTTAATTTTCTGCATAGAACATTTTAGGACTATTTATGTATTTATTTTGTTACTTATAACAAATATCAAAAGACTATGCAGAAGGAGTGCTCTGTGATGTCCTGGATGGGTGGGATGGGGGTGGGTGGGAGGACAGTCTAAGAGAGAGGGTAAGTATGTACACATGTAACAGACTCACTTCACCGTACTGCATAGAACTTTTAACTTTTTTAGTCAAATACCTTTTCTGAAGGTATATAACTATATCCCTAGCAGTTTTGAGCAATACATGATGCAAGAAGGCATTCAATAAGTACTTTTCAATTGAGTGAATTGATGGCTATCTACCTTGATCCTATTATTTCTTTACTGTGTTAAGAAAGTAAAACTGTTTTCAGGTGATGTCTACCAGTAAGCATCTTACCATCCTTATAAATGCCCCATGTCAGCCACCACCCCTTGGATCCCATTCCCTTTAGAGCAAAATTCCTCAGAAGAGTTGTCCAGTCTTATACTCTTAATTTCTTTCCTTAAATCTTTCTTAAATTCAATCCCATAAAAATTGTTTTTTCTTTTTTGTCTCTACAGAGATCCTGGCTATCCAATGATCTTCACATTGCTAAATAAAATAGTCAAGTTCCAGATGTCTTACTAGTTGACCATCACTGGTTTTTGTCAGAGTTGATTATCCCCTCTTTTTTGAAAGATTATATTTTTGTTTGACTTTCATGAAAAGTCAGATCCTGATTTTCCACCTACTTTTTGGCTGATATGTTTCGTAATATTTTGTTCATTCTTTCTCTAGTTCTCATTCTCTAAATATTGGAATACATCAGGATTTGTTCTTGGAGTTCTTGTTTTTTCTATTTACATTTATATCCATAGAAATCTCATACATTCTCTTGTATGTATATGCATAATCGAATTACTTTGCTGTATAGCAAAAATTAATATGATATTGTAAATCAACTATTCTTCAATTTAAAAATAAATAAGAAACAAGTTTTCCTATTTCAGCCAAGGTTTTTTTTTTTTTTTTTGGCTGCCATATTCATTTTCTTTTTAAATATTCCATTTTCCCTGTGTAACAGGAAAATTGTTTTCCAATAAGGCAAATGGATTATAATTTGCTCCCTGAAAATAGACATGACAAGTTATAACAAAAAGAAATTCACACATTCTCTATAATCCTAAGTATCATATTTATGCTGATTATTTTAAAATTCTTATCTTCATGTCAGACATCTACTTTAAACTCTGGATTCATTTATTAAACCACTTAATATCTTCAACTAGCTATTCAATAGACAAGCCAAACTTACAAGTCTAATTTTAAACATTCAAATATTCATTGCCAAACTCCTGATATCTCCCCCATATTTGTTCATCCAAAATCTTTCTCCATCTCAATGAATGGTTACTATACACTTACAGTTTCTTGGCCCAAACCCATGAGCCCCTCCTTAATTTTTCTTTTCATTCTTTCTCCTCAATCATTAGGAAACCCATGCCTTCTACCTTCAAAGGTCTACTATTTCTCTCTACCTTACTATCCTTATGTCACCATAGTAGGCCTAATCATCTAAGCCAGTATCATCTCTTACCCGATCAGTATGACTATTAGCCCCTAATTGTTCTTCCTGCTACCTCTCTGACTCCTCTACATTTTACTCACAGCAATTAAATGATTAAATAAATGATAGCACAGCAATTAAGTGATATTGTTGCAGTGTAAGTTAAATGGGTCATTTCTATTTTCAGGACTCTCAAATGGCTTTATTAAAGGAAAGGTATTTCAAATAGCCTTTAAAACTGCATGTGCCTTCTCTTCACTCATTATGTCATCACTCTCTGATGTTATCTTCTACTTTTTACTTCTCTTTTCCATAGGCCAGTCACCCAGTTCTCACTGGCTGTTCTTTACACACTCCATTACTTTGGCCACCTGACGTGAAGAGCCGACTCATTGGAAAAGACCCTGATGCTGGGAAAGATTGACCACAAGAGGAGAAGAGGGTGACAGAGGATAAGTTGGTTAGATAGCATCACTGACTCAATGATCATGAATCTGAGAAAACTCTGGGAGATAGTGAAGGACAGGGAAGCCTGGCGTGCTGCAGTCCATGGGGTCACAAAGAGTCTGACGCGACTTGGAGACTGAACTATAACAACACAGTCCAGGGATACTTCTTCCCCAGGATATTTACACTCACTGTTCCCTCTGCTTGTAAGGCTGCTCTTCAAGTTATCTGCCTGGCTGATCCTTTCACCTCTGTTAGTCCTTTCATCAGATGTCACCTTCTTAATGAAAATCTTCCTTGTCACTCCAAATGAATGAGCAATCCCCCACACACTTCCATCAGTATTTCAGAATTTTCAGCCATTCTACAGTGATTTTTTTTTTCTTTTCCCTGTCATTTCTCTAAAACCTGGTGGGTCAACAGTTATTCATCATTTTTGTATATTACTTATCTCTCCACTAAAGTTCCATGATGACAGGATCTATATTTTTAGTATGTAAAATAAAGCCTGCCACATAAAGGTCAATCAATTTAATTATTGCTGGTTAATCTTTCTATAATAGAGACTTTTTTTAAAAACCAGTAAACTAAGTAAATAGATATTGAATAAAAGTCACCATAAAAACATGCAACAATCACCTACTGATTAGCACAGGGAACTCTGCTCAATATTCTGTAATAAAATAACTGGGAAAAGAATTTGAAAAAAGAATAGATACATGTATAACTATATCTATCTATATATATCCACCTGCAATGCAGGAGACCCTGGGTTTGATCCCTGTGTTGGGAAAATCTGCTGGAGAAGGGGATGGCTATCCAGTCCAGTATTCTTGCCTGGGGGATCTCATGGACAGAGGAGCCTGGTGTGTTACAATCCATGAGGTCACAAAGAGTTGGAAATGACAAGCTACTAAGCCCACACACACACTCACAACATCATTAATCAACTTCAATATAAAATTAAAAAAGGTTAAAAACGTTGAATAAACATGTGGAATAAGTTTTCAGTCCCCAAATTCTCCTATTTATTAGCAGAGTTGGTTACCCAAAGTTTTTAATGTGTCAAATTATCAGATTCTTGAAAGATGGCTATAATAATATAATTTCTAAAAAAAAAAAAATTGTATGAGGATTGAATCAGGTAACTTGTAGTGTTGGACATTTTAGTAAACTTTCAATAATGTTGGTTCTCATTGTCTCTTTAGATATGGTGTGCAGTGTGTGTCAGGGGATAGTTTACAAAATAATGTCAATGTGGTGACAGTGGAAGAGAGAAATAGATTTCAGGGACTAAATCTGATAGAGTCGATGGATGGAAGTTTGTGCCATTGTACAGGAGACAAGGATCAAGACCACCCCCAAGAAAAAGAAATGCAAAAAAGCAAAATGGCTGTCTGCGGAGGCCTTACAAATAGCTGTGAAAAAAAGAGAAGTGAAACTAAAGGAGAAAAGGAAAGATATACCCATTTGAATACACAGTTCCAAGGAATAGAAAGGAGAGACAAGAAAGACTTTCTCAGTGATCAATGCAAAGAATTAGAGGAAAACAATAGAATGGGAAAGAGTAGAGATCTCTTCAAGAAAATTAGATACCAAAGGAACATTTCATGCAAAGATGGGCTCAATAAAGGACAGAAATGGTATGGACCCAACAGAAGAATATATTAAGAAGAGGTGGCAAGAATACACAGAAGAACTGTACAAAAAGATCTTCATGACTCAGATAATCATGATGGTGTGATGACTCACCTAGAGCCAGATATCCTGGAATGTGAAGTCAAGTGGGCCTTAGGAAGGATCACTATGAACAAAGCTAGTGGAGGTGATGGAATTCCAGTTGAGCTATTTCAAATCCTGAAAGATTGATGCTGTGAAAGTGCTGCACTCAATATGCCAGCAAATTTGGAAAACTCAGTAGTGGCCACAGGACTGGAAAAGGTCAGTTTTCATTCCAATCCCAAAGAAAGGCAATGCCAAAGAATGCTCAAACTACAGCACAATTGCACTCATCTCACACACTAGTAAAGTAATGCTCAAAATTCTCCAAGCCAGGCTTCAGCAATACGTGAACCGTGAACTTCCAGCTCGTTTTAGGAAAGGCAGAGAAACCAGAGATCAAATTGCCAACATCCTCTGAATCATCAAAAAAGCAAGAGAGTTCCAGAAAAACATCTCTTTCTGCTTTATTGACTATGCCAAAGCCTTTAACTGTGTGGATCACAATAAACTGGTAAATTCTGAAAGAGATAGGAATACCAGACCACCTGACCTGCCTTTTGAGAAACCTGTACACAGGTCAGGAAGAAACAGTTAGAAATGGACACGGAACAACAAACTGGTTCCAAATAGGAAAAGGAGTACATCAAGGCTGTATACTGTCACCCTACTTATTTAACTTATGCAGAGTACATCATGAGAAATGCTGGACTGGAAGAAGTACAAGCTGGAATCAAGATTGTCAGGAGAAATATCAATAACCTCAGATATGCAGATGACACCACCCTCATGGAAGAAAGTGAAGAACTAAAGAGCTTCTTGATGAAAGTGAAAGAGGAGAGTGAAAAAATTGGCTTAAAGCTCTACATTCAGAAAATGAAGATCATGGCATCCGGTCCCATCACTTCATGGTAAATAGATACAAGTCAGTGGAAACAGTAGTTGACTATTTTGGGGGGCTTCAAAATCACTGCAGATGGTGACTGCAGCCATGAAATTAAAAGACACTTACTCCTTGGAAGGAAAGTTATGAACAAACTAGACAGCATAATAAAAAGCAGAGCCATACTTTGTCAACAAAGGTCCATCTAGTCAAGGCTATGGTTTTTCCAGTAGTCATATATGGATGTGAGAGTTGGATCATAAAGAAAGCTGAGCACTGAAGAATTGATGCTTTTGAACTGTGGTGTTGGAGAAGACTCTTGAGTGTCCCTTGGACTGCAAGGAGATCCAACCAGTCCATCCTAAAGGAGATCGGTTCTGGATGTTCACTGGAAGGACTGATGTTGAAGCAGAAACTCCAATACTTTGGCCATTGATGCAAAGAGCTAACTCATTTGAAAAGACTCTGATGCTGGGAAAGATTGAATGTGGGAGGAGAAGAGGACAACAGAGGATGAGATGGTTGGATGGCATCACTGACTCAATGGACATGAGTTTGGGTGAACTCCGGGAGTTGGTGATGGACAAGGAGTCCTGGTGTGCTGCGGTTCACAGGGACGCGAGTCGATCTGAACTGAGTGACTGAACTGAACTGAGCGACTGAACTGAACTGAACTGAATGCAGTGACATTTCCATTTTTTCTTCTTTCATTTGGACAGACTGAAATGACTGTAGAGGAGAAATTTGCCAGGCATCCAGTCTTTGATACTCTAGAGAAGAAACCCTAGCTGTGCAAAACTAAAGAGCAGCATCTTCCAAGGTTTGCAGCTGTGAGATAATCATAAGCTTGAGAACATTCTGAGCCAGGAAGCTGACAGCAAAGTGTTTCCAATTCCCAAAACCTACATTTGTCTTTAATGACTGCCATTGTCTAATGTCATCCCCCTTACAAGGTGGTAGCTTTGCTGAATAGATTTGGGGAGGCAGAGGCAGCCCCTCAAATATGTGATCACCATGGTCCTGTAATTGGCAGGCAGGTGAACTGGTCAGGCTGTTCCTTTGGTTCTGGCTATTTTGAAAATGAAAAGAAATACAAGGTAACTGTAGCCCTATCACCAATTGCCTTGGAAACGACAGTCAATTTTCCTTTTGTACTTAGCAGAAACACCAGTGGTATCACCTAGTGGGTGGGGAAACCTTATTGTCTAGGTGTAATCAGTGTGGTCTGAGGGCTTTGTGAAATGTCCATTCTTTTGTAAGTAAGTGGAAGTATTCACAAAAGTTCACTTGTCATCTCCTTTTAGTGAAAAATGATTCACTTTCTGTGTCAGTAGTATCTGCTGCTGCTCCTAAGTCGCTTCAGTTGTGTCCGACTCTGTGCGACCTCATAGACGGCAGCCCACCAGGCTCCCCGTCCCTGGGATTCTCCAGCAAGAACACTGGAGTGGGTTGCCATTTCCTTTTCCAATGCATGAAAGTGAAAAGTGAAAGTGAAGTTGCTCAGTCGTGTCCGACTCAGTGACCCCACGGACTGCAGCCCACCAGGCTCCTCCATCCATGGGATTTTCTAGGCAAGAGTACTGGAGTGGGGTGCCATTGCCTTCTCCAAGTAGTATCTACAGATTATATAATATTTATAACTAGGCTACTAAGATCTTAAACTCTCCATGCACTTAACATGAAACTTAGAAAGATGCAAACTGTTCTCACAAAAATGCTTTTTCGGGAACACTCACCAATCCTTTCCCTCACTGTCAAATCCAAAATAATACTAAGAGACAAAAATTATACAGCAAATGCATGGAGCTAGAGTGAATTATAAATTTTCCAATGTGAATTCTTTAGCATTGCTGCCAAAAGCTGTTGTGGAAAGCTCTATAATTTGGCATAAAGTGGGCTGGCCCTGTGCTGTCAATTAGCTAAGAGAAACCACACACATCTACATCAGCAATACAAGGCTGGAAGAATATCCAAATTTTTGTACATTGCTTGCTGAGTTGTAATTGAATTTGTCTCTGCTCATTCCACAGGATAAGTTGGTTATCCGTCGTGAAGAAAGAAAAATAAAGGAGAAAATAATATCTAGAAATAATGATGCTACCTCAGCTCTAGGAATGCATTTTTCAAGTGTTTATATAATGTCATTGTTTTAGCAGTACACAATCCAATGACAGGGGCTTCCCAGGTGGTTCTGTGGTAAAGAAGCTGCCTGCCAAGGCAGGAGACAGGAGACACAGGTTTGATCTCTGGGTCAGAAAGATAATCTGGAGGAAATGGCGACCCACCCTAGTATTCTTACTTGGAAAATCCCATGGACAGAGGAGCCTGGCAAGCTACAGTCCATACAGTTGCAAAGAGTCCTACACAACTGAGAGACAGAGCACACACACACACACACACACACACACACACGATATCCCAATGACAGCCATCTTTAGGCATTCAAGTCCATTAGCATTTAGTAGTCAATGTCAATTGATAAGTAGCCAATATAAATGAGGACAGTGGGTAGAGATCTCATCAGGGTAGACAATTGTTCCTGAACTCTACTATCATTGTGTTTGACCTGACTCTCAATTGTATGCTCTCGGTTGTCACTTGTCACTTCCCATAACGAACTTAAGTGATATATTGAATCCTCAGGGATTTAACTGCTTCAAGTGGCATTTCTTGAAATATGCTACTTAGTACTTTCACAAATCTGCATGCTAAATGGTATAACTCTCACTCTACACAGGATTGTTACTGGATGTCAGAAGACAGATTAGGAACAAAAGGAGGTGGCCAAGGGGAACAAAAAGAGTAATGACTTGGGATTTATTGCACAGCCATTAACTGATTACTTTCTGTGTACTTCAATGTACAATAAAAGCATCATCCTGTTTCTCTCCTCAAGAAAATTCCAATTTAATAACCTATCAAGCTATCCAAGGAAAGATCAAGTTCTAAATCCTAATTCAGTCCTGCATTAGCCACTTGACTTTTGGCAAATAATTGTTTTTTTTTTTTTTCCAGTTGAAGTATAGTTGATTTATAATACTATATTAGTTTCAGATGTACAACAATGTGATTCAGTATTTCTATAGGTTATACTCCATTTCAAGTTGTTAAGCAAGTAATTGTTTAATTTGATTTAGCATTGGTTTCATAACCTGTAAAAATATCTTGCAGAGAAGTTAAAAAACAATGTACGTAAAAGTGCTTAGTAGTAGACATATAGTAGACACACATGTATATTTTTTGCTTCCCTTAGGACTGTCATGAGAGTGTATGCTCCTCAGTTTTTATCTTGTCCCATTAAAGCCCCCTTGGTGTGTCACAGCTCTCGGGTCTTGGGTATATCGTGTTATAGTTCTCAGGTCTCGAAAAGACTGTGTTATAGCTCTTAGACAAATCAGTGTTACAGCTCAGTGTTACAGATCTAATTTTATTTAGAAGATAGCAGGAAAATCCATCTTCGAGGCATGCTGCTGCTGCTGCTGAGTCGCTTCAGTCGTGTCTGACTCTGTGCGACCCCATAGAGGGCAGCCCACCAGGCTCCCCCATCCCTGGGATGCTCCAGGCAAGAACACTGACTGGAGTGGGTTGCCATTTCCTTCTCCACTTCAAGGCATGAGGTCACATCAATCCAAAGACGAGAAGAGACAAGCACCCCAGTGCACAGGAAAGGGAGAAAGCTAGCTTTGGCTCCTCTTTTTATATGTTTTTCTCTCCCTGGGCCTGTCCTATTTAAATTGACCCAGCCAGGAGTGTTGTTTGTTTTACCTGAGGTCCTCACTCCGGTCCTCAGACCTTCCTTTGTTCTATTTTCATGGGCTTTTGCCTTCCTTGTCTTTTAGCCACCGCCATTTTGGACTCCTTTTCCCTATTCTACCTACTTAACAGGACAAACCAAGATTATATTATACTTATGAAATCTCTTACTTATCGGAACTGGAAATAGTGCAAGGTAGATGAAGAGGCAAAGATATGAATATTGCTCCATCCACTCTCATGATTTTTTTTACATGGGAGAAAAGGACATTGGGCATCTTTCTTTTACTAAGACATGAAAGGCCCCAAAAGTAATGATAAATAATCAAGGCAGCACCCACAGGTGTTTTAATCACCATATAACTGTGAGTGTTGGATACAGGGGGAATCTTTCTTTTACTAAGACATGGAATCTTTCTTTTACTAAGACATGAAAGGCCCCAAAACTAATGACAAATAGTCAAGGCAGCACCCACAGGTGTTTTAATCACCATATAACTGTGAGTGTTGGATACAGGAACTTGATTTGATTAGAATCAGTAACTGAGGGAAAAATATTTTCCCATTCTTTAGGTTCTTTTTACAAGACAATACTTCTCACGCAGCTGGTTTAAGCTCATTCTTTAGAAAAATATACTCTCTTAAATGATTTAAATCAGCAAGTGATTTGTTAAATTATTTGAAATAACTTAAACAAGTTCTTTCAGAAAAGGGAATAGAGTCCATACTAGTAAGACGTTTATTAGTCTAATTAAACAAGAAACTTCATTTCACCAGAGAAATTCTGCTGATTTTTTGTTCACTGAGAATGAGGAAGGGGGAGGGGTTCTCCCTCCATCTGTGATTCCTTCTCAATAATACCCCAGCCTGCAAGGTCATCTCTATGTTTTTCCACAGCTAGTTGAATTTCTTATACAAAAGGCGAAAGATACCAATAACTGATTACTCTTACTCACAATTCAGATTTTTTTTTTACAATTAAAAGTAGTTGCTAGCTCATACAATTCTGTAGAAGTTTTTATTCTAATGATATTCTCTATTTTTGCCTCAGGTTTTAATAGGGAACCCTGCTGATTTGCCTCACATTTTTCATCTGCAAGATAAATACTAATGATTGTGAGCTAGGGTGACTTGGCCCTCTTCTCACAGGTGGCTCAGTGGTAAAGAATTTGCTTGCCAATGCAGGATATGCTGGATATGCAGGTTTGATCCCTGGGTCAGGAAGGTAACCTGGAGAAGGAAATTACAACCCACTCCAATATTCCTGCCTGGAAAATTCCGTGGACAGAGGAGCCTGACAGGCTACAGTCCATGGGGTTGCAAAGAGTCAGACATGACTGAGCACAGCACAGGCACACAGCAGTAGGGCAACTTGGTGGGAGTAGTTAAGGTTAGAAAACAAGTGGCTGACTCTTCCACACTGCTGCTTTCTAGCTAGAAGCTTCTGAATGGAGGACATTTAAAAATCTTTTTGTTAGTGCAAGGGTGAGGACACTAAGGCCAAACAACTGAAACACAGCAGTTCAGAGCAGAGCAATGTCTACTGCAGGGCCAAGCACGGGGACAGGTGTTTCAGGCTCTAAAAAACCATGAGCTCTCTAAAGGGTTTTGGCTCAGCAAAGCATTTTATTCATTCATTTATTTATTTATTTTTACTTTACAATATTGTATTGGTTTTGCTATATTTCAACATGAATCCGCCACAGGTGTACACGTGTTCCCCCCTGAACTCCCCTGCACCTCCCTCACCATACCATCCCTCTGGGTCATCCCAGTGCACCAGCCCCAAGCATCCAGTATCCTGCATCGAACCTAGACTGGAGATTCATTTCTTATATGATATTATACATGTTTCAATGCCATTCTCCCAAATCATCCCACCCTCTCCCTCTCCCATATTTTTAAGCCCCAGGAATGTGGCAGGGTTTGTGGTCGCTTGTGCACAGTTCTGATTGGCTGATGGTGAGGGAAAAGGGCATTGTCACAGGGGTTGATATTATCAGTCCTTAGGCTCCAGGAGGCCTAGGGCTATGTGCTCATGGTCATCAAGTCATCAAGTAGTTACACCTTCCATCAGGAAATGTGCATCAAATACTGTCATCTTGGCACTTCACAGAGGAGCTAACATTAAGGATATGAGGGAGGGGCCTGTCCCAGGAGGGCTACAGAGGGTCCTACTTGTTACACTTTTTATTTATAGAAATGATTCTAATAATTTCTGACAAATATTTTTATGTATTTTTGAGGATTCAGTCCTTCAGTTTGACCAGTTCTGCCCCGAGATTATAGTTATAGTTACAAATATGATGTAAGCAAAAATTTATAGAGATCTGGAAGCCCTGGTGGCTCAGTGGTAAAAGAATCTGCCTGCAATGCAGGAGACAAGAGTTGGATCCCCAGGTCAGGAAAATCCCCTGGAAAAGGAAATGGCAACCCACTCTAATATTCTTGCCAAGGAAATCCCATGGACAGAGGAGCATGGTGAGCTACAATCCATGAGGTCATAAAAAGAGTCAGACATGACTTAATGACTAAACCACCACTATTTGAGGAGAAGACAAAGAGAAAGCCATAAGGAACACAAAGAAGATATGCTTCTGAAGCATAAAAATGATGCTTTTACCCTATATCTTAGTGGAGTGAAAGTAGGCAAGGGGCAGCACTTTGATGAAGGCTTTCTAATAGAGTATTTGCACCCAAAGTCCCAGATAACACTGAAATTAGGGTAACAAGCAGAGATAAGAGTTACCTAGACAAAGGAGTAAAAGTCAGTTGCCAAATCAAGGGGAGAACTATAGATCTAGACACAGGGAACATAGCTTGAGAGAGTGAGCAGAAGTGCTTCCCTGGCAATTTTTCAAGACAGACATGTGACCACGGCAGATTTCATAGGCTATCAGCAGAGGAGAAGGGGACAGAAATGTATCAAGGGCCTGGACCAGACTGGGAAATTACAGTGTGGGCCAGTACAGGAATTTTCTTGAATGTACTCAGTAAGTATTCTCAACACTTTTTTGGTGAAGAGGAAGGGTCCACTGTATATCCTTTACATTGTATTAGATGTAAAAGTAATTCATGTGTTTGTCACCTAAATGTCATTAAGTCCTCCAGTTAGCTGTTGTCCATCTGGTCTTTAAATACAAACTGCCTTGAGTTCTCATTCCTTTTCTTGTGGAAAATCTAGCCAAGCTCCCCAATATCTTGCATGGATTGCAATATATTATAATATCATTATCAAATTCCTTTTTCCACTGAATTCTAAATTTTATACTTTTTAGTTGTTTTCTTCTCTCTACTTTTATATCCCTAAGCACAAAATATTCCCCCTTTTCTCCAGACCTCAGAGTCATTGACTAGACTAATTTGGTGAACAAGTCATAACTTAAAATTGAATCATCAAGCAACTCAATCCTTTGGACTCTTGGCCATGTCTGCTGCAGTCTCTTTTAAGACCTGTGCTGTGTTTTGCTAAGTTGCTTCAGTCGTGTCCAGCTGTTTGTGACCCCCCCACCCCCCCACACACAGACTGTAGCCCTCCAGGCTCGTCTGTCCATGGGATTCTCTGGGCAAGAATATTGTAGTGGGTTGCCATGCTCTCCTCCAGGGGATCTTCCCTACCCAAGGATTGAACTCACATCTCTTACAGCTCCTGCTTTGGCAGGTGGGTTCTGTACCACTAGCGCCACCTAGGAAGCCCCTTGTTTAACACTGTCATAGATAACTTTTTCATGGCCACTTTCCTCCCAGCCATACCTGGGGCGCTCCATCTATACTTCTTTATCTGTTATCCTCTACATGTCTGATATTTGCTATATTCGATAATTTGTTGATTTCTGCTGCCACTAGTCCCTTTCACACTTTGTAGGAGACAGGGTAGGATAAATAATAATATACAAATAATCACTTTGTATAAATAAGAAGCAATCCATCTAGGTGCATTTTGTCTCCCTCCCCTCAAGCTTTATTGAGAAATAATTGACATAATAACATAGAGTGAGTTTAAGGCACAATGTGGTGATTTGATGTGAAATGATTACCACAAAGGTTAGTTAGTACATCCATCATGCCACATAACTGCTAGTTTTTTTTTTTTTTCCCCCAGCAGGAATATTTAAGATGTACTCTCCTATCAACTTTCACATCTATAATACAAAATTATTAATTATAGGCTCCATGGTGTACATTAGATCCCCAGAACTTATCATTGGAAGTTTCTACCCATTGACCAATGTCTTTCCATTTCCTCTCCACCTCAGCCCCAGAAAACCACCACTCTACTTACTCTCTAATTCTGCAAGTTTGGCTTAAAAAAAGAACACATGTTAGTGAGATCACACAGTATATATCTTTCTTTGACTTATATCATAATACATTCAAGGTTTATTATGTTGTTGCAAGTAGTAGGATTTCCTTCTTTTTATGACTAAATAAAGTCCCATTGCATATGTATACCACATTCATTTGTTGATGGAAACTTAGGTAGTCTCCATGTCTTGATTATTGTGAATAATACTTCAATGAACATGAGGATACAGATGTATAGTGCTAGTAATTTCATTTCCTTTGATATATATGCAAATTTGAAATTGCTGGATCACATGGTGTTGCAGAAACCAGTACTCGAGAAACCAAGCACCACACTTGGAGAGTTGGAGAACTCAGATTTCTTACTCCGGTGGGCCCAGAGGAGTTAACACTCCAATCTCTGAGCCCCAAACAAAGGGGTTAGAGTTTTTATAGATAGAGTGTAGTGGGCAGCACTAGCTGCTAATAGGCTGATTTAAACAAGGGGTTTCACATGCAGGAACAATGGTCAACATGAGGAGGGGGATGTCTGACCTGGACAGGCATGATTAAGCAGGATTACAGGGGCTAGGTGACTGCAAAGAGGAGGACAAGGGTGAGTGAGATAAACTCCAGTTCTTAGTATTGCAAGTCCCCACTTTCTGAGACTACATGACCTATGTGATCTAGACTTTGCAAGGGGCAAGCTGAGTTACAGAGGCAGAAGGAGAAGGAGGTTAGGTAAAATTTTAACTTTTCTTCTTCAATAAGTAAGTAAGTAAGTAAGTAAGTAAGTAAGTAAGTGTTAGTCACTCAGTTATGCCTGACTCTTTGTGACCCCACGGATTGCAGCCCACCAAGCTCCTCTGTCCATAAGATTTTCCAGGCAAGGATACTGGAGTGGATTCCTTGTCAATGGTAGTTCTATTTTTAATTTTTTTGAGGAATTGTCATACAGTTTTCCAAATGGTTTACCATTTACCTTTTAATCAAAGGTGCACAAGTTTTCCCTTAACTATTTGTCCTCATCAACCCTTATCTCTTGTCTTTTTGATTGATATGATAACTCATTTTGGTTTTGATTTGCATTTCCTAACAATTTATGATATTAAGTGATGTTGAAAATGGGATACAAGAAAGGGACTTCTTATTTGGCTGTCTTGCTGGTGTCAGTACCCATCTAGGTGCTTTCTTAATGAACAACTATTCATTGTTCATTGATAATACAGCTTGTTCCCTAGAAAAACACTCAGCAATAATTGTATTTTTACTTCATTTTTGTTTGGCCATATTATGTACAACTTAAAATGGCAACACTCCAGTACTCTTGCCTGGAGAATCCCAAGGACGGAGGAGCTTGGTAGTCTACAGTCCATGGGGTCGCAAAGAGTCAGACATGACTGAGCGACTTTACTTTACTTTGCTATGGGATTTAGTTCCCCGATGATCAGGGAAGGAAACCAGGTCACAGCAATGAAATCACCGCATCCTGTTATTTAAATATTAAATAATGTTAATATTTAAATAAATATTACTGGATCATCCAGGAATTCCCTGTATTTTTAATATTTATTTTTCTTTCTATTCTGCCATAAAAGGTATGTATTGGGAAGCATACGTAGATTTTATCACAGATTTTGGATTATAGGTTCTGTCCTCCAAGTTAAAAGTTGTAAGATATAGGTAATTTTATTAAAACTTGATTAAATCATAGTCAAGAATTTGGTACTCAGAATGAGAAAAATTCATAAGACTACAATTAGAATATTTTATGAAGTTTGTCAAATCTCATATTTATTGGGAGATTTTTGTTTGTTTTTGATATTTTTGGTGCTTGAGTGTGGATTCTATACACAGAAAATAAAAATTAGCTACTTTAACATTTGAAATTAATATTTTCTTCATATTCAAATTAAAAAACCTTCTAATCCATTAGCTTTTAGTTTTTTAAATTTTTAGTTGAAGGATAATTGGTTTACAATTTTGTGTTGATTTATGCCATAGATCAACACGGATCAGCCAAATGTATACATATGTCCCCTCCCACTTGAACCTTTCTCCCACCCCATCCTAGGGATGGGATTCTAGGTTGATTCTAGGTGGATTCTAGGTTGTCACAGAGCCCCAGTTTGAGTTCCCTGAGACATACAGCAAATTAAGCTTCAGTTTTTACTTACAAATGTTGTCATCATATTTAATAAAGCTATAACATGTTAACAATTATCTTTATCAGCATTTATAATACTTAAGTTCTCTTAAAAATTTAAGCTGCCTTTGTAAATTTAACATAATCACATTTCTCCTTAAATATGTAAGTGAAGTGAAGTCGCTTAGTCCTGTCCCACTCTTTGAGACCCCGTGGACTGTAGCTTGCCAGGCTCCCCCGTCCATGGGATTCTCCAGGCAAGAATACTGGAGTGGATTGCCATTTCCTTCTTCAGGGGATCTTCCCGACCCAGGGATGGAACCCAGGTCTTCCACATTATAGGCAGATGCTTTAACCTCTGAGCTACCAGGGAAGCTTTAATTTATCTGAGCCCCTTTTTTGGGGGGGTGGGGCAAGAATATTGGAGCGGGTTGTCATTCCCTTCTCCAAGAGATCTTCCCGACCCAGGGATTGAACCCGGGTCTCCCTCACTGTAGGCACACGCTTTACCGTCTGAGCCACTAGGCACATGCTTTACCGTCTGAGCCACTAGGGACATCTAAGTACTTAAACTACCTATCAAACAAAATTTTTCCAAGTACTTAAGTGAGTCATAAATCTAATAGATTAAACTTATTAAACATAAATGTGATATTTTTTATATTAATACTGTCAAATTTAGTCATTTTTAATCTTTAAAGTCAAACCTTTCATTATTTACTAAAATATTTTCACTATAATACTAAACTTAAGCTATTAAGTACTCTAATGTATAATTTTATTTTAAATAGGGGTATTTAAAATCTTATATATGTAAATATATAGACACACAAATTATTCTTAAGCTTAACATAGTAAAATTAAAACTATAGAGGCCATTATTTCTAAATTTTTACAGTCCATTTAATATTAAATATTTTACACCCCAAAGAAACAATATTATTTCAAGCAATTCAGAATTATTTTCCTGAGAAATTTTGGGTTGCATTCTTAATCTAGCTGAGGTTGCACATCAAACAGATTTTTGGAGAACTGACATCCAGATGGTTCTTTTCAAGACAGTAAATGATACACAGAGCTCGCATTTATAATTCCTTTGTATCAATTCCAAGTCCACACTCCAAATAATACTATCTTTTAGAAGCCCCAGATTTATATTGGCTAATAGATTCTTCATAATTCTACTTGAGTCTCAAACCATTGTAGATTGCTTCACTTCTAAAATAGATTGTCTTTTTTTTTTTTTAACTGCTTATTTCATTCTGAATTATTTCCATATAATTCTCACCTGGCAAGGCTATAAATCTTAGGGATATTAAACTTACTTCTGATTTTATTCTGTATGTCTTGTGGTTTACTGTTGCATTATGATCAAGGCACTAAACCACTATAGTGGTTTAAAGTGTGGATTCTTCATGCTCTTTCCAAGGGAATTATATATGTAGTCAGAGATATATGTTTACAGAATAAAATAATATCTTCATTGTATATACTTATATGTATATAAGTATACATATATACGTATACATGTATATGAATATATACATACACATGTACATGTATATATTCATATGTATATAACATTTATGTACATATGATTATGTATAAGAATAACATTTTTATAGTCTTCTATGAATTAATATTTTTCACAAATTCCATCATTTTCTTGTGTATATTATAGTTGATTTATATTATACATATTTATATATAATTTATTATTCATAAAATTTTACCACAGAATTTGCAACAAAGTTTTACATTTTTTGTTTCCCTTTAAAGTTTTATATATATTTGTTATACTTACTATATAATTTTTCAGGAAGGAAAATTTATTGAAAGGACTATCCTGAAAATAAAGCAACATTTTTAAAGTCATCTTCCTTTCCTTTTCCAAATATATATTATACTTTATATGCTATACAAATATTGTTTTGTACATTTCTACATGTTCTTTTATGTTTTGTCTAAATATATGAATGCATTGAGTGTAAACACCAAGAAATTTTATAATCTGTTTTGTTGTGTTTTCTGTTTTATTTTTTCTGTTTGTGTTTTTGATCCTAAGAGTTCCCAAAGAGAAAATGGCTTGTACCACTTTGGATTTGGGAAAATTTTGGAAAATTGAGAAAGGAGTAGAGGCCTCAAAGGTACTGGATTCCTCTAACTACAGACAGTCTTAACTTCTTTTTTATTTTTTTCTTTCAGGTCATTGTGTACTTATTGGGCTTCCCTGGTGGCTCAGCAGTAAAAGAATGCACCTGCAATTCAGGAGATGCAGGTTCAATCCCTGGTTCAGGAAGATCCCCTTCAAGAGGAAATGGCAACCCACTCCAGTATCCTTGTCAGGAAAATTCCATGGACAGAGGAGCTTGGTGGGCTACAGTCCATGGGGTCACAAAGAGTCAGACATGACTGAGCAACTTAGCATGTGTATCTATTATATTACTACTGAAAAGGTTTTCTCTATTAACATGGATGTGATTTTTCTTATCTATTGATATATGCATTCATAAATTTAAGAAATATTTGGCAGGCTTCATCAAAAAACCTGGAGATATAGAGATAAAATATGATGTCTCTCACCAAGGAGTTTGTTTGAAAAGACATTTGTAGATGAACAATTAGATAAGATTAACCAAGTTAAATAGAATTTTGATATAGTATTATTGGGACCAATAGGAAATATGGAGAAATGATACTTAGAAGAGTCAGAGGATTCAGCCATCCTTCATGTTAACTGACAATATAAGGTATTGTGGAGTGCTCACATACACATTTACTCATTAAACATATGTAGAGTTCCTATGGGCTAGAAATTGCTCAGACCTAAGAGATATATTAAAAAATCAGAAAAAAAGTCCCTGCCTTCAAGGACCTTTTATTTAGAAAGAGAGAGAGACAAATCACTATATAAGTAAAGTATAAATGATATTGTGCCATGTTGCTGTGCTAAGTCACTCAGTCCTGTCTGACTCTTTGTGACCCCATGGACTGTAGCCCACCAGGCTCCTCTGTCCATGGGATTGTCCAGGCAAGAATGTTGGAGTGGGTTGCCATTGACCTGGGTTCAATCCATGGGTTAGGAAGATCCACTGGAGAAAAAAATGGCAATCCACTCCAACATTCTTGCCTGGACAATCCCATGGACAGAGGAGCCTGGTGGGCTACAGTCCATGGGGTCGCAAAGAGTCAGACAGGACTGAGTGACTTCACACACACACACACTCCCTCATTGCAGGCAGATTCTTTACCAACTGAGCCACCAGGGAAGCCTATAAATGATATTATATGAGGTTTAGTGCTGAACAGGAAAATAAATCAAGGAAGGATAAAAAACACTGTTTACTCTAAGATGAGCTGCCTCACTGCAACTCATAATCATAGTCTGGGGAAGAGGGATGGGAGAAGTCTTCCCATAGACTTGGGGAAGCCCAAGTCTTGGGCTTCTTTTCATGACTGCTGATAACAGGGATTGGCATCATGAGATTTTCCAAGAAGAATTAATGGTGCTAAGGGGATACATTTTGTGGAGAAGGGAATGGTGAGCGTTCTGCTAGAGGAACACAGAGTTCTGGAGTGTCCTCTCCGGTGCTGCTATTGTAGTGTGGAAGCCAAGAAAGAGAAATGTTGATTTGGAATACATTGAGACTCTGAGTTTCATTTTGACCATTGTCAATGGAGGCAAACAGAATGGGAGAGGCAATCTTATCTGTATGTTTCAAATTATATTCGGTAGTATGCTTGGATTTTCACTGACATTCCGGTGACGCACAACTCTGATGGACTCAACTGAGACCACATAAAATAATAGATTAATGAGTAAATGGCTCTTCTCACTATTTTACTTAAAGTGAAAAAATTGCCTTTTTACATGAAATTTTTGCCTTTGGATTATAGCTGTTTTCTGCTTGTTCCTCATTTTAGCCATTCTACCAATTTGTCATGACAATGCAAAGCTACATTCTCCCTCACTCATACTGACCCTGTCATTTCTTCTGTTTTCTTAAACTTCGTGGCATTATTATTTTTTTGCTATTTCAGAGAATAATTCTAATATGCCATTCTGAAAATCAGAGACCCTCATCATGCTAGTTATAGAGCTTCAATTCTCTTTTTTGTTCATATCTGCCTGTACTTATCTGTTTTACAGCCCACTTTGTTAATTATGTCATTTCCTGGCTTTAATTTTCTCCAAAATTTATTATACATATATATGATACTCTGAGAGACACAGCATGCCAAAAATTGTGGGGATTTTTAATGTACAATTTGTATGTTAATAATTTGGGGTAGTTATATTTTAAATAAATGTATTAAGTACTGTTGAGCTAAAAGTTTTCTTAAATTATTTGACCTGGGACCCATCATCTCCAGTTTCCTAATACTTCTCACTAATAGTTTATGGCAATGTCATTATGCAGAAAACATGTAGAAAAAATTATGACCTATAAGTAATTATATTTGTTCCCTAGACATCTCTTTATGGGTTATATGGTTTCTAGAGCTGAAAATTATGATAAACTTGGCAAAAAGGAGCTAAACATTCTATGCTAAACATTTTTTTTAATTAAAAAAACTGCTGAAGCTTGGCAATAGGTACAATCAATATTTAATTATCTATTTGTGTCTTGATATGGTATATTTGGTTTTACCTAATAAGAGTCTCCTTGTGCTTGGTTACCTTAATGAATATTTTTTATTAGGAAGGTAGGATAATGATCCACCTAAATATAGTGGTTCTTGAACTGTAACATCAAAATCACCTGAAGGGCTTGTTAAAATATGGAATGCTTGGTCCTACTCCCAGAGTATCTGGAATGGAGTCCAATAAATTACATTTCTAACAAAGTCTCTTGTTATTGATGCCACTCTTACATTGGTGCAGAGACCACATTTTGAGAACTACTGTCTTAAAACAACAGCATATAAAATCATTAGATGTTGGTGAGATTCATAAAAATGTGTCCAGGAGTCATTGAGAACAAAACTAAATCAAGAATCATTTACTATAATTTTCATCTTTTTAATCCTCTATTTCTCTGTCATTTCCCTCTCAATATTTCAGAAAGATTTGACAATCCTTTTTTTTTTGTTTTTCAAAATAAACAATTTTTACTAAAGTATACTTAATTTACAATGCTGTATTAGTTTCAGGTGTATAGCAAGGTGGTTCAATTATATAAGAGTATTTCAGATTGTTTTCTGTCTCAGGTTATTGCAAGTTACTGAATGTAGTTCTCAGTGCTACACAGTAGGTCCTTGTTGTTTATGTATTTTATATGTAGTAGTGTGTGTATGTCAATCCCAAATTCTTAATTTATCCCTCCCTCTCCCCCACTTTTCCCTTTGATAACCATAAATTTGTTTTCTATGTCTGTGAGTCTATTTCTATTTTGTAAGTTCATTTGTACGATTTTAAAGATCTACATATAAGTGATATCAAGTGATATTTTGTCTTTCTCTGTCTGACTTCTTCACTTTGTATGATAATCTCGATGTCTTTTTCCACCTAAAAATTTACCTTGATAATTATTACGCTGAAAGTGAAAGTGAAAGTTTCTCAGTCATATCCGACTCGTTGTGACCCCATGGGCTATACAATCCATGGAGTTCTCCAGGCCAGAATACTGGAGTGGGTAGCCTTTTCCTTCACCAGGGGATCTTCCCAACCCAGGGATTGAACCCAGGTCTCCTGCATTGCAGGCAGATTCTTTACCAGCTGAGCCACAAGGGAAGCCCAAATCATTGAATTATGAGTATCTAAATGTGTCTGTGTGTGTATTTTCAGTCACGTCTGACTCTTGCAACCTCATGGACTGTAGCCCATGAGGCTCCTCTGCCCGTGGGATGTTCCAGGCAAGAATACTGGAGTGCAGCCATTTCCTTCTCCAGGATTTGATAATCTTATATCAAACACTGAAAGATTAACCCCCAGGTCGGTAGGTGCCCAATATGCTACTGGAGAAGAGTGGAGAAATAACTCCAGAAAGAATGAACAGACAGAGCCAAAGCAAAAGCAGTACCCTGTTGTGGATGTGACTGGCAATGGGAGTAAAGTACGATGCTGTAAAGAGCAATATTGTATAGGAACCGGGGATGTTAGGTCCATGAATCAAGGAAAATTGGGAGTGGTCAAACAGGAGATGGCAAGAGTGAGCAATCACATTTTAGGAATCAGTGAACTAAAATGGACCGGAATAGGTGAATTTAACCCACATGACCATTATATCTACTACTGTGGGCAGGAATATGTTAGAAGAAATGGAGTAGCCATCATAGTCAACAAAAGAGTGTGAAATGCAGTACTTGGGTGCAATTTCAAAAATGACAAAATGATCTCTGTTCATTTCCAAGGCAAACCATTCAATATCACAGTAATCCAAGTCTATGCCCCAAACAGTAATGCTGAAGAAGCTGAGGTTGAATGGTTCTATGAAGACTTACAAGACCTTCTAGAACTAACACCCCAAAGAGATGTCGTTTTCATTACAGGGGACTGGAGTGCAATGGTAGAAAGTCAGGAAGTACCTGGAATAACAAGCAAATTTGGTCTTGGAGTACAGAATGAAGCAAGGCAAAGGCTAATAGAGTTTTGCCAAGAGAACGCACTGGTCATAGCAAACACCCTTTTCCAACAACACAAGAGAAGACTCTACACATAGACATCTCCAAATGGTCAATACCAAAATCAGATTAATTATATTCTTTGCAGCCAAAGATGAAGAAGCTCTATACAGTTTGCAAAAACAAGACCAGGAGCTGACTGTGTCTCAGATCATGAATTCTTTATAGCAAATACCAGGCTTAAATTCAAATAAGTAAGGAAAACCACTAGACCATTCAGGTATGACCTAAATCAAATCCCTATGATTACACAATGGAAGTGACAAATGGATTCAAGGGATTAGATCTGATAGACAGATAGACAGATTACCTGAAGAGCTATGGAAGATGGTTAGTGACATTGTACAAGAGGCAGGGATCAAGACCATACCCAAGGAAAAGAAATGTAAAAAAGGCAAAATGGTTGTCTGTGCAGGCCTTGCAAATAGCTGAGCAAAGAAGAGAAGGAAAAGGCAAGAAAGAAAAGGAACAATATACCCATTTGAATGCAGAGTTCCAAAGAATAGCAAGGAGTGATAAGAAAGCCTTCCTCAGTGATCAGTGCAAAGAAACAGAGGAAAACAATAGAATGAGAAAGACTAGAGAGCTCTTCAAGAAAATTAGAGGTACCAAGGGAACATTTCATGCAAAGATGGGCACAATAAAGGACAGAAATGGTATGGACCTAACAGAAGCAGAAGATATTAAGAAGAGGTGACAAGAATACATAGAAGAACTATACAAAAAAAGATCTTGATGACCCAGATAACCATGATGGTGTGATGACTCATCTAGAGCCAGACAACCTGGAATGAGAAGTCAAGTGGACCTTAGGAAGCATCACTACAAATAAAGGTAGTGGAGGGGATGCAATTTCAGTTGAGCTATTTCAAATCCTAAAAGATGATCCTGTGAAAGTGCTGCACTCAATATGCCAGCAAATTTGGAAAACTCAGCAATGGCCACAGGACTGGGAAAGTTCAGTTTTCATTCTAATCCCAAAGAAAGGCAATGCCAAAGAATGCTCAAACTACCACACAATTGCACTCATCTCACACGCTGGCAAAGTCATGCTAAAAATTCTCCAAGCCAGGCTTCAACAACATGAACCATGAATTTCCAGATGTTCAAGCTGGATTTAGAAAAGGTAGAGGAATCAGAGATCAAATTGCCAACATCTTTTGGATCATTGAAAAAGGAAGAGAGTTCCAGAAAAACATCTATTCTGCTTTGTCTACTATGCCAAAGCCTTTGACTGTGTGGATCACAAAAAACTTTGGAAAATTCTTAAAGAGTTGGGAATACCAGATCACCTTACCTGCCTCCTGAGAAATCTGTATGCAGATCAAGATGCAACAGGTAGAACTGGACATGGAACAATAGACTGGTTCCAAATTGGGAAAGGAGTATGTCAAGGCTGTGTACTGTCACTCTGCTTATTTAACTTATATGCAAAGTACATTATGTGAAATGCCGGGCTGGAAGAAGCACAAACTGGAATCAAGATTGCTGGGAGAAATATCAATAACCTCAGATATGCAGATGACACCACCCTTATGGCAGAAAGTGAAGAGGAACTAAAAAGCCTCTTGATGAAAGTGAAAGAGGAGAGTGAAAAAGTTGGCTTAAAGCTCAACATTCAGAAAACGAAGATCATGGCATCTGGTCCCATCATTTCATTGCAAATAGATGGTGAAACAGTGAAAACAGTGACAAACTTTATTTTGGGGGGCTCCAAAATCACTGCAGATGGTGACTGCAGCCATGAAATAAGATGCTTACTCCTTGGAAGGAAAGTTATGAGCAACCTAGACAGCATATTAAAAAGCAGAGACATTACTTTGCCAGCAAGGGTCCACTTAGTGAAAGCTATGGTTTTTCCAGTAGTCATGTATGGATGTGAGAGTTGGACTATAAAGAAATCTGGGCACTGAAGAATTGATGCTTTTGAAGAAGATTCTTGAGAGTCCCTTGGACTGCAAGGAGATCCAAACAGTCCATCCTAAAGGAAATCAGCCCTGAACATTCATTTGAAGGACTGATAACTGAAGCTGAAACTCCAATACTTTGGCCACCTGATGGGAAGAACTGACTCTTTGGAGAAGACTCTGACGCTGGGAAAGCTTGAATGCAGGAGGATAAGGGGATGACAGAGGATGAGATGGTTGGATGGCATCACTGACTCAATGGACATGAGTTTGTTCAAACTCTGGGAGTTGGTGATGGACAGGGAGGCCTGGCATGCTCCATTCCATGGGGTTGCAAAGAGTTGGATATGACTGAGAGTCTGAACTGAACTGATATCAAACACTCAGAATCCCAGAGGGAACAGAGGGCACATTCAGAATAAGATAATGGAAGAACTAGTTACAAAGGTTTAGGATCAGTGCTACAACCTGGAACTTATTTTAGTAATCAGCTATTCACTTTTTAGGCATAAAGTGATGAAACCAGATAGAGGATATTGGGACCTGGAGACACAGAGCTGCTTAGAGGATTAGTAACCTTCAATCAGGTCTTCCCTGGTGACTCAGATGGTTAAGAATCTGCCTACCATGTGGGAAACTTGGGTTCAGTCCCTGGATCAGGAAGATCCTCTGGAAAAGGTAATGGTTTTTCCTGCCAATATTCTTGCCTGGAGAATTCCGTGGGCCAGGGGAGACTGGAGGGCTACAGTCCATGGGATTGCAAAAAGTCAGATACAACTGATTGACTAACACGCAAGCTTCAATCAAAGAATACAATCAGCTCAAGGTAACTTTACAGGCAAGCTCTAATTTTCTGATTTTCAGTTGGTACTTCTAATGGCCAAATCCAAAAAGAAATTATTGGATATGGGAGCTCATGTATGTGGGTCATAGCCTCTGGCTCCTAGAACAGAGTTTGATAGAAACATCTGTGTTAACCAAATAAACAGCGGAGGTGACTTGCTGGAGGCTGTGTTAATTTGCTCACATGCAGTACAGCAACTTCTGTGGGACTACTGCTTGTAAAAGTTTGTAATAATCTAGCTGTCAATCTGGCACTTTTCATCCAGTTTTGTTGGAAGCCAGACTGGTGGATTATCTGGTAATGGAGTGAGGTCTTCCTATATTCTGTATTTTAGGGTGGCAGCAACCACCATTTTTACCACAAGGATGCAGTACAGCTTGTAATTTGCTTCTTGGGGAGAAGAGGCATTTTCAGAGGTTCCACTTGGCTTCCACCACTATGGTACTTATACAATATTTCCAGGAGCTAATATGAGAATTTTGCCAACTATGAGTATATCAATTCAAGTTATTTATTCAGTGACTTGGAAAATAACCAGCAGGCAAATTTGTGAAACTACTTGACCCACTATGAGCTGGATCTGAGCCAGGACTCTGCTATCTTTCCTGCACATGTCCCTTCTCTTTTCCAGACTATGATGGTGCTTTTGGTTCCTGATTCCTATGCCCTGGGGCTGTTTGGGTATTCATGTATTCCCATAATATGAGTATCCAGCTAAATGACCAAATATCCCTTTAGGGAAAGTGAGGGGGAAACATTCCTGAATATAATTACACGAGCTTCCTTTTGAATAGCTGGCCTTTTTTGGGGTCAATAGCTTCCAAGTCTATGAACTAACTCCTGGAGAAGGAAATGGCAGCCCACTCCAGTATTCTTGCCTAGGAAATCCCATGGACAGAGGAGCTTGGCAGGCTACAGTCCATGGGGTTACAAAAGAGTGGGAAAACTGTAATGTCCTTAGCCTCTATATCATTCATCCTTGATTTCTTTTTATTGTATATATTAAACAAGGTATCTTGATGGTCACTCTATCCTTCCCTAAAAGGACAGTGCCATCTCCACAGCTCTCTTAAGGTCTGAGTCCCCTTGACTGCCATCCAACCTTGTGCATGTTTAACACACAGTTGGTTTCAGAAAAAAAGCAAAAACACTAATAATTTGATTCTGCTCAAAACTTCTCCTGTGGCTTTGCAAACTAAACTACTCTCTGAAAGTATGAGAGTGCTTGTGGGACAGATTTTCACCTTCTAGTGTTTTCAATCAAAGATGCTCACATATATGCCTTGGGAAAGTTCCTTTCAGACATTCTCATAAGGAGCAAACCTTGATGTGGCATTAAATCTTGGGCATGAACTTAAGTGTACATAAATCTGTCCAAACATTTTCCGGGAATTCACTGGCTTGATTAGATGGTGAATTAAGTAAATTGACAGACTCCATCTTTTAAAATTAGTCGTAGAAACTATACCTAAGTCTAAGAAGAAAATGAACTGTCTTCCCCATCATGTATTTCTATATTTTTCTTTCCAGAGGATTAAAAGAATAATACAAGTGAAAAAAAATTTCTCCTTAGAAAAAAAATTTTCTCTTTAAACACAAAATGATAACAAATAACCATAAATGACACCACATAATTTTAAGCTGAGCTCTGAAGAATTGATGGTTTTGAACTGTGGTGCTGGAGAAGACTCTTGAGAGTCCCTTGGACTGCAAGGAGATCCAACCAGTCTATCCTAAAGGAGATCAGTCCTGAATATTCATTGGAAGGATTGATGTTGAAGCGGAAACTCCAATACTTTGGCCACCTGATGCAAATAACTGACTCTTTGGAGAAGAAAGACCCTGATGCTGGGAAAGATTGAAGGCAGGAGGATAAGGGGACAACAGAGGATGAGATGGATGGATGGCATCACTGACTCAATGGACATGAATTTGAGCAAACTCTGGGAAATGGTGATGGACAGGGAGGCCTGGTGTGCTGCAGTCCATGGGGTCGGAAATAGTCAGACACGACTGAGCGACTGAACTGAACTGAATTTTAAAGTGAATATATCCCACAGTGGATATATCCTAATGGGAAAAGATCAGAAAGCATATTTTACTTGAGAGAAAACATAGCCTTCTGGGATGATTTCTGGATAACTGAAACTTTTTGTCACAGCTTTGTGGTAAATAGTTCTCTTGTCTTGAGTAAGTCCCTCTTCATTTTGAGCCTCATTTGAACAGGAAAGGGGCAAGATCATACATTTTATTTTTTGTTACTTTGTGTTGCTGCTCACCAACCAGAGGCAAAGTGACAGATTGCACACATGCTTGGATGGGTACTAGACTCGAGAGACAAACAAAAGTGAAGCAAACATAGATTTTATCTGGGCTCCACTACTATCCAGTTATATGTGATGTGCATAATTTAATTCATCTTGAAGTTTCTGTTTTATCACATGGAAAATGGAAATGATAATAAATATAGGGATAGAATACAATAATGTGCTTGGCATAGTTCTTTACACACAGTAAATGTTTTGTGAGGAGGAACAGCTACTTAGTCCAACAGTCAGGAGTTCCAACTCTACAGCCCAACTTCCTGGTTCCTATCCTGGGTCTTCTAATCACCATCTGTATGGCTGTAGGCAAAAGTGTAATGTCTATCTAACTCACTTTTCTTTTCTGCAAAATAGTGTTTTCATTGGGGTAATTACATAAAACATTAAGCATAGTCCCTGGAAACCAGTAGCTATCAGTCGATGATAGCTGTCATTACCATTAACTCCTATTTGCTAGTGATCCTAATTCATTAGAGACCTAATGCTCTAATGCTAGACCTAATGCTAACAAGACATTAACATTTATATGCACTATGGTAAGCAATCTTCTTGGCCATCCTGCCATATTTTAACCCATTCTAGGAAGCTAGCAATAGTTACTGATTAGATGATTTATTTGAAGCAAGTGGCAGGAAGAAGCCCAAATGCTGAACCACTTACCTAAAGACTGAGTGAAATGGATTCCCTCACACCAGACTGTGCTGCCGGTGCATAGGTAGCCCTAAGGTTATGTACTACCTGTGTTCTCAGCTCACAGAGCATCCTCCTCACTGAGACCCGGATGTTCATCTTTTTCCAGGCACTGTCTTCTTGTCCACAAACTTCTCTCTGAATAGGTTGCTTGCCCATGTTTTTCACTTTTGTTTTTGTCTTGGACCATAAAGAAGTCTGAGCACCAAAGATTTGATGTTTTTTTTTTTTTAATTTTATTTTTACTTTATTTTACTTTACAATACTGTATTTGCTTTGCCATACATTGACATGAATCCACCACGGGTGTATACAAGCTCCCAATCCTGAATCCCCCTCCCACCTCCCACCCCATATCATCTCTCTGGATCATCCCCGTGCACCAGCCCCAAGCATCCTGTATCCTGTATCTAACATAGACTGGCACTTCGTTTCTTACATGATAGTATACATGTTTCAAAGCCATTCTCCCAAATCATCCCACCCTCTCCCTCTCCCTCAGAGTCCATTGATTTGATGTTTTTAAATTGTGGTGCAGGAGAAGACTCTTGAGAGTCCCATGGACTGCAAGGAAATCAAACCAGTCAATTCCAAAGGAAATAAACCCTGAGTATTCATTGGGAAGACTGATGCTGAAGCTGAAGCTCCAATACTTTGGCCACCTGATGTGAAAAGGTGACTCATCAGAAAAAGACCCTGATGCTAGAAAAGATTGAAGGCAGGAGAAGGGGATGATAGAGGATGAGATGGTTGGATGGCATCTTTGACTCATTGGACATTTGAGCAAGCTCTGGGAGATGGCAAAGGACAGGGAAGCCTGGCGTGCTGTAGTCCATGGGGGTCACAAAGAGGCAGACACAGCTTAGCAACAGAATAACAGCAACAAATCTTCAACTTGACAAAATGTCTTGGACCCTTGGTTAGAAACAGGTAAAAAATAAATGGGAGCAGTGCACAAAAGTGTCTCCCAGTTGCTTTTCAGTACTTTTCTTTTATTTGATATACAACTCCACTTGCTTTTTCTTTTTTAGGATATCAATTATGAGTTTGAAGGGGTTTTCACTTGTTTTTTAGTGAATTTATACCACACAAGCTACTGCTGCTGCTACTGTTGGGTGTGGCACGTGGCATTGGGCATGGCCTTCAGGAGAACTTGAAAGCAAAATTTATTGAGTGATGGGGAGATTTCTGGAGTGGAACTGGGAGCACCCAGGCTTTAGATTCAGCTCTGCTTAACTCCTTGTGAAGGTCTCTTTTTATTACATTATCATCATTTCCTGACAGGTATTTTTTCGTCTTTTCTCTATTATATTGTTTTTTATTTGCTTGTTTTTTGATATGCCAAGTGGAAAGAGGGAGGGTTGTATATGTAGTAAACAAAATTTCAGGGATAATAAAGATACTTGTGGATTGTTTTGGAAGAGTTAAAAGTGACACATAGTCGGTTATAATTTTTCTAACCAGAATATTTATTACAAGATGAGGACTAAAATGGAAACTTCAGAATCAACTGAAGAAAGTATAAGTATCACTTTGTTGTAGAAGTGCGGCTCCTTCAGGGCTAACAAGAAAGAGAAAGTACCGGAAAGAAAGGCTGTGCCTTTGGTGCCGGAGAGACCTGGGTCACTTAAATCAATTTGTTACCCAGAACATATGTAACCTTCAACAAATGTCTTAATCTCTCTAATGTTCAGTTTCTCATATGTGAAATGGAGATGTTAGTTAGCAGTTTCTTAGTATTGTATTGAAGATTAAATTAATTGATGCTTAACACAATGCTTGGGCTTCCCAGGTGGCACTAGTGGTAAAGAATCCACCTGCCAACGCAGGAGATCTTACATCTCGTAAGATTTGATCCCTGGGTCGGGAAGATCCCCTGGAGGAGGGTACGACAATCCACTTCAGTATTCATGCCTGGAGAATCCCATGGACAGAGGAGCTTGGCAGCTACACTCCATGGAGTCATAGAGTCAGACACGACTGAAGCGACTGAGCAAGCATGCGACACGGTGCTTGGCATACTGTGAATGTCTGAGATTGTAGTGTTACAAGAATTAAAATAATGCTGTTTTGTTCATTGTGTTGTAGGTAAGAATATAAAAGCTAATTCAGTTTTCTTTTATCTCTATGAGACCATGAACATCCTGACTCATAGAATCATGAATCTCATCAGTGAAGGAACCTCAAGAGATTACTTAGTTCAATCTATGCTTAGGCATAGAAAATATTATTATTTCCAGTTGGGATATGAAGCAACTGAGCCCCCAAAATAGTAAGATTTGGCCATATTGCTGTAAGTATTAATAGGGAGACTTGATCCCAAGTCTCCTGCCTTTTAACATAATGTTTCTTGCATTTCTTGATGTACTTTTTATAATGTAAATGAATATTATTTTCCTGATGGGAAATTTTAGCCCCATGTAATGGTTACATGTTGGAAATTTACTGAAACATGTTTTTAAAAATAAATATAGAGTTTCTAATGGGCCATTCAGTTATCACACCTTCCTAGTGTTGTTCTCCAAAGGGCCATTCAGTTATCACATCTTCCTAGTGTTGTTCTCCAAATGAAATAATTCTGTCTCCCAAATTAGAGATGTGACATTTGACCAGGCTATTTTAGATCCTTAATCCTTGTAGATTTCAGCTGTTGCCTCTTCCCTTTCTAGTAGGAGCCCTCTAAATAGTTTCAAGTATAATTGGGCTGATTTTCCTCCTCTTGTACTATAACATGGTATCAAAGATCCATGGCTCTTATTAAATCAAATTTAAAACCAATGTTTTAGCTATAAAAGATCTTAAAAGTTGCAGTTTTATGTGAAGGAAGATTACTGATCATTTTCTAGCTCAAATTCTGGTGTGAAAAATGCCCTTTTTGTCCCTCTGTGTCATTTAGCTGAACCTGCATGCTTAATTGAAGACAATGATTTTGCAGTGTTGCAATGAACACTGAAAAGCCACATGAAGAAATTTCTAAATGCACTTTGAGATTTTTAAAATTGAGGAGGATCTTTCTTTGAAAGGAATTTTCCTTCACAAAGTGGTTTTATTAATTGTGATTATATAACATTTCATCTACTGACAAGGGCCTTTTTATGATGCTAGTAGATTGCAAACTCTAATGCTAAACTCAGATGATAATAGAGCTACTAGTTCAGTGAATAGTGACCTTTGGAGCATTATTATTGCTATTAAATTTTTATTGTCTTGAATTGCTATTTATTGTTTTTATGGCAAATCAATAGCACAAAATATTAAACATTTTCTTGGCATGAAACCATTCTGAAAAAGATTTTCTGATTCATTCCTGAGTCATCATTAAAATCATTTTTTTCTACTTGCTGAAGAATAAATATATTGAATCACTTGCATTGTTTTGTATTTGAAACATCCCCTTTTACATTGTGAAACCCTTTGATCACTTTCACTTTTGTGGGAATGTTTCAGCATAATTAAGCATTTTGTGATGATCGTTATTTATTTAACTGAATTCTCTCATGTACTCTGTGCATATGCTTGGTTGGATGGTCTGTGTTGTGGCTGTCCACTTACCTCCCATAAAGATGAAAACATTTAGTCTGGTTAGCCATGGTATTAAAAAATGGCATCTGTCTCATTGCCAAGCTCTTCATCACCAGAGTTCTACCGAAAATTTTCTATAAATACATTTTTTATTTTGCCAGGAGAATCTGACTTTCTATGGCTAAAATAAAGCTATGACATATTAAATAAAGTTATCCTCTACATCTGAACTTTCTGATAAATAACTCGCTGTCACTCAAAACACTCTGATTTTCCCTGCTCCTGATTCTTCATTTGATATCTTTCAGGTAATTTTTCTCCTATTCTACCTCAAACTCTCATTTTCATTTGGGGGAAATTCTTTCATTGTGTGAAGTATTGTAAGATAGTTACTGATAGCAATACTATAGCACAATGATACTGCTAGTAGCAGGGATACATTTGCAAAGATACATTATTTTACAAAGGGCTCAGAATTTTAGATCAATAGAACTAAAAGTTTAATACATATTAAAAGCAAAACTGTAGCAACTTTTATAAACCAATCAGAATACAAGTTAATAATAATATATATGCTAACCAATATCTTTGTAATAACACTGTATCTAGAGAACTATAATGGAGAAGGCAATGGCACCCCACTCCAGTACTCCTGCCTGGAAAATCCCATGGATGGAGGAGCCTGGTAGGCTGCAGTCCACGGGGTCGCTGACGTTTGGACACGACTGAGCGACTTCACTTTCACTTTCATGCACTGGAGAAGGAAATGGCAACCCACTCCAGTTTTCTTGCCTGGAGAATCCCAGGGACGGGGGAGCCTGGTGAGCTGCCGTCTATGGGGTTGCACAGAGTCGGACACGACTGAAGTGATTTAGCAGCAGCAGCAGCAGCAGCAGCAGAGAACTATAAATAAATGGAAAGATTTTAAACCATGGCCATTAAAGGTCTCACTCTAACAACAGTCAGCATAGCAGTGTTCTTCCCAGCAGAAAGTGTGGCCAGAGGTAGATTATGGCCTTCCAGGCCCCTGGCTGGGCCAACAAGTGAGCTGGGAGGGGGCCCCATGGACAGGCCTAGGGCTGTGTCCCCCAGAGCTCGCTTCTGCTGCCCTCCGTGGTTGGGCCCAGGGTTCACAGACCTCTTACCCTGTCCCGACTTCTAAGATCTAATTGCAGCTGGGGTCTCCATGGGTCACAGTTCATGTTTCAAAGCTTGGTGCAGCTTATCAGTTACCTACTTAGGAGGTGGGGGAGGTCAGGATTAAGTTGCAAGGACATTTGCACATCATTACTTCCAGCCCACCCCTGTGGCTGGGACTATTTTCAAAGAAGGGCAATTGTTGTGGGTGGGAACTGAACCTAATTGGTATGGGCTCCAAGATGCATTCCTGTTGATTCTATGCAAATGACTCTCTCCAGCTTAGATGAAAAGCCTGAGGAGGGCTGGGTCCTGGGTGCCTGGCGGGGCAGAGTCTGAAGACCTAGCCCGGAGGGCACTGCCAGCCAAGGTCTGCGTCACCAGCTAGGCCTGGATGCTGGGGGGATCTCAGGCGAGATGCTGAATGAATGCTCCCAACAGGTTAACTGACCTGCACGGGACACCTTCCTCATAACCAGGGCCTGGACCTTGGAGGGCAAAAGTGGAGCCTTGGGTCCTTGCCCTTTCTTGTCAGAACAGAGGATAACATTTGTTTTGGTGGAGGTTCACAAGAACGTTGTTCTGCCTGCAATGCAGGAGACCTGGGTTTGATCCCTGGGTCAGGAAGATCCCCTGGAGAAGGGAATGGCAACCCACTCCAGTATTCTTGCCTGAAGAAGCCCATGGACAGAGGAGCCTGGCACTTACAGTACCTGGGTTCACGAAGAGTTGGACGTGACTGAGTGACTATCACTTTTTTGAAGAACATTCTGACCTAATGTTAGGGAAGTTAAATGGAGCCTGGTGGGCTGCCATGGGGTTGCACAGATTCAGACAAGTGACTTAGCAGCAGCAGCGGCAGTCTTGTTCAGGCTTCAGAGGAAGCAAAGGAAGCAAGCAGGCCTCTTACCTGCCAAGACACTTCGCTGACTACTGCTGTGAGTTCAGTCTGAGGCACCATACGTGGATGGAGTGGATCTTGGAATGGTTGAACCCCTGGAGGGTGGTCTGGCCAACTGCAGCCTGCACTTAACAGCAACCCACAGTTTTTGCAAAACAAAACAAACAGCTCTGTAAAAAAGAGTAACATGATACCAGAATGGCAGTTTGCTCACACATTGATGACGGTATGGGTTTGAGGCCTGGAATTGTGAACGGGAACCCCCAAACTGCAATCTTGAAGTTTCACCCACAGGGCAGAGGCACTACCTGGGACCTTTTCCCAGTTGGAACTCCAGACTGCTGTTACATGGGACTCCCCAGTGCTGTTCGAGTTTGGATGTTGGCAAATCCAACTTGGTGTGTATGTACTACTACTCTCCTTTGCTGTTTCTATTTCTCCTTTCTTTTAATGTTAGTATATTGAAAGTAAGCTAGATAATTCTCCAATAAATATTGAAGTCGTTTACTTGTATATCACGAGTGAGTTATTTTGTTAGCAAATCTTTTGAACCTGAGATGAAAGTTAAAATTTTTGGCAGAACACTTGTCACCTGACCTCAAGAATAAAGGATCGGACACCAAGAAATGTGTAACAGCTAACTACGGCCCTCCCTCACCTTTCCTAAAAAGGCTCTACAGAAAGCTTTTGGGAAGTTTGGGGTTTTTAAGGCATGAGTCACCCATCTCCTTGCATGGCCCCACAGTAAACCTTCCTCTGCTTCAAACTCCCACATTTTGGTATTGTTTGGCCTCACTGAGTGTTGGGAACACAGACCTGTGTTCAACAACAATATGAAATTATACAAAAGGTACAATTCTTAACAGAAAAACATGTCAGTGTTAGATTATTGTTGGATCTGTGGTATGTCTTTCTAAAACAATTTTCAGCTACTAAACAAGCTTTCTATTTTATGTTGTTAGCAGAATGATAAAGAAATTTTTATTCTATTTAGCAAAAAAATAATCTTTACTTGTTGATAAGCTTAAGAGCATTATTTACCATTTTCTTAATTGATATTGAACTATAGTTTCACATTACAGAGAAAATTCCCAGTTCATCGTGGTATTTTTATATTCCACTTGTTCAAAAATATTTGAACTTGGATTGAGGGTTATCCTTCTAAAGAAATGGAACATTGTCAATTGTACTTTTCTGCCTCTTCTGAGAATTATGTAGTCAAGGAAGAATGCCTTTCAAATAAGTATTTTTTGCTTCTAAATATCAATGTCATATATGTAACTCTGGTTGTGATGTAAAATGTGAATGAGTCAAAGTTTATATTTTAAAAAATGTTGAAAAGTCAGTTTAAGTTAAAAGGAAGTCAGCATTTTAATACACTTAAATAGTAAGTAAGCCAGAGTACAAATCACTGCAGTTTGGTATCGTCACTCTGAGTGTGTTTACCCTCTCACTGATGGTGTCACTGATGATGTCAAAAACTGGAGTCCCCCCCACTCCCCAGTCCTCAGGCCCGGGGCCCAGGCTGTGAGCCCACAACCTAGACTAGTTGGATGGATGTCTCTGCCTTATTCCTGCCTGGATTGTTGGTTCTGGAGAGTGAGTCTTACAACTTACACTGTTGTCATTGCTACTAATATGGCGATGGGTCAGTGGCTAGTACTCCATTGCTCTGTTGTGTCCAGCTCTCTGTGACCTCATAGACTGTAGCCCACCAGGCTCCTCTGTCCATGGAATTTTCCATACAAGACTACTGGAGTGGGTTGCCATTTCCTCCTTCAGGGGATCCTCCATACCCAAGGATTGAAACTGTCTCTCTTGCATCTCCAGCATTGGCAGGTGGATTCTTTACCACAAGCGCAACTTGGAAAGGTTAATGGGATTTCTGTCTAGATTTTTCTTTCTGCCTAGAAAGTTTCATGACCGTTTTCTGAACCTGTCTTTTATTCTTTTCTATTTTCTGAACTGGATCTTCCAACTTTTTATTGATTCTCTAAGCTCTCAATAACTTTGCAATATATTTATTTTTTCCTTAAGGCTACATGGTCAGTTTATGTGACTTTTAATCAGGATTCTTTGCTCATACTCTTCCATTTCTCCAATTCCTACTAATTCTTGAAGGAACCACATCAAAAGCCCTATATTCTTTCAGTGTTTTTCTCATTTTCAAATTGAATGTGGATGCTCCTTGCTCTAAATTCTCCCTGATTTAATTGTGCTTCTGTTTTACAATGTCAAGTTGTGCTATGTTTTTATAGATGTTCATTTTTTTGCAATGATATTTTGGCTCTCCTGTTAGATTGTAAACTCAATCAGGCAGGATTTTTTTTTTTAACTCATTTTTGCCCCATGCACCTACCCCAAATCATACCTTTCTGTATAAAAGAAGAGGCAAATTATTCAGGGTTCATGTTTTCAAAAGTTTGAGAAGCAGTTTAAACTAACAAAAAGTGGCATTTTGATAGATAGTTTACTGAAATAATAAATGCACTCTGCTCTAATTTTAATGTTTTATCAAATTGTGTTTGGGGGATACAGGGCTGTTTTATCAGAATTTTTGAGTGTTTGAAGTATTTGCCACTACAAAAAAGGATAGGTGAACAGTAATTGCAGTTGTTAGCAAGTTTTATATTTTATTTTTTTGTTCATTATGGTGTGATTTTAAGTAGTGAAAAATCTTTTAAAATTTTAATTGAATAAAGTGTCAAAACCCATACAAGTAGACAGAAGTTTTACTGTCTTATTGAAAAGTCAACTTAAATCATTGTCCCTACCTCCCTCCCCCCAGCCCCCACACATTCTCTTTCACTGGAGTCAACCTTGTGGGCTTACAAATTATGGGGATGCTCTTAGATCATGGTGATGGAACATGCCTTATGGTTTCATTGGGATGAACAAAGTGAACAAATTAAATCTATTGACATGAATGAAATACAAATTAAAGAAGAAAGTAAAAAAATTGAAACTATCGCATATGTGCAAGTTTAAAATGACAGTGCTAATTAGAATTTTATTTTGTGCATGTGAAGATTGGTTTCCAGTAACCACGTTTCTCTCATCAAACCCTGCCTCATCACTGGAATGAACTTCTGATGATGTTTAAATGATATATGCTGTGTTTTCAAAGAGTCTAAGATCTTTAATTTTGCTCTCAGAGGTATATTTTGCAGAGATAATCCTGCTGCTGACCTAGTAACTGAAACTATTTTATTATCACAAATAACATCTGTATCTTTACTAAAACTTCTTGAAGAGATAGTTACTGGAATTGGACATCCAATACTTTAATGAGATGGTAGCAGTCCCATTTGAGATTATCATCCACAGTGTCTTTGTTTATATTTTGTAGTTGGTGAATAGGTTGTAATTTTAACACTTTCAGACAAATATAACAGAGACTTCTGTTTTGTGTTTTATCTACTGTATTTAATGAACTTTTGGATGGATCATGTTTCTAAAAATATGTACCTTTTCAAGGAGGAAGCATTATATAGCCACTTGTGTCCTAAATGCTTTTCTTTGAACACTTTTATTTTTCTAGACTTTGCTTATTTTATTCATTGCAGTTTACCAATATAAGATTTATTTGTGGAAAACATGTTTTGTATAATAGTAGTACTGTTTAGCTAGTTACCAGACCAGAAAGGCACTATTAGGGGCATTAAAAATATCCACAGAACTTCTGGAAGATTGATACTATGTCAACCGTCGTCTTCTTTTTTTTTTTTGCTAATGACATCAGTGGTATTACCTGATCTGTAAGCTATCACTTGTGTGGGAGAATGAGCTGAGATGAAAGAGAATGTTGTTATTTTGCTCAGTAATGTTTCAAAAACAGTACCTCTTAATTTCCATTATTCAACTATTTATGCAGTAAGTATTTAGCACAACATTGGTTCTGACTATAAACTTGTCAGTTCCTTCATATATTTTTCCTTTCTCATCATTGTCATCTGTTTACAGTATACTGGTACTACCAATGAGAGCATCTGAGGAACTGGTGAAGTGTTGTGTAACCTGATAACCACAGTTGGCTTAGAAAAGAAAACTTAAAAGCAATGCCTCTTTGTTAGTTGTGGGAGCAAAAGGGGAACTCATGACAACTGTCTCAAGCAGATCATTTTATTTAAACATCGTGTGCAACCCAAAGTAGACTTTCAGAAGTGACTTCTATTTAGACCTATTCAGCCATGGCAGAGTGGTGAGGCGACCACATTGTTCCATGCGTCCTGATTCCTGTATATGGTGGTGTGTCGAAGATGACTTGTATAGGTTTATGAGAGCCAGCTGTCAAACTCTTAGGAATTTTGCAAACTAGTTTTCAAGCACAGCCATTATTAACATTTGAGTTATGTAATTTATAAGTAAATTGATTTAAATATATTTAAATTGATTTTATTTTCTTAGGCTTCAAAATCACTTCAGATTAATCAAAGCTATGGCTTTTCCAGTAGTTGTGTATGGATATGAGAGCTGGACCATGGAGAAGGTTGAGCACCAAAGAACTGACGCTTCTGAACTGTGCTGTTGGAGAAGACTCTTGAGAGTCCCTTGGACTGCAAGGAGATCCAACCAGTCAATCCTGAAGGAAATCAACCCTGAGTATTCACTGGAAGGGCTGATGCTGAAGCTCCAAAACTTTGGCCACCTGATGGGAAGAGCTGACTCACTGGAAAAGACCCTGATGCTGAGAAAGACTGATGATGGGAGGAAAAGGGGGTGACAGAGGATGAGATGGTTGAATGGCATCACTGACTCAATGGACGTGAATTTGAGCAAACTCTGGGAGATGGTGAAGGACAGGCAAGCCTGGTGTGCTGCAGTCCATGGGGTCACAAGTCAGGCACGACTGAGCAACTAAGCAACAACAGTATTAAAAAGGTAATAAAGATGCAAAACTCATCACTTCCTACTTATTGTATCTTACTATTGTCAATGCTTTTGAATTTCTTTACATCTATTGTATCTGTGTGGAAGGAATCCTAGGTAATGGTGTGCTTCTCTCTGCTCATCTCTTCACAGCTGCACATTTAGTGGCCTCACCTTGGTGCCTGTAATCATCATGGTGTAATCGACAGACACTTGAGCCCGCATGGGGTGGACGCCAGCTGGCTGTTACACCTTGCCAGCAGAGTACTATTTAGATTCTGTCTATCGTGAGGTGTTCTTGAACTCAGTATTCCTGGCGGTAACTTCCTGAGTCTTTGTGTTTCTAAATATGTCAGAGGTAGTAACTTTGTTGGACCATAAGTCTATGGCGTTCTTGGTGTGCTTCCAAGAATCTTTAGCATTGAGGTTTCTCTGCTAACCCTTCCAAAGCATTTGTAAACACTTATTCTTTTAAAGTTCCTGTTGTTTAAACCACTTAAAACAAGTGGTTTCCTGAACTATCACTGCTTCCTTAATTTTCACATTGTTCCTACTTATTCCTTATTGATTTAGAGTCCTATTGCTGCTTTCTCATATGTGATCTGATAGAAATGAAAACTGCTGAAGTGTATCATTTATATAACTTGGGATCTTCAAAGTACAGAATTAATAAAACTGATCAGTTTGTCCTGAGATATCAAATTTCTTAACAAGATTCTCTGAGATTTTTACCCAGTTCTTCCTTAGTTAATAATACAAAGATTTAATGGAAGAAAGGTGGTAGGTTGCCAGACAACGGTGGAGAGAGTCCTATATATTTTGAATTAAATTTGCTTTGCAGTTGGAGATGGATGTGGTAAATGAGGAACTTAAAATGATTATAAGATGATATATATCAGAGCACATTTATATATGGATGGGAATTATTTAGTTCTGATGAATCAAGAGAGAGAGAATTTATCAAGTTCTTTGGCATGGGAGCAGATGCAGGAACCAGTTCATATGCAGTATCATTGGCGTATATTGGATATGGCTTATTGAAGGCAAAACAATAAGTAATACAGAGATGTAGAGCTGTGTATAGACTTGGTAGTGGGCTCATGAGAAAATTCTCTATTGATTGCTTCCATTTCCTAAGTGGGCTTCCCTGGTGGCTCAGTGGTAAAGAATCCACCTGCCAAACCAGGAGATGCAGGTTCAGTCCCTGAGTTGGGAAGATCCCCTGGAGAAGGAAATGACAACCCACTCTAGTACTCTTGCCTGGGAAATCCCATGGACAGGGGAGCCTGGCAGGCTACAGTCCATGGGATCACAAAGAGCTGGATATGACTTAGTGACTAAACAACAACAACATTTCCTAAGTAAAATAGGAAACAAAGACATCAGCTGAAGGTGAGATGATGGGAGGGAAGTTGGTAGCTTGAAAAGAGAATAAAAGCGTGAAATATGTTCAGGAGAGTTAGGGAGTGTGGTGACAGCAAAAATGTTGGGTTTCCACAGAGCACTGAGAGCCTACATGGTGGCTGTAGTCCTGTCGGTAAGAGCTGTGCATGGCACACCTCAGGTGAGCTCAGGGCGTGGGAAGGGGCCGGGCAGAAAAGCAAGTGGGGGGCAGCCTGTGGGGCTGCAGAGGTACCCTTAGACAACGTGATACAGAAATGGAGCGGTTTTGGTAAAGGGAAGCACACAGGGCTGCAGGAACACAGACGGGCATGCAACCCAGTCTAGTGAAGGGGCCAAACAGTGACTAGTTAGGGACTTCCAGAAGTGGGCCCTGAATTCAATTCTGAGGAACAAACAGGAGCAAATCACGCAGAGAACAGTGAGTGGAAGAGCCTTCTGAGCAGAGAAAACCATTAAAGTGTATATTAACTGTACCTCAGGTTTGCTTTGTGATATTTAATCTTTATTTTTTAATTATATAGCAAATACTAGAACTGGAAATTGGAACACTGACAATGTAAAATATTAACAGGAATACCCTTAGAAAACATAAAGTCAATACATTTGTTAGATTATATTCAATCTTTATCCAGGTCACCTCCTGGTATAGATTGAAAGAGGCAAGAAGATACAGTGATCAGACGCTTTTGGCTTCCTCCAGCTCCACAGTTTTTATGTTTGGTTCATGATCTGACCAAATGTCTGTGCTGTGGTATTTTAGCATGTTAAAATCATTACTCTCTAAATATGTTCCACTGAGAGATTACAAAACTCTTCAGAATAGCAACCAGTGTAAACTCTGGATGGGAAACAAGTCAGCATCTTTCATGAGAAACTGTGCATTTTAAGCCCTAATAAACAGTGAGAAAATAATAAAACCATGAAACTAAATATACCACCCCATCCTAAGAGTCATGTGGTTAATTTTGTTTACCCAGTACAGATTATAAATTATTTCACCATATGTATTTGTTATTCTTATAATCAGTTTTATCCAGTCAAGAAATACTGGCTGTGGTGATATAGGATTGCACGATTAGAAAGCATATATATCTTGATTAAGAGACAGCATTAGCCATCTGAAGATAGGCACTTATATATTCAGACTATATCTTACAAATAGTTTCAAAAATTTTTTGAAAAGATGGATATGTATATGTGTGTGTGCTCAGTTGCTTCAGTCAAGTATGTCTCTTTGCGACACTATACATATGCATATATATTCATGAATATGCATGTTTCTATGTACACATGTGTATGTCCATGTAAACTTAGTATTATACATGTATTTTATACATGTATTTTATAATTGCATCTCTCATAAGTTTTATTATAGCAATGATACATGTTCGGGATTTAAGATTTCAAGTAGCATGAAAGTGAAAGTTGCTCAGTCGTGTCCGACTCTTTGTGACCCCATGGGCTATCCAGTGCATGGAATTCTCCAGGGCAGAACACTGGAGTGGTAGCCTTTCCCTTCTCCAGGGTATCTTCCCAACCCAGGGATCCAACCCAGGTCTCCCGCATTGCAGGTAGATTCCTTACCAGCTGAGCCACAAGGGAAGCCCTTCAAGTTGCATGGAAGGGTATATACAAGGTGAGGAAGCTTTCTGCTCTCCCCTCACCCCCACAGCTTTATTGTTGAAGAGAAATGAAATGACTTTTTGTTGCAGGTTTGGGTCCGCTGCTTTCCAGGCCTGATACACAGTTTTCATGTTTGATTTTTTACTGCTGGCTCTCCTAGTTTAGCTCGATCTGCCTAGGGTTCAATATCTTTTTATATGTCACTCAGTCGTGTCTGACTCTTTGCGACCCCGTGGACTGTAGCCCACCAGGCTCCTTTATCCATGGGATTCTCCAGTCAAGAATACTGGAGTGGGTTGCCATTTCCTTCTTCAGGGGATCTTCCCAAACCAGGGATCAAACCCAGGTCTCCCGCATTGCAGGTAAACGCTTTAACCTCTGAGCCACCAGGAAAGCCCTTTTATATGTTAGATGTATGTATGTTCCTGTTTGAATATATTCTCAAGAAAACTTTTTGAAGGAAGTGTTTACGAAATATAAAATATCTGAGTCTGTTTTGAATACTTGTTTTTGATTGACAATTGGGTGGATCCGGATTACAAGTTAAAGATCATTTATCTTAGAATTTTGAAGGCATGGCTTCATTATCATCAATCACAGTGTTGGTGATAGCCAACGTGATGCCAATCTGAGTTCTTATTCCTTTGGAAGCAACTTGTTTATTTTTTCCATTGTGAAAGCTTACATAATTTCTCTTCTGATTCACAAATTTGCTGAAATACTTTTAGGTTTAAATCTTTTTATTTCATTCTATTTGATAGTCTGTTGATTCTTTATATACTAAAATAATTTCTTAAGATGATTGAAGTTATATTCTTCTGCAGTTTTATCATTTTTATCCTAAATTTTTTATGTTCTCTCATTCTAGAATTTTTATTTAATGGATGTTAGACTGTCTGCCTTGATCTTTTGTAGTCCTTAATTTCTCTCATTTTCTCCATATTCTGGGAGAGTTCAGATGAGCAACTTGACTTAAACTCTCTCTGTTCCATTGCTTAGCCATTCTATGTACCTTTTAAAATATTAGGAATCACATTTGTAATTTCCAAGAAATTTTACTTTTATATAGTTACTTTTTTCCAGTGCAGCATCTACTTTTTATTTCTCTAAGTGTAATCATTATATTTTTAAAGTTTTCTTTTGTTCTTTAGGATATCTGACTTTTTCTTTTCTTTTCTTTTCTTTTTTAATTAATTGTTCCATTTGTTCATCTTGATTTTTCTCTGGCTGGTTTTGTTTTTTTTGAATATTTGATGAGTCTTTATAGTCTACTCATATTTATGAACAAGGTATTCAGTTGATAAACATAGAGAGATGGCATGGGTTTCCCTCATAGTTTTGTTGGTCCATTTCTCTGAAGTCCCTTCCTCTATGTGGGTCTGTAGAGTTTGTCTGACACATCAAATGGCAGCTTTGTGTCATAGTGACCTAGGGAGGTGATTAAGAGCATGCAACCCTGGAACTAGACTCTGTATTCACATCTCAGCTCTAACTTCAGTGAGCTTAAGCAACTTACTTAAAATTTCTGTGTTACAGTTTCCTTATCTTTTAGATGAGATAATAATGCTACTGTCTGGTGGCTCAGATGGCAAAGAGCCTGCCTGCAATGTGGGAGACATGGGTTCAACCCCTGGGTTGGGCAGATCCCCTAGAGAGAAGGACATGGCAACCCACTCCAGTATTTTTGCCTGGAGCATCCCTATGGACACAGTAGCCTGGTGGGCTCCAGTCCACGGAGTTGCAAAGAGTTGGAAATGACTGAGTGAGTAAGAACAAAGAACATATGGCTGTTGCAAGAATGAAATAGATTAATTAAATTTGTGTGAAGAATTAAGAATTAAGTACTGGCACATATTATTAGGGGACATGGAATGTCAAGAGTAGTCAGATAAGATGGGGACTCTTCAGATATTAAAATAAAAGGACTAATCTGGAGCAGAGCAGTTGGAGGCACTGCATTACCTTTTAATCCTCCATTGCCATCACCCTGTGTTAAATCTCGAGTTACTCTGATCTTCTTTGCTTCTCAGTTCAGTTCAGTTCAGTCGCTCAGTCGTGTCTGACTCTTTGTGACCCCATGAATAGCAGCACGCCAGGCCTCCCTGTCCATCACCATCTCCCGGAGTTCACTCAGACTCACGTCCATCGAGTCTGTGATACCATCCAGCCATCTCATCCTCGGTCTTCCCCTTCTCCTCCTGCCCCATCCTTCCCAGCATCAGAGTCTTTCCCAATGAGTCAACTCTTCACATGAGGTGGCCAAAGTACTGGAGCTTCAGCTTTAGCATCATTCCTTCCAAAGAAATCCCAGGGTTGATCTCCTTCAGAATGAACTGGTTGGATCTCCTTGCAGTCCAAGGGACTCCCAAGAGTCTTCTCCAACTCCAGAGTTCAAAAGCATCAATTCTTCAGTGCTCAGCCTTCTTCACTGTCCAACTCTCACATCCATACATGACCACAGGAAAAACCATAGCCTTGACGAGATGGACCTTAGTCGGCAAAGTAATGTCTCTGCTTTTGAATATGCTATCTAGGTTGGTCATAACTTTTCTTCCAAGGAGTAAGCGTCTTTCAATTTCATGGCTGCAGTCACCATCTGCAGTGATTTTGGAGCCCCCCCAAATAAAGTCTGACACTGTTTCCACTGTTTCCCCATCTATTTGCCATGAAGTGATGGGACCGGATGCCATGATCTTCGTTTTCGAATGTTGAGCTTTAAGCCAAATTTTTCACTCTCCTTTTTCACTTTCATCAAGAGACTTTTTAGCTCCTCTTCAATTTCTGCCATAAGGATGGTGTCATTTGCATATCTGAGGTTATTGATATTTCTCCCGGCAATCTTGATTCCAGCTTGTGTTTCTTCCAGTCCAGTGTTTATTATGATGTACTCTGCATATAAGTTGAATAAGCAGGGTGACAATATACAGCCTTGACGTACTCCTTTTCCTATTTGGAACCAGTCTGTTGTTCCATGTCCAGTTCTAACTGTTGCTTCCTGATCTGCATACAGATTTCTCAAGAGGCAGGTCAGGTGGTCTGGTATTCCCATCTCTTTCAGAATTTTCCACAGTTTATTGTGATCCACACAGTCAAAGGCTTTGGCATCATCAATAAAGCAGAAAGAGATGTTTTTCTGGAACTCTCTTGCTTTTTCCATGATCCAGCAGATATTGGCAATTTGATCTCTGCTTCCTCTGCCTTTTCTAAAACCAGCTTGAACATAAGGGAGTTCATGGTTCACATATTGCTGAAGCCTGGCTTGGAGAATTTTGAGCATTACTTTACTAGCATGTGAGATGAGTGCAATTGTGCGGTAGTCTGAGCATTCTTTGGCATTGCCTTTCTTTGGGATTGGAATGAAAACGGACCTTTTCCAGTCCTATGGCCACTGCTGAGTTTTCCAAATATGCTGGCATATTGAGTGCAGCAATTTCACAGCGTCATCTTTCAGGTTTTGAAATAGATCAACTGGAATTCCATCACCTCCACTAGCTTTGTTCGTAGTGATGCTTTCTAAGGCCCACTTGACTTCACTTTCCAAGATGTCTGGCTCTAGATGAGTGATCACTTCATCATGATTATCCGGGTCGTGAAGATCTTTTTTGTACAGTTCTTCTGTGTATTCTTGCCACCTCTTCTTAATATTTTCTGCTTCTGTTAGGTCCAGACCATTTCTGTCCTTTATTGAGCCCATCTTTGCATGAAATGTTCCCTTGGTATCTCTAATTTTCTTGAAGAGATCTCTAGTCTTTCCCATTCTGTTGTTTTCCTCTATTTCTTTGCATTGATCGCTGAAAAAAGCTTTCTTATCTCTTCTTTCTATTCTTTGGAACTCTGCATTCAGATGCTTATATCTTTCCTTTTCTCCTTTGCTTTTCGCCTCTCTTCTTTTCACAGCTATTTGTAAGGCCTCCCCAGAAAGCCATTTTGCTTTTTTGCATTTCTTTTCCATGGGGATGGTCTTGATCCCTGTCTCCTGTACAATGTCACGAACTTCATTCCATAGTTCATCAGGCACTCTATCTGTCAGATCTAGGCCCTTAAATCTATTTCTCACTTCCACTGTATAATCATAAGGGATTTGATTTAGGTCATACCTGGATGGTCTAGCGGTTTTCCCTACTTTCTTCAATTTGAGTCTGAATTTGGTAATAAGGAGTTCATGATCTGAGCCACAGTCAGCTCCTGGTCTCGTTTTTGTTGACTGTATACAGCTTCTCCATCTTTGGCTGCAAAGAATGTAATCAATCTGATTTTGGTGTTGACCATCTGGTGATGTCCATGTGTAGAGTCTTCTCTTGTGTTGTTGGAAGAGGGTGTTTGCTATGACCAGTGCATTTTCTTAGCAAAACTCTATTAGTCTTTGCCCTGCTTCATTCTGCATTCCAAGGCCAAATTTGCCTGTTACTCCAGGTGTTTCCTGACTTCCTACTTTTGCATTCCAGTCTCCTATAATGAAAAGGACATCTTTTTTGGGTGTTAGTTCTAAAAGGTCTTGTAGGTCTTCATAAAACCGTTCAACTTCAGTTTCTTCAGCGTTACTGTTTGGGGCATAGACTTGGATAACTGTGATATTGAATGATTTGCCTTGGAGATGAACAGAGATCATTCTGTCGTTTTTGAGATTGCATCCAAGTACTGCATTTCGGACTCTTTTGTTGACCATGATGGCTACTCCTTTTCTTCTGAGGGATTCCTGCCCACAGTAATGCTTCTATTTTAGGCATGAGGATTCACAGCCATTTCTCCCAAGCAAACAGTATAGCGTTTTTACAGAAAGCACTTTTATGGGTTTATCTTGGGAACAAAGGCTGAACACATCTGCTGAACACATCTTCTTCTCCTCAGTTCAGTTCAGTCACTCAGTCGTGTCTGACTCTGTGAACCTATGGACCACAGAATACCAGGCTTCCCTGTCCATCACCAACTCCCGGAGCTTACTCAAACTCATGTCCATTGAGTCGGTGATGCTATCCAACCATCTCATTCTCTGTTGTCCCATTCACCTCCCCCCTTCAATCTTTCCCAGCATCAGGATCTTTTGAAATGAGTCTGTTCTTCACATCAGGTGGCCAAAGTATTGGAGTTTCAGCTTCAGTATCAGTCCTTCCAATTAATAGTCAGAACTGATTTCCTTTAGGATGGACTGGTTGGATCTCCTTGCAGTCCAAGGGACTCTCAAGAATGTTCTCCAACACCACAGTTCAAAAGAATCAATTCTTTGGCACTCAGTTTTCCAACCATACTGGAAAAACAATAGCCTTGACTAGACAGGCTAAGTAATGTCTCTGCTTTTTAATATGCTGTCTATGTTGGCCATGGCTTTTCTCCCAAGGAGTAAGCTTCTTTTAATTTCATGGCTGCAGTCATGCAATGTTGGGGATGACTATAGGAGAAAAATGCCTTCTGATCAAGCTATTCTATAGATGATCACCAATTACCCTGATTATGATCAAAATTCAATTTCTTTCTGTCGCTGCTGATTCTAGGTTTGAGCTTCTTCAAACTCACTAGGGAGATGAGTTCTTGCTTTTTGTTGGTCATTTTCTAGACTTTGCCACCTTCTGCTTCAATTTCTGTAAATATAGTCCTATCCAATTATAGACTGCTCTAAAGAATCAACTTCTTTGATGTGCAAATAAAAGCTATTTTTATTTTTATGGTTGTTTATTCACTTTTATACAGCTTTACTAATATTTCAGTTAAGCAGAGGAGTGAAAAATTAAAACATATATTCAGTTTGAAATCTTTAACCGGAATTCCTGCAAAAAATATGAACTTAGGCAAAAATTTTCTTCCCCAAAACAAAAATAACATTTTTATAATCATAAGACTTTTTTTCTGGTTTATATGAACACTCCCTGTCCAAAAAATATGCTTATGTTTTTCTTGTAACATCCTTTTCCATATACAGTATGGGATTTTAAGGCATCTTTCTGTAGTCATTCAAATAAAGAGTGAAAATTTAAGATGCCTTCTCCAGACAATTTAAAATTATAAAATAGTACCTAACTTAAAAATATAGCTGGAAAAGTTGTGGTTGATAAAGTGAGATGTTATCTCTAATCCATTTCATTCTCTAAAGAAGATATTGTCACTGTAGAACATTTGCTAATAAAAAGGAATATAATAGGATAAAAACAAAACATCTTGAATGCCAATCACACAAGAGAGGGGTCATAATTTTTATATAAGATAAAAATAAATACTTGGTACTAATATAAGTAAACATTGAGTTGACCACTGAAGATCATGAAAATGCAGAAGGCAGAGTGAGAGTGAGTGCACCCAAAGTGAATTTTGCATTTCTGTTCTAATGTGTGGTAACAGCAAATCTTGTTACAGCTGAATCTTAGTAGTGAATCAGTGATCATGGTACCATTTCCTTATCTCTTTGCATAATAATAAAAATGAGTCAAAGTGGTCCTTTCTAGTTCTCTTGAAGTTTGTTCTCTCCTTAGAAATCAAAGGCAGATATGGCATGCTTTTTGATACAATGGAAATGATCAAATGTTATACAGCAGCAGGCCACATATATGCACACACAGACACATACTCATCTCCATTACCTCATACTTGTGCTGTAGTGAATAGCAATATAGGAGTTAGTTTGACATATACAAAGAAAGACCTGTGTAAAACCCAGGAAACATATCCTTTCATGTATCCCTCCCCCCAGTGTGTAGCATGTTACCATTTAACAAAATCATCACTCTTCTGCCTGGAAAAGAGAATTGCAACCCACTCCACTTTTCTTGCCTGGAGAATCCCATGGACAGAGGAGAACCTGGTGGGTTATAGTTCATGGGGTCGCAAAGAGTTGGACACGACTGAGTGACTTTCACTCACTCGCTCACTCATTCTTCTATGAATAATTTAAATGAGATTAATTAGTATTTTTAAGAGGAATTAATTGACTGTTTCTTGTTGCAAAGGATCAATGGTGTTATCCAAGCATAATATAGATTCAGCCAGTGCTGAACTGGGGCTTTTCCCAATAGCCCTGCCAACAGAGACTGGACCACTCAAGATTTCCCCTTCATCCAGCCCTTTAAACAGCATGAATTGACTTTAGAAACAAAGACTGAATGCGGATTGGATGCATAAAAAGAAACCAAAATGAATTCCACAAAATCACGTCTAGTTGTGCCAGAAGGTGGAATTTTTATGTCTCTGTTCCATGGTTAGGGTCAAGTGATTTAAGTGAGCTTTATAAAAATAAACAAAATACCAATAACTCTACATTATCCAAATAGGTGGAAAAATAATTCCATATGCTGGTAGTTATGGTGCTATTTCAGGGTATTAAGGAATATACGAGTGTAGGAAGCAAAATTTTATCAAGGGAGCAAGTACTTTAAGTAGACAAAGATTTCCTTACTGTGTATATACAAAATTAGACTTCAAAAAGTTTGTAGATTTTTTGTCTAGAATCCAAAATTAAATAATTACAGACAGACAGTGCTGTTTTTTAGACAGTACTTTCCCACCACCCAACGCAAATTAGATGTCTTTCAATCCCAGCAGTGTTTATTTTGCTGTGATAAGTTAAAGTTCTCATTCACTCATTTGACATAAACAACCTTCCATGAGTAATGAGAAATGGAGAGGAGAATCAGATGAAGGAAGAGTCCAAAGAAGTCTTTGACCATTTGTGAAGATGTAGGTAGAATACCAGATTTTATACACACACACACACACTCACTGGAAGAAAAATTTTTATTTAGGTTGCTTCGTCCTTTCTATACTACATTCAAGGAACTGCACAGGGAAGCCAGGAAAAATTCTAAATTCACAATTCTATAACATATGTTATTTTGTGTGCATGTGTTGTTTTAAGGTGTCCTATTTGTGAGTGCTTAAGGATTGCATGGAAGACAAAGTAAGCACTGTGTCTTCCTACTTCTGCTGACAAGCAGTGGAAACTCTTAACAAAGCAGGTCTTTTGCTGATGTCTGAGAAATCTAAAAGAGACTGACATTTTGCTCTGGGGAAAAAAGGAGGCTTTGGATTATTTTTCTTATTTTGTGTCAGCATATCTTGGAGGAATCCACTTAGTATGGGGTTCATGCCTTTAATTGCTTGAGATAGAACATCTGTGGTTGTCTATCATATTATATCATACATTGTGCTATGAATCACAAGAGAATTACAGGTAGTAAAGGTTTATCTGTGCACAGACTGTGTTAAAATCAGCATCCTTCATTCTGACATAATATTTCTTGGAAGTCATTAAACCTGCCTATACAAGAGGTACATCCTTTTTTAGAATTGAACTAGAGTTATCATCTGATTTTGCAGATAATAGTTATTTTTTTCTAAAAAAGCAATAATAATAGCTCGTGTTTACTGACAACTTTGTGTTAAGTATTGTGTAAAGTGTTCACATAGTCCTATCACATAGTCCTCAAATCCATCCTAGAGGGCAGATATTATACTCTCCTTTCCTAATGATAAAACCAATTTACAGTAGTTAGTAACTTTCCTAAATTCAGGTAGTCAGTAACCAACACAGGCAGGGTTATTACCTAGGACCATTTCTTCACAGTACCTGCATTCTAAATTCTTACATAGTGCTATTTTCCAGTAAATGTTGAGCACATTATCTTACACATTCATTAAAAGACACTATTTTTTAAAATTTTTCTTAGATGTGTTCCCTACTGAGGGTATTTTGCTATCTCAGTAAGACCTCAGACCAAGTTGAGTCATCACTACAAAGGGGAGACCTAAGAAGCTCCAAGTGATGGATGTTGAAGAGTAATTTGAGAAAGGACATGGGCTTCCCTGGTGGCTCAGACTGTAAAGAATCCACCAGCAATGCAGGAGATCTGGGTTTGATCCCTGGGCTGGGAAGATCCCTGGAGGAGGGCCTGGCAACCCACTGCAGTATCCTTGCCTGGAGAACCCCCTGGACAGAAGAGCCTGGTGGGCTACAGTTCATGGGGTCACAGAGAGCCGAACACGGCTGAGTGACTAAAGCACAGCACGTAGCTCAGTGTGACTATGGATTAGTAACATGAGGTAAGGCTGTTTCCCTTGAAATAATAAAAACAGAGATCTCACATCAAGAGAGTGAGACATATTTAAAAAGAAGCATCAGACAACCATCTCATAAACTGCAATATTTCACAATGGTGATAAAACCAATGTTAATTATCTCAAAATATCTTGTCATATTTTCTTTTATGGTATCTCCATTATGCATTTTTACATAGGGATTAAATATATGCTTGTGTAAAAGGTTATTATAGATTCGTATAAAGAGTTTTTATGTTTATATACAGTTAATATATTTGTGTTTGTTCACCTGTAAATAGCAACTGTACATGCTATATGCAGTCAATACTGGTCAGGTAGGGTCAGGATACAGAATTATCTTTTAGTTATATATGCAATATATTATACATATAGGATTTCCCTAGTAGCACAGTGGTAAAGAATCTGCCTACCAAACAGGAGATGTGGGTTCGATCTCTGGGTTGGGAAGATCCCCTGAAACAGGAAACGGCAACCCACTCCTGTATTCTTGCCTGGGAAATCCCATGGATAAAGGAGCCTGGTGGACTACTGTCCATAGGGTTGCGAACAATCAGACATGACTTACTAACTAAACAACAACAATGACAACAATGAATTACACATGTAAGAGATTATACGTGTTTCCAAACACTATATATTAATGAGATAAAAGATGTATTGCTGTAACTATGCATGTGTGTATACAGTATTAACATCTTTAATATGTGTCCATCTCTTGCTCCAAGCCTCTGTTGACAATTTATCCTTTCTTTCGGCCCTAGTCCTTTCACACTGCATGCGTTTCCAGGCAAAATCTTTCAACTTCCAGCAAAGCTAGTAAATTGTAATGTTAACCAGATCTTAGTGTCATTGACATTATCTGCTTTTGCAGACCAGGAGCTCAGAATAGTAATTTGTGAACTTATTTTGACTGGCTCATGAACAGAGTGTTTGGCAGGGATGACTGGAACTGATTGGGAGTGGGTGCTGCTGTGGAGAAATCCCAGAGGGAAGAGCTCCACTTCCATTAGAGACTTCAGGACATGAGAAGCTTGTCACTGAACTGTGTGCAAGCTGCATATTTAGACAGCATCTTTCTTCTTTGAAACAGAATTTCCCTTTCTATTTTAAGACCACAAGTTCACAATTAATCTTTGTGTAATCCTACAGCAAGTGATGCTAGGCAAATGGCTCATCCTGTCACGTAGGCAGATCAGGCACCAGCAGAATCCAAAAACTGCATCATCTGAGAAAACTGCGGTTCAATGGAAACAACCTGAAATTACAAGGTCTAATGTTCAAGAGGGTGAGTTGAAAGGAAGAATTCAGCACTCTGAATTCCAGAATAACTCTTTGGATATTTGTCACTGCTAAGGTTAGAGTAATGGGTTTCTGTGTTCCTTTTATTACTGTTTCTCAATACTCAAATGCTTGCCCTACCTTGTGGTTGGTATACATTATTTTATATTATTCTGATTCCTTGGAGCAAGCCTGAGGCTTAGCTAACTTTTCCCCATTTTATGGGTAAGTTAACTGAGACTTAGAGTGATTGAATAATTTGTCCAAGATTGGAGAGTTATAAAGCAGTATAAGTGGGATCTTTACCTAAATGTATTAGATGCCAAAACCTATAGCCTTTGTATTCTGTCTCATTATTTCATTGCTAGAAACAACAGTCTATTTATTAACTGGGCTAGTTGCTTGATTTTCCTAGTAAAATCTTCCTTGTGCATTTCTTCTGCCTGATATACTTTATGAGTGCACTTTGAGAAATGCTTTGCATTTTTGATTAAGCATTTACCATACTTTATAATTTATTTAAATTTAAACTGTACATGTAATGTTAAGAAGCCCAGGTCTCCCAGTTTGTATCATGTAAAGTTAAAGCTTTCCAATGTTTCAAAAACTAAAACTTTAGGGACAAATCAATGATTTTCATGTTAACAGAAAAATTCTAAAATAATTAATATTCTATAGACACATTAATTGATCATTTTATCATAAGACCTTGGTATATTTTAACAACTCTTTTGTTATGTACTGGTCTGCTCACTACCCATAAGGGAGAAGGGACATTCTGATAAAAGAAAAACAAAAAAAAATTGACCCTGAAACTTTGTGATCAAAAGAAACATTGAGCACAAATCACAAGTGCAACTATTTTCAAATGTCATCCTGATGATGAAACTTTTCTCTACTTGGTTTTAACTGTACTATGCACTTTTCTTCAAATCTGATTTCTTACTTCTCTTCATTTTACTTTTATTAGGACTCTCAGTTTCAATGGGAGTTGAGACAGTCCGCTTTGCTATCACTCTCCCTCTTCTTGAGACAGGTAGCCTATTATGTAGATTGCTATGATCTTCAAAGGAAGAAAATGAAAACCAAGAAAGAGAATGTAGGGAAGGCATTAAGGGACTGTGAAGGTTCTGTGAACTAGGCAAATTGTCACGGAAAAAGACTCAGAGTCAAATGCTCAGGGTTATTCTTGTAAGATTAGTTCTTCGATTTTTGAAATGTGCATTTCTTATCCTGCAAATTGCACGCATACAAAAGAGTAGACACCTGTCTTTCAATGTGACAAGAATTGTGAAAAATATTACCCTTGAGAATGTTAAGCAAAATTATTAATATTAAAACAAAACTTTTTCTGTATCTAAGTATATGCTGCTTTTTTAATACTGAAATATCATTCCCATCTGCCTTTGGAATTCATCTTACTTTATAAAATCCTGCTACTAGGCTACAGCCCCCATGTGAAGCTTCCCTTATTCCCATTCCTCCCCCAGCCCCATTCTACTTCCATCAGATAGAATTAAGTACAACATTCTTTTTCCTTTTCATAGTATGCAACTAGCTGTTCCATTTAACTACTTAACTCTACCTGGTATTATAGTCAGTTGTGGGTCTATTTTCTGTGCTTAACATAGAAAGTCCTTGAAAGCATCTTTTTACCCAAACCTGCCCACCTATTAACCTTAAGGGCCTGGCATACAGTGGCGGCAGAGTTTTTAAACTGAAATTGAATAAATTATATTTCTCAGCTAATTCTCAGGTCAGTTTTACAAATCATAAAGTGAAGTACAAAACTGAAATTATTTGGCAAGTCTGAGCATTAAAATTCTATCCAAAGCCACCCTGCAAATTAATGCTGAGACCACTTCAGACACTTCCCAGAAGCCCGGGGAGCTTTTCAGCAATACAGATAGATCCATGGACCTTAAACTCCACAGTAGCTTCTGATGACTGTACTTCCAATAAAATCTGCTGTTTTTATTGAGTTACAGGCAGGTTTGGTAACCACTGATTACAGGAAAAGCAATATAAAGTATTGAAAAAATAAACAACATTGAAAAATTGACAAGACAATTTATATATTCAACATCATATATTGATCTCTAATTGCACATGTGCGTGTTACTCCCTCAATCATGTCCAGCTCTTTGTGACCCCATGGCCTATAGCCCACCAAGCTCTTCTGTTCATGGGATTTCCCAGGCAAGAATACTGGAGTGGGTAGCCATTCCTTCTCCAGGAGATCTTTTCAACCCAGACATCAAAATAAGTTTCAGGAGTTAAAAATATATTATGGGTCTTCTAACGAAGATTCCTTTTCATTTGATCTTGGGTGGGGACAAATAGGGCAGCTCTGCAAGTAATTCTTAATCACAACCAGTGCTGAAAATACTTCAATTAAAAAAAAGAGTCAAAATATCTTGATATGGCTCTCAGGGTACTTTAAAATTGAACCCCAATTATTGCCCCATGTTCTTTCTCATAAGACATTAAATTCTATTCATGAGCTTGACTATACTGGTTGCAATTTCCCAAACAAGAAATAACCTTCATTCTTTCCAAGAACTATATATGTAATTCCCCATTTCCAGAGGGATTCCCTCATGGCACAGTGGTAAAGAATCTGCCTTCAATGCAGGAGACATCTCTCAGTCAGGAAGATCCCCTGGAGGAGGGCATGGAAAGCCATTTCATTATGCTTGCCTGGAGAATTTCATGGAGAGAGGAGCCTGGTGGGCTGCAGTCCTGGGGTCACAAAAAGTCAGACATGACTAGAGCAACTGGGCACCCTATTTCCTGGATACTCTTTTGTTTTGTCACCTATGTTCAATGAATACAGGTTGTAATATTGACTCAAGACCTAGCAGTAAAGACATCCATGCTATAAATCCACTTAGTTTTTTCTAGAATTAATTACTCCCTTCACTATGTTCCCCCAAAGAGTTTGTGCTTCTTATAGCATCCATTTCGTGAGATCATGATGCTTTTATTGGCCTTTTCCACTTAAATAGTGTGAACTTGTTGAAGCATGTCTACATACATATTTACACATGATTCATTATTATTTCACTGTCTTTTTGAATACTAATGGCCACAATTTCATTAAAGATGTTTTAAAATCTGGTAGTTTAAAATCTAGTACTAAATGTTAGTACTTTAAAATCTAGACCCTTGATTCTTGGAAGAAAAGCTAGACAGCATATTAAAAACTAACCTAGATGCCATATTAAAAAGCAGAGACATTACTTTAACAACAAAGGTCTGTCTGGTCAAAGCTATGGTTTTTCAGTAGTCATGTATGGATGTGAGAGTTGGACGATAAAGAAAGCTGAGTGCCGAAGAACTGATGCCTTTGAACTGTGGTGTTGGAGAAGACTCTTGAGAGTCCCTTGGACTGCAAGGAGATCCAACCAATCTATCCTAAAGGAAATCAGTCCTGACTATTCATTGGAAGGACTGGTGCTGAAGCTGAAACTCCAATACTTTGGCCATCTGATGTGAAGGACTGACTCACTGGAAAAGACTCTGATGCTGAGAAAGATTGAAGGCAGAAGGAGAAGGGGACAACAGGGGATGAAATGGATGGATGGAATCACTGACTTGATGGACATGAATTTGAGTAAGCTCTGGGAGTTGGTGATGAACAGGGAGGCCTGGCGTGCTGCAGTCCATGGGATCACAAAGAGTCGGACACGACTGAGACGCTGAACTGAATTATAAATCTAGTACATGTGTATACTTAGGATAGTTGACATTATACATGCTAATTAAGTCTATAATAATAATTAGCAATAAGTTTGTGAGTACCAAACCAATGGAACTGAATTACAATCATGTGCATATTTTAGACATAATAGTTTGGTAATTGTTTTGCACCTGATTTTCCAAATAATGGCTTTATTTCTCTAATGGATTTCTTCAGTTCCTTTTCATTAGTTAGCCAAGAGAGTAAGAACATCTAGTTATATTTTAAGTCCTCTATTACCATGTGTTTGCATAAAATCAATGAAATTATGAAGATGAGTCTATTTTTAAATGTTTCTGTTGGCATTTTATAAGTGTTTGTTAAATAAATTCCTGAATAAATTATTAACCTGAAACTATGTCTAAACTGTGATAAATCAGGTGGTTGCAAAGAAAAAATGTCAGTGAAATATTATAAGCTTTAATAGCATTTAATGTAATGTTTTGCTATATTAGTGTTTTGCAAAATTGTAATTTAAGATAGCTTAACAATCTAACCTATTTTGGTCATTTTCAAAAGAAGGAGCAAATTCTTACAGTACCATTTATTAAAAGTAATAGAAATGTTACCTCAACATAATAAAGGCTATATATGACAAACCCATAGCTAACATCATTCTTAATGCTGAAAAGCTGAAAGCATTCCTTTTAAGATCAGGAACATCAAGGAGGTTCACTCTTGCCACTTTTATTCAACATAGTTTTGGAAGTTTTAGTGACAGCAATCAGAGGAGAAGAAGAAATAGAACAATCTAAATTGGAAAGGAAGTAAAACTGTCACTGTTTGTAGATGACATACTACACACAGAAAATCCTAAAGATGCTACCAGAAAACTACTAGAACTCATCAGTGAATTCAGTAAAGTTGTAGGATACAAAATTAATACACAAAAATATCTTGCATTGCTATAAAGCAAAAACTGAACACAAGAAAGGGAATTTAAGGAAACAGTCATATTTACCATTGCATCAAAAAGAATAAATTACCTAAGAATAGGCCTATCCAAGTTGAAAAAAAACCTCTACTCTGAAAACTACAAAAGGCTGGTGAAAGAAATTGAAGAAGATGTAAACAGATGGAAAGATATTGCATGTTCTTGAATTGGAAGAATCAATATTGTCAAAACATACAAAACTATACTAAACAAGGCAATCTACAAGTTCAATGCAACCCCTATCAAATTACCAATAGCATTTTTCACAGATCTGGAACAAAAAAATAAAATAAAATTTGTATGGAAACACAAAAGAATGGAACAGCAAAGCAACCTTCAGAAAGAAGAATGGATCTGGAGGAATTAGTTAAGCTCCCTGACTTCAGACTATACTACAATGCTACAGACATCAAGACAGTATGGTACTGGAACAAAAACAGAAATATAGATCACTGAAATAGTATAGAAAGCCCAGAGATAAATCTGTACACCTATGATCAATTAATCTACAACAAAGGAAGCAAGAATACACAATGGAGAAAAGAGAGTCTCAACAATAAATGATGGAGGGAAAACTGGACAGCTACATTTAAAAGAATAAAATTAGAACATTTGCTAACACCATACACAAAAATAAACTCAAACTAGATCAAAGACCTAAATATAAGGCTAGACACTGTAAAACTCTTGGAGGAAAACATAGGCATAATACTCTTTAATATAAATCAGGTCAATATCTTTTTTCATCTATCTTCTAGAGAATGAAAATGAAAACAAAAATGAACAAATGGGATTTAATTAAAAACTGCTGCACAGTAAAGGAAACCATAAACAAAATAAAAAATTACCCACAGAATGGAAATATTTGCAAATGATGTGATCAACAAAGGATTAGTCTCCAAAATTTACAAACAGTTTATGCAGCTTAATATCATCAAAACACACAACCCAATAAAAAATAGGCAGAAGATATAAACAGACATTTCTCCAAAAAAGACATACAGATGGCCCAAAACAGACAAAAAAGATGATTAACATTACTAATTATCAGAAAAATCAGATAAAAACTACAATGAGGTATCATCTCATACTGGTTGGAATGATCATCATTCAGAAGTCCACAAACAATGAATTCTGGAGGGGTGTGTAGCAAAAGGAACTCCCCTTATGTTATTGATGGCAATGTAAATTGGTACAACTACTATGAAGAATAGTATGGAAGTTCCTTTAAAAACTAAAAATAGAACTACCAGATGACCCAGCAATTCTTCAGTTGGGCATATACCTGGAGAAAACTATACTTTGGAAAGATATATGCATATCCCCAATGTTCATTTCAGCACTGTTTACAATAGCCAAAATATGAAAGCAACCTAAATGACCATTGACAGAAAAATGGATAAAGAAGATATAGTACATACATACAATGTCATATTACTCAGCCATTAAAAAGTGTAATAATGCCACTTGTAGCAATGTGAATGGACTGATTATCACACTAAGTGAAGTAAGTTATATACAGAAAGACATATATTATATGATGTCACCCATTTGTGGAATCTAATTTAAAAATGATACAAGTGAACTTATTTACAAAACAGAAACATATACAGATACTGAAAACAAACTTATGGTTTGGTTCAGTTCAGTTCAGTCACTCAGTCATGTCTCACTCCTTGCAACCCCATGAATCACAGCATGCCAGGCCTCCCTGTCCATCACCAACTCCTGGAGGTCACTCAAACTCATGTCCATCGAGTTGATGCTGCCATCCAGCCATCTCATCCTCTGTCATTCCCTTCTCCTCCTGCCCCCAATCCCTCCTAGCATCAGGGTCTTTTCCAATGAGTCAACTCTTTGCATGAGGTGGCCAAAGTATTGGAGTTTCAGCTTCAGCATCAGTCCTTCCAATGAACACCCAGGACTGATCTCCTTTAGGATGGACTGGTTGGATCTCCTTGCAGTCCAAGGGACCCTCAAGAGTCTTCTCCAACACCACACTTCAAAAGCATCAATTCTTCGGTGCTCAGCTTTCATCACAGTCCAATTCTCACATCCATACATGACCACTGGAAAAACCATAGCCTTGACTAAACAGCTATGGTAAAGTAATATCTCTGCTTTTGAATATGCTATCTAGGTTGATCATAACTTTCCTTCCAAGGAGTAAGCGTCTTTTAATTTCATGGCTGCAGTCACCATCTGCAGTGATTTTGGATCCCCCCAAAATAAAAGTCTGACACTGTTTCCATTGTTTCCCCATCTATTTCCCATGCCATGATCTTAGTTTTCTAAATGTTCAGCTTTAAGCCAACATTTTCACTCTCCTCTTTCACTTTCATCAAGAGGCTTTTTAGTTCCTCTTCACTTTCTGCCATAAGAGTGGTGTCATCTGCATATCTGAGGTTATTGATATTTCTCCTGGAAATCTTGATTCCAGCTTGTGCTTCTTCCAGCCCAGCATTTCTCATGATGTAATCTGCATAGAAGTTAAAAGAGCAGGGTGACAATATACAGCCTTGATGTACTCCTTTCCCTATTTGGAACCAGTCTGTTGTTCCATGTCCAGTTCTAACTGTTGCTTCCTGACCTGCGTACAGATTTCTCAAGAGGCAGGTCAGGTGGTCTGGTATTCCCATCTCTTTCAGAATTTTCCACAGTTTATTGTGATCCACACAGTCAAAGGCTTTGGCATAGTCAATAAAGCAGAAATAGATGTTTTTCTGGAACTCTCTTGTTTTGTCGATGATCCAGTGGATGTTGGCAGTTTACCCAAGGGGAAACATGGCTGGGGGGAGGAATAAACTGAGAGCTTAACACACACACACTATGATTTATAAGACAAATAACCAACAAAGACCTACTGTATAGCACAGGGAACTCTACTCAATATTCTGTAATATGTAATATTCTGTATATGAGAAAAGACTTTGAAAAAACAATGAATTTATGTAGGTGTATAACTGATTACTTTGCTGTACATCTAACACAACATTGTAAATCAACTATAATCCAATAAAGTTTAAAAAATAAAAATAATAGAAGCAGATTTTTATAAATCATTTTATATTAGAAATCTTTTGAGGTAATATACCTTGAAATGTTTTATAGCCAACCAAAAGGGTTTTGTTTTGTATAAAGATGCCATTTATAATTCTAGAAAAATTGATTTTAAAATTACATCATCACTATGTTTAGTTCCTTTGACTCATTATTTGAGGTAAATTTTGTTTAATTTTTCATCATTTATTATCACTATTTTGAGAGCACTATTTCTGACAATTCTAAAGCCTATAAAAGTTCATGTATTATTTTATTATTTAACTTAATGTATTATTTTATAATGAAATTCTTATAATCTATCCCATTCATTTTATTAAAGTGGAAGTTGACACCAAGGGAAATAGGTGACTCACCAAAGGTCATACAGAAAATCAATGGCAGAGTTGATATTGGAATTCCTTATTCTGATGATTCATGTGGTGATCTTCATTAACCTATTCTGTCTTTGTTTCAGTTTTCATGGTAAAAGGCATCATCCTCATTGGTGCTCAAGCCCCGTTCATGATCAGTGTCTTGTTATTCCATGACCTCAGCATTTTCTTGAAATTCACTGTGCAACTATCAAATCTTGTTGATTTATCCTTTTCCGCCCCCCCCCCACTTCATAGCTTATGTTTGGGAGGGGGATTTGTCTGGGAAAAAAATGTTAGCTTGCTGCTGCTGCTGCTAAGTCGCTTCAGTCGTGTCCGACTCTGTGCGACCCCATAGACAGCAGCCCACCAGGCTCCCCCGTCCCTGGGATTCTCCAGGCAAGAACACTGGAGTGAGTTGCCATTTCCTTCTCCAATGCATGAAAGTGAAAAGTGAAAGTGAATGTGCTCAGTCGTGGCCGACTCTTTGTGACCCCATGGACTGCAGCCTACCAGTCTCCTCTGTCCATGGGATTTTCCAGGCAAGAACCGTGGACTGCTTGCCATTTCCTCCTCCAGAGGATCGTCCCAACCCAGAAATCAAGCCCATGTTTCCTGTAGCTCCTGCATTGCAGGTGAATTCTTTACCTTTATATATTTTTATATTCTTAGAGAGTGCAATAATCCCTTGCACATAATGGGCAAGCAGGAAACAGTTCAGAAATACTCTTTTAATGAATTATCGATTATTTGATCTCTCTATGCTGCCCATTGAGCAAATTGACATGAATTTGCAAATAAACAAAGGAGTGATGCAATTAACTAAAAAATTTCTCATGAAACAAACCAAATTTTCAGACGAATTCTCTAAATTTCTGAAAGTTTTATATTATTAAAATGAAAAAGAGTAATTTCAGACTTTCTGTGAGACACCCTCATAGGACCATATTCCTCTGCTTATCAGAAATTATAAAGCTGAAACTTGAAAATGCTTTATAAAATTCTTTGTTAATATCAGTCTCTCCAAGTAGAATGAGAACTTTGTGAAGACCAGAAAGCTGCCCATATTGTTTAATGCTCTTTGTAGAATCTAGCAGTGTCCACAGAGCCACTGAAAGCTCCCAGAGGACAAGGACTTGCCTGACAAAAAGTAGGAGCTCAACAATTACTTGTTAAATGGATGAATAAATGAACATGCTGAGAAGGTTTCAGTAGCTCTTAGTAATTAAATTAAAATTTAAATTTAGGAGGGGATATTCAATATATTTGTCAATTAGCCAATTAAATGTTACGCTATTTGAAAAGCTTTCTTATGATTACTGTGAGGTGATAAGCATCTTACCCTTGAAATTGATTCATTTATGAATTTGTACTGTGATAAGCTTTGTTGATTCATTAATAATATCAAATATTCAAAAATTTTCATGTGGATGGATTTTCAAGGAGATTCTGGAAGCTTTTTGTTTCTTCATTTATTAGAGTTAAAAGCTCTAAAAGCTGAAGAGTGACAGCCACTATTTCCTTATGCTTTAGTAAAACTTGTATTTTATATTAGCCTACAGAGCATATCCCACTGAGGGTAGAATATAATACTTTTGCTAGTTTTTTTTTTTTGAAATACATTTAGCTATAAAAATGGCAAGATTTACTCTGAATCTCTAAATTAGAACAAAGAATCTGACATGCTGTTTTTGGGAGTCCTGTTGGCATTTGTCATGTCAGTCTATCTCATTTCACATGGATCTGTAAGCCTGTAACAGTGAAAGCACACCTCTTTTTGCTTTTAGGAACATTTTGCTCTAATTTTGTCAAGATTTCTTTGATGTTTCAGTAAACAGGAAACTGTATAGACCTATTATTTCATGTTCTGAAAGCTGTATTTCCCTCTTGTGGTGATTTAGTTGTTAAGTCGTGTCTGACTCTTGCAACCACATAGACGGTAGCCTGGCAGGTTCCTCTGTGCCATTTCCTTCTCCAGGAGATCTTCCTTACCCAGGAGTTGAACCTGGGTCTCCTGCATCACAGGCAGATTCTTTACCGACAGCTATGAGGCTCTAACTTTCCCGCTTATTGCATAGGAATTGTCTTATATTTAGCTTTGGCATTTTGGTATTCTATTTTCACTTTTTAATGCTCATAATACTTATTACAGTTAACTTATTCTGAAGAGTATATTCATTTAAGTAGATGTGGCTGAGGAATGCTTTTAATATTCAAATATGATTATTTTTCATGATACTTATCTTTTCGGTATTTTTCTTAAAATCTGACTATGAAAATTCAGTACACAAACAGCCATGATTTATTCAACATGCAAGTGAGAAAATTGTTCTTCGTTGACATTTAGAGCTATGATTTTCTGAGCCATGATATGTTTGCAAAAATTTCAGAGTAATTGATCTATGTCTTATTCTCAGTTTTTGTTCTGTTTCCTTCTTGTAATGTCACATTATTGAACATTAGTATAAAAGACCAAAATTTTATTCATTATTGCAAAGTTATTTATCATGGAATATTGCTGATCTTTAAGCTGGGAAGTTGGTGGCATATTGGGAGTGTCAGGGAAAATGATTATTTCCAAGAGTCTGGAGAGAAGATTTTAAAAATTTCTGTTGAAATGAAATAATTTAAATCTCTAATAGAAGGAGACAAAATTTATACTAGATTGTTTGGAATATTGCCTTAAATTATAATTTTATTGATGATGTTAACCAAGTCAGAGGACAAATGAATCAATCAGTGAATCTGTAGCTAGGAAAACATGTTATAGAGAAGGCAATTTCTTTTTTAAAAATTTTTATTTTGTATTGTAATATAGCTGATTAATAATGCTGTGATAATTTCAGGTGAACAGCAAAGGGATTCAACCACACATATACATGTATTCATTTCCCCCTGAACTCCCTTTCCATCCAAGCTGCCACATAACACTGAGCAGAGCTCCATGTGCTGTACAGTAGGTCCTTGTTGGTTAGTCATTTTAAATATAGCAGTGTGTGCAGGTAATCATAGATTTGTTCTCTAACTCTGTGAGTCTCTGTTTTGTAGGTTCACTTGTATCATTTTTTTTTAGATGCCACATATAAGGGCTGTCATATGATATTTCTCCTTCGCTTTCTGATTTATTTCACTCAGTATGACATTCTCTAGATCCATTCATGTTGCTGCAAATGGCATTATTTCGTTCTCTGTAGTGGCCGAGTAATATTCCATTGTATAAATGTACCACATCTTTATCCATTCTTCTGTTGATAGACATTTAGGCTGCTTCCATGTCTTGGTTACTGTAAATAGTGCTGCAGTGAACACTAGGGTGCACGTATCCTTTCAGATCATGCTTTTCTCTGGATATATGTGCAGTGGTAGGATTGTAGAGCCACATGGTAGCTCTACTTTTAGTTTTTAAGGAACCTTCATACTGTTCTCCATAATGTCTGTACAAATTTACATTTCCACTAACAGTGTAGGAGAATTCGAGAAGGTAATTTCTTTCCATGTATGTGTCTCAGAGTCCAGGGAAACATAGAATATATTCAACCCTATACCTATTATCTTCTGTAATAAGTTAATGAACTGTATCTTGCTTGGTGTATCAGTCCTTTAAAAAATTTTTTTTTAAATATAAATTTATTTATTTTAATTGGAGGTTAATTACTTTACAATATTGTATTGGTTTTGCCATACATCCACATGAATCCACCACAGGTATACATGTGTTCCCTCCCCATCCTGACCCCCCCTCCCCCCTCCCACCCCATACCATACCTCTGGGTCATCTCAGTGCACCAGCCCCAAGCATCCAGTATCATGCATTGAACCTGGACTGGCTATTCATTTCATATATGATATTATACATGTTTCAATGCCATTCTCCCAAATCATCCCACCTTCTACCTCTCCCACAGAGTCCAAAAGACTGTTCTATACATCTGTGTCTCTTTTGCTGTCTTGCATACAGGGTTATCATTACCATCTTTCTAAATTCCAAATATATGCGTTAGTATACTGTATTGGTGTTTTTCTTTCTGGCTTGCTTCACTCGGTATAATTGGGTCCAGTTTCATCCACCTCATTAGAACTGATTCAAATGTATTTTTTTAATGGCTGAGTAATACTCCATTGTATATATGTACCACAGCTTTCTTATCCATTCATCTGCTGATGGACATCTAGGTTGCGTCCATGTCCTGGCTATTATAAACAGTGCTGCGATGAACATTGGGGTACACGTGTCTCTTTCAATTCTGGTTTCCTCAGTGGGATTGCTGGGTCATAAGGCAGTTCTAGTTCCAGTTTTTTAAGGAATCTCCACACTGTTCTCCATAGTGGCTGTACTAGTTTGCATTCCCACCAACAGTGCAAGAGGGTTCCCTTTTCTCCACACCCTCTCCAGCATTTATTGCTTATAGACTTATGGATCACAGCCATTCTGACTGGCATGAAATGGTACCTCATTGTGGTTTTGATTTGCATTTCTCTGATAAGAGTGACGTTGAGCATTTTTTCATGTGTTTGTTAGCCATCTGTATGTCTTCTTTGGAGAAATGTCTGTTTAGTACTTTGGCCCAGTTTTTTGATTGGATCATTTATTTTTCTGGAATTGAGCTGCCGGAGTTGCTTGTATATTTTTGATATTAGTTGTTTGTCAGTTGCTTCATTTGCTATTATTTTCTCCCATTCTGAAGGCTGTCTTTTCACCTTGCTTATAGTTTCCGTTGTTGTGCAGAAGCTTTTAATTTTAATTAGGTCCCATTTGTTTTCTTTTGCTTTTATTTCCAATATTCTGGGAGGTGGGTCATAGAGGATCCTGCTGTGATTTATGTAGGAGAGTGTTTTGCCTATGTTCTCCTCTAGGAGTTTTATAGTTTCTTGTCTTACATTTAGATCTTTAATCCATTTTCAGTTTATTTTTGTGTATGGTGTTAGAAAGTGTTCTAGTTTCATTCATCTGGCTGTGCCAGGTCTTAATTGCAGCACACAGAATCTTTAATCTTCATTGAGGCATATGGAATCTTTAATTGTGGCATGCAAACTTTTAGTGACGGCTTGTGGCATTTTGTTCCCTGACCAGGGATCAAACACAGGTCCCCTGAATTGGAAGAGTAGAGTTTTAGCCACTGGACCACTGGGGAAGTCCCCTGGTGTATCAGTCTTGTGTGATTTCTACTACTATAAGTGAAAGTGAAAGTGAAGTCACTCAGTTGTGTCCCACTACTATAAGCACATCAAAAATAATCAACCATTTCTAATATATTAATATATAATACTATTATATACTATTATATTTTATACTAACATAAAATATACTAACATATTTTAGATTCTAGGTTTTTAGGATTTGGACCACTCATTTATTATCAAACTATCACTTCTCTATTTAAAATTCCAGTAGGATTAAAACATCATGTCTCTCCTCTTGCTTTACAAGCTTTTAAAATTTAGCTGGACTGGCCTAGATTATTCAAATATGTGCATGAATTATTAGCTTTATCATCCTTAGAGATGAAAACTGCTTTTTTGTGGAAATATTCTATGTTTAAGTTACTTGAGGTTAGTATTTGCCCTACATTAACAAAGAAAAGTAAGACAAGAACATACAGAAAGTATGAATAGGATTAAGTAAATTGTGAAAACAAAGATCCTGATGCAAAGTAAAGATAGAAAAACCACAAAAAATATGGCTTAGCCTCACTACGAGTTACACATGGTTGGTGTTAGGTTCAGTTCAGTTCAGTCGCTCAGTCATGTCTGACTCTTTGTGACCCCACGGACTGTAGCACACCAGGCTGCTGGGTTCATCACCAGCTCCCAGAGTTTACTCAAACTCACGTCCATCAAGTCGATGATGCCATCCAACCATTTCATCCTCTGTTGTCCCCTTCTTCTCCCACCTTCAATCTTTCCCAGCATCACGGTCTCTTCAAATGAGTCAGTTCTTTGCATCAGGTGGCCAAAGTATTGGAGTTTCAGCTTCAGCATCAGTCCTTCCAATGAATAGTCAGGACTGATTTCCTTTAGGATGGACTGCTTGGGTCTCCTTGCAGTCCAAGGGACTCTCAAGAGTCTTCTCCAACACCACACTTCAAAAGCATCAATTCTTTGGTGTTCAACTTTATTTATGGCCCAACTTTCACATCTATACATGACTACTGGAAAAACCATAGCTTTGGCTAGAGGGATCTTTGTTGGTGTTAGGTTAGATCAACTTTTTATTGAAAGTAACAAAATGAACCAAAGAACGTTTCTAAACTGCCATCAATTTTCCTTAACTCTTTGGGCCTTGGCTTTCTCTGAAAGATTGCCTTTGATGTAAAAGCAAACTTAGTGTGTTATTATTAAGAGAAGCCCTCCAGTTATTTCTTTAAAATTTTATTTTTTTAAAAAAAGAAAGGTGGTTTTAGCCATAGGAGAATAACAGGTACTGGATTTGCTCACTAGATTTGAACAAATATAATATTAAACAAAATTTATGAATGTTTTCAACTGACCAGACAACAGAGAGCAGAGAGCTATAATTTTTGATAGAAGGTAAAAACATAAAGTGGGTTTCAAACTCAGGCTAGCTTTCTGCCTAGGGATACTTTCTAAACCATGGCACAAAGCTGAACCCAAACAGATACCAGTGGCTTGTCTGGATAAAGAGAAATTGGAGCTTAGGGCTACTGAGATATGTAGAATTTGTTGGGAGAAGGTTTTAGAGACCTGGGGGAGCTTCAGAGACATAACACTGAAATCTGCACTGAGTTTCCTTGAGCATTTGTCAGAATATTAAGCTGCATATTCTTAAAGGGAAAATTTTTGAGGTTCAGCAGAAAATAGCTAATGAGGATCTTTGTGACAAACAAATATTCTGGAGATGACACAGTCCTTGGGGACACTGCATTTCTCAATGGCAGAGTGAAGAGATTTCACTGAATATAGTTGATAGCTGAAAAAGGCCATGTCTTTGCAATAAGACTACTTTTTGAAATATGCTTTAACAAAACCTAAATCAATCCTTGGAGGATCAAGCTGATACACCACCAAATTTTCTTCCAGAATAAGTGTTCAAATTATTTAAAGGAAGACCAAAAAAATGCATGCACTCAGCAACATAACATTCACAGAGTTCAGAACACAATAAAAGTTACTGGATACACAAAGAAGCAGGAAAAAGTGACCCATAAACAGGAGAAAAAAAGCAGTTACTGGATTTTTTTTTTTTTCTCTCAGAAATGGCAAGAAGAATATTGGGACTATCAGGCAAGGGATTTAAAATGACTATTATAAGTGTTTAAAGATTTAGAGTAAAATATGATATGATGAATATACTGATGGGAAATCTCAGCAGGCTTGTAGAAACTGCAAAACAAAGCAAAAAGCCTTGGACATACAAGGACTGAAAAATTAGAGTATTAAATAATAACATCACTGAATTGTCTCAATAGGACATTTGATTCTGTAGAAGTTCTAGTCATCTTGAAGAGAGATGTGCCAGGGATTATAAAGGGAATTTCTGAACCTTTCTATTTTGCTGTGTGTCTAAAAGTGATTTACAAAAACACAGTCTTAAAAATTAGTAATTCAAAAGATGGTATAAATAAGGAAATGATTGGTAAGAATTGGAACAAAGAATAAACAAAACCAATAGATTTACATTTAAAAATGTCAAAGTAATCTCATTAAATAATATTTGAATAAACCCATTAAATAAAATGCAGAGATTTTCAGATTGGATGATAAAAAATAAGACCTAACTGCTTCTTAAAACCGGAGAAGGCAAAGGCACCTCACTCCAGTACTCTTGCCTGGAAAATCCCATGGAGTCGCTAAGAGGCAGACACGACTAAGCGACTTCACTTTCACTTTTCACTTTCATGCATTGGAGAAAGAAATGACAACCCACTCCAGTGTTCTTGCCTTGAGAATCCCAGGGACAGGGGAGCATGGCGGGCTGCCATCTATGGGGTCGCACAGAGTCGGACACGACTGAAGTGACTTAGCAGCAGCAGCAGCTTCTTAAAACAGACATTTAATTATAAAGATATAGAGCAAAAATAAAAGATAAAGAGATGTACCATAAAAACTCTTATTCTGGAAAATCTGGAGTGCCTATATTATTACCAAAAAGATATTTTAAAACATGGATTATTATCAGAGATAAAGAAGGCCTTTAATGATGAAGAAACATCAATCTATTAAGAACACTTAACAATTCTTAAACATATCCACTAACAAAATAACACTGGTATATGTGAAAAGAAAACTTATGAAACCAAATAAATGATTGAATGCCCAGGTACAGTGGGAGATTTTAACATTCATCCCTCAGTACATTTAAATATAAGAAACAAGTAAATTGAAGGAAATTAGTAAGATTATAGAAGATTAAAACAAACCAACACATTTAACTAAGTGAACATTTATGAAATCCTACAAAGGAAAAACTGAAAGTATACACATTTTGCAAGTTCATATGGATCATTCACCAAAATAGATCATATAAGAGAATATAAAATAAAGCTATATATTTTAAAAGCTTTAGTTCATGACATGCGTTCTGATCATAATAGAAATAATCAGTAGGCAATGACAGATATATGAAAAAAAAGCCACTACACATTTTGAAATTAAATCATAAATTTCTGAATAACTCATGAACCAATGAAAAAAATTAAGGTTAAATTAGAAAATATTTAAAATAGAATGAGAATTAAAATAAATGATAATTTTGTCTCTAAGAAGTTTTAACAGTGCATGGATGGTAAATCTAAAACTTTAATACTTATATTAGAAAAGAAGGAATTTTGAAAAATCAGAACCTACACTTTCCTCTTGAGAAACTAGAAGAGAAGAACCCAAGTACCTAGGATAAAGGAGATAATAATGGTAAGCGTTAAAACAAAAGACTTAAGGCATTAAAGCCATAAAACAATGGAGAAAAGCAATGAGTACACGGTAAAACAAAGGCAAAAATTTTCTTTTAAGTGAACTAAATTGATAAGTTCCCACCTAAGTAAGAGACAGAGAGAAGGAAAGAAAGAAATCTCCAGATTATAAATCAAGAATAAATGAGGAGACATTGCTCATCACCTGATTTATAATCTGGAGATTTAATTCTCTCATTGAGAATTAAACAGGGGTGATCACTACATATCAAACAAGTATTATAAATAATAAAAACTATGAATAAATTTATGCCAACATTTTTGAAAATCTAGATTATTAAAATTGTCACATTTCTTAAAACACAAAACAATTTGAATCAAATGGTGGTTTAAGAGGATGCAGAACTCACTTCCTACCATGAACACATCAAAAATACACCTAAATGTGGAACAATTCTTACTGAAAACTAACTGGAGACAGACAGAAAGACTGCTATACAAACAAGGCTATAAGAAAAATACACAGGGAAGCAGTAAGGAAGGGAAAGGACATGATCAGAATCTGTGCCCCAGTGAGGGGACTTAGAGGACAAGGGCGATTACAGAAGCAAATATCCTCGGATGCCCCAGGCCTGGGGCCCAACAAAGGGAAGACAAGCCCTTTTCCTGGTTGGAGGACCGCTGGGACTAACAGGAGGGCTGTGGGGAGCTTGGACTCTGCTTCCGAGGAGCTTGGGAATACTTGCTCCTGAAGCAGAAAGGAGAAAGCAGACTGGTTTCCTGTGGTCACCCAGGCACATACCAAGCCTGAGCTGAGAGAGCACTGCAGCACTTTGCCTCATGCCACAACCCCACACTGGAGTATGGGCAGCCATTATTGAAGCCAAAGCTCCGGCCAGAGATGCTACAGCAAATAAAATCCTACACAGCTTCTGTTAAGGAGGAGGAAGCCATTACAGGTGTTCACAGGTGGAGCATCAGGGGCAGACCAGATCTTTGGCAGCAGTCAGACCACCCTCCCCCTCAGTAAAGACCCACACCGTCCAACCCTTTCGCTCTAGTACTGCTCTCCCCTGTGGTGAGGGTGCCAGTGGTGGAGAGGGAAGAGTACTCATTAAAGAGAACTGAGCCACCTCAGACCTGACCCCCAAGGCTTCTGCTGCAGCAACTTGGGTCCCCACTATTCCCCTGCATGATAAGGCAGAGATGGCTACTGAGCAGAGAGGAAGCTTTGCCTCACACATGTCTCTAGCCCTGGACCCCCATTTCTAGCCTCACCTCCTACTAAAGTGATAGCTTCTAGAATACCTGAGAGAAAATGGGACTTGTGTTTACAGATAAATCAGCTCTCCCTCCAAAGCCATTGGGCACACACAGATTATGTAGGGATGCTTCCAGTTAAGAACAGCCCTTCAAGACTTCCATAGAAACTTTTAACCTACTTTCTTAGAGACAGAGAAAGATAAGCAAAATGAGCAAACAGATTAATTTTTCTCAGTTGAAAGAGAGCAAGGGAAAACCCCTGATAAAAAAACAACAACAAAAAAGAAAATTTAAAAATTTACTAGAAAAGAATTCAAAGAATTAGCAGTAAGAATGCTAAGAGAACTAGGGAAAAGAACAAAAGAACACAGCAAAAATTTTAACAAGGAGTTAGAAAATTAAAAAAAAAGTCCGCTCTTCATGTTTGGGAGCGCATGTACACCCATGGTGGATTCATGTCGATGTATGGCAAAACCAATACAGTATTGTAAAGTAAAATAAAGTAAAAATAAAAAAATAAAAATCTTAATAAAAGTGGGGAAAAAAAGAGCTGCAGAATACAATAACTGAAATGAAAAATACACTATAAGGAATGAACAGCAGACTAGGTGATACAGAACTCTTAAGTGATCTGCAAGATAGAATAATGCAAATCAGCCAATCAGAGCACCAAAGGAAAAACAAACAAAGAGAAAACAATTTAAAGGATCTTTGGATAGCATCAAGTATATCAGCATTCCCGTTACAGGGGTCTCAGAAGGAGAAGAGAGAGTAGAAATGGGCAAAAATGTATTTAATAAAATTATGGCTGAAGACATCCCAAGCCCAAAGAAGAAAACATATATCCAGGTACAGGAAGCACAAATGGTCCAAAACAAGACGAACCAAAATATATGTACACAAGGACATATCATAATTAAAATAGCAAAATTAAGCATAAAGAGAAAATTTTAAAGGAAGCAAGAGAAAAATAGTCATATGCAAGGGAATCCCTGCCTAAGGTTATCAGTTGATCTTTCTGCAGAGACTTATCAGGCTAGAAGGGAGAGTAATGATAAGGTGCTGAAAGGGAAAAATATGCAAGCTTTGATACTCTATCCAACAAGATGATCATTTAAAATTGAAGGAGAAACAAAGAAATTCTCAGATGAGCAAAAACTAAATGAGCTCGCCAATACTAAACTGATCCTAAGAGAAATGTTAAAAAGTCTTTTCTAAGTGGAAAAGAAAAGTCTGTAACAAGAAGTATCTATATGAAAGAAAAATGCCACTAGTAAAGGCAAATATATAATAAAGGAAGGGAATCAACCACTTAAATAAGTTAGTATGAAGACCAAAAGATAAAAGTAAAATCAATGTGACTGCAATGATTGTAAAGGGATAGACACAAAGATGTAAAACATGACATCAAAAACAAATTATGGGGGAATGGAGTAAAATATGTAGATTCTTTAGATTGTGGTTGAACTTAAATAACTACTTACTTAAAATAAATGGGGCTTCCCTGGTGGCTCAGATAGTAAAGCGTCTGCCTGCAATGTGGGAGACCTGGGTTCGATCCCTGGGTTGGGAAGATCCCCTGGAGAGTGAAATGGCAACCCACTCCAGTACTCTTGCCTGGAAAATTCCATGGACTAAGGAGCCTGGTAGGCTACAGTCCATGGGGTCGCAAAGAGTCAGACACGACTGAGTGACTTCACGTTCATGTTAAAATAAATAGATATGGTTATATCAACATATATGAAATCCCTTGGTAAAAATAAATAAATAAATAAAAAACCTACAATGGATACACAAAACCAAGAGAGAGAGGAAAATAGGCATACCACTAAAGAACATGATTAAACTACAATGGAACAAACTAATGAGAGAGAAAAGAACAAGCAAGACCTATGAGAACAATTGAAAAACAAGTTATAAAATGGCAGCAAGGACATACTGATCAGCAACTACTCTTTAACTTCTTTTTGGCTGCACTGGGTCTTCGTTGCGCATGTGGGCTTTTTGCTGCTGTGTGTGGGCTTTCTCTAGTTGTGGAGCCTGAGCTCTGAGCACGCGGGCTTAGTGTGGAGCACATGGGTTTAGTTGCCCCTCGGCATGAGAGATCTTAGTTCCCTCATCAGGGATCACATCCTCTGCATTGGAAGGTGAATCCTTTTTTTTTTTATTTTAATTTAACTGGAAGATAATCACTTTACAGTGTTGTATTGGTTTCTGTTCTGCATCAACAGGAATCAGCTATAGGTGCACATATGTCCCTTCCCTCTGAAACCTCCCTCCTACCTTGCCCCTCATCCTACCCCTCTGTGTTGTCACAGAGCACCAAGTTGAGCTCCTTGAGTTATACAGCAACTTCTCACTATCTGTTTTGCATATGATAACATATGTGTTTCCATGCTTGTCTCTCAATTTGTTCCTCCCTTTCCTTCCCCCGCTGTGTCCACAGGTCTGTTCTTTATATCTGTGTCTTTCCTGCTGCCCTACACATAGGTTCATCAGTACCATTTTTCTAGATTCCATATACATGTGTTAATATACAGTATTTCTTTTTTTTTTTTTTTACTTACTTTGCTCTGTATAACAGGCTTTAGTTTCATCCACCTCACTAGAACTAACTCAATTTTTCTCCTTTTTATAGCTGAGTAATATTCCATTGTATATATGTATCACAACTTCTTTATCCATTCATCTGTCAATGGACATCTAGGTTACTGGAAACTGGATTCTTAACAACTGGACTACAAGAGAAGTCCCTACCAGCAACTACTTTAAATGTCATCTCCTAACAAATTGCCGGAGTCCAGCTCCAGTAGCCAGGGATTCAACCTGAAGGGGTGAGCGATGTCGGCTAGAAGCTGAGGCAGCCTCTCAGTTTTCTCAGACTGCCTGTTTATTTCAAGCTTATGATTCTCTGTTATACTTTTACAAAAGCATTAGGTCAGAGGTTTGATATTTTTAGTTCCCATTGACCCAGATTTATTTTTCTCCAAAAATCATTGTTGCCCCTCAAAAGGAGTTCCTTCCTCAGCTATTCTCTTATCCACTTTTTCTCATGTGTCCTTGTGAATACACTGTAACTCATGCTAATGTCTGGGCTGCATACCACATTCCTCAGTTTTTTCTTATCTTTCTAAGTCCTGTTTGCCCCTAGTATCCTAAGCTCACTATTTCTAAGAAAGGGCTTCTAGCTATAAATATCTCTAAAGTCCCTAATCTCTATAAGTTATAGTAGAATATACTAACATTACAGCATCCCTTAAATCTTTAGCTTCTAACTATTTTAATTACTCCTAAGCCCTAAATTCATCAAACTCCTCTGCCATAAACACTTTCCTCACAAATAGGCTTCAGATAGCAGTCCCTCCCATGGTCTCTAGCTGCGGCCTCTGTGCTCACCCTGGAACACTCTTTTGTAAAAGTCCTTAAACAAATGTCGATGACTAATTTTATGAATTATTCTTTGAGCACAGCTGCAGAAGGTTTTATGCCTTCTCATGCTCCTCTCAAAAACAATAAGCACCTCAATAGTCTCTTCTATTAAGAGGAAAGGAAAAAACAAGTCAGAATCACAAAGCCTAACTCCTTCATTCCAGGTCCGTGCCTATGGAACAAAGGGAGGGGGTTTAGGGCCGTGCCTCCATTTTGTCAGTAATGCCTAACGTGGCTCCCAACAACAAATGGAATAGGGTGGCTAATAGGATACAAAAATAAGATCCATCAATATGCTATTTACCAGAGACTCACTTCACAGGGAGTGGAACCTGAGTCTACCTAAGGATATAAATCCTCCAGGCTCAGAAATGAAGCATGCATAGAAATTAGCCAAGTACTTTGGTTGTGGGTTGAAAGTAGGGAGGATTATAGACCAACAGATTGACAGGAACATGTGCAGAGGCACATGAGACATGATTTTTACATGTGTTTATTTCTAAAACTATCCAGTACTACTAATATTATTAATAATACATATTATTAATATATTGTTATATTATTTATTTTATATATTATTTTATTCATTACATTATTAAATCTTGTTCATTATTATAATGTAATGTTATGTATTATTATTTATATATTATATTATTAATATGATTATGTTAATAATATAATTAACATATTATTAAGAACTTCATAGAACTCAAAGTGCCAGCTACACCTGTTACCCCTTCTGATGAAAGCACCGTGAACTGTTCTTTGTGATGTTGGTGTGGTGTGAGTGACTAGTCCTGTGATTAGCACTGAGATGAGAGGCACCCTAAGGGACATGGAAGAGCCTAACCAGCTAAATAGTGGTGAGGCACAGAAACTTCCTTATAGAAAGAAGGAATTTTTAGAAGGAATATCAGAATTTGAAAGTGTATTTGAATGGTTCTTGACTAGAAGTCTTGGGAATGCCCTTTTCCCAAGCCACAGTAACTTCCCCAAGGGATTTCTCAGAGCTATACACTTATAAGAAAACAATGTATTTGTTCATTAACTCATCAGTTCAGTTCAGTCACTCAATCATGTCCGACTTTGTGACCCCATGCACTGCAGCACGCCAGGCTTCCCTGTCCATCACTCACCAAGTCCTGGATCTACTCAAACTCATGTTCATTGAGTCAGTGATGCCATCCAATCATCTCATCCTCTGTCATCCCCTTCTCTTCCTGCTTTCAATCTTTCCCAGCATCAGAGTCTTTCCCAGTGAGTCAGTTCTTCACATCATGAGGCCAAAGTATTAGAGTTTCAGCTTCAGCATCAGTCCTTCCAATGAATATTCAGGACTGAGTTCCTTGAGGACTGAGTGGTTTGATTTCCTTGGAGTCCAAGGGACTCTCAAGAGTCTTCTCCAAAACCACATTTCAAAAGCTTTAATTCTTCAGGGCTCAACTTTCTTTATTATAGTCCAAATCTCACATCCATATGTGACTACTGGAATAACTATAGCTTTGACTAGACAGGTCTTTGTTGGCAAAGTAATGTCTCTGCTTTTTAATATGCTGTATAGGTTGGTCATAACTTTCCTTCCAAGGAACAAGTGTTTTTTAATTTCATGGCTGCAATCACCACCTGCAGTGATTTTGGAGCCCAGAAAAATAAAGTCGGCCACTGTTTCCACTGTTTCCGCATCTATTTGCCATGAAGTGATGGGACCAGATTGCCATGATCTTCGTTTTCTGAATGTTGAGTTTTAAGCCAACTTTTTCACTCTCCTCTTTCACTTTCATCAAGAAAGTGAAAGTTAGTTCTTTAGTTCTTAACTTTCTGTCATAAGGGTAGTGTCATCTGCATATCTGAGGTTATTGATATTTCTCCCAGCAATCTTGATTCCAGCTTAACTCATACAATGTATTTATTTAATTTTCCCTACATACCAGGCACTATTCTATATATTGGATTCATCTGAATGAGTCAGATAATAACAATAGTAAGATGTTTTATAATTATTAAGCTAACTTATGTCCATAATTCACATAGTGGAGCTCTCTCATAGTTTGGTGAAAATAGTTGACAAATAATTAGAGTTATTTGGTTGCATGCAACAGAACATTAGTCTCCTTAACCTAAGGAGGAGCTGAAGGGGACTTATTGACGTAGCTTTAACAACTGAAGGAAGAGATGAACGTCACGTCTTGGGAAGACAAAGAATTGGGGTAACTCCTGGGATTACACTAGTGGGACCTTTTGAATTACTCTTTTTGGAGGCTACTATTAGATATGTTAGTTTGAACTGTGTTCTACCTCTTTACATCTAAATTGAAAAAGTCCATTTTCCAGGAAAAATGAATCTAATTGATTCAGTTTGGGTGATGTGTCCAACCCTGTGTTTAAAATGACATGTTCCTAAGATTGACAATTGCATCAGAACCACGTGTAATTGCTGGAGAATATTGAACTAAAAAAAGTATGCAGAAGTAAGTTATGGAAGGAGGAAAGCTAAATAGACAAACAGCTGGTATTATTACAGAGTAGCTTAGCCTAGAGAGTGTGGGTTTCCTACCTTTATCTCCTTCTCCTGTCAAGACACAAATATCTGGTGGAACCCAGACTATGAATGAGAGATGGAAAGATACAAAGCAGATACTGGCCTGAATGGACTTTCTCAGATAGTGCTCAGGCTTGGATTGCCAGTCTAGTGGCATGGAATAATGAGGCAGAAGTTGTGTGCATTGCCATCCATTCATTTACTCTTTAATGCATTTATTGAGTGAATTGTCTCTGACACTGGGGTTGCATCTGTGAACAGGGTAAACAAGTTCCATAATGTTAAGAAGAGAGCAAATAGAATATTCTTGGGCAATCTCCAAGCTCTTCAACACTGGTACTCTTTTTTTTTTTTTTTAACAGTTAGAAGAGGCAGAACAGAATGGTTAAGCCTGATGTCTTCTGATCCTTTGCTTTGGCACTAGAGTGACATAGAAGAAAAGAGTAAGGAAGACAGAATATTTTTCAAGCATATGTTCTTTAAGCTGTTATCTCATCTGATACGTAAAATGACTGAATCAGCAAAAAGAGGGTAGAGTGTGTATGTAGTATACAATAACTAACTATATTGTATACTGATGTGTATATGTGTGTGTGTGTTAGTCACTCAGTCATGTCCTACTCTTTTTGACCAATGGACTGCAGCCGCCCCCGCCCGGGCGCGCCCCCCCCCCAAACCAAGGCTCCTCTGTCCATGGAATTCTCCAGGCAAGAATAATGGAGTGGGCTGCCATTCCCTTTTCCAAGGGGTCTTCCTGACCAAGGGTCTCCTACATTGCAGGCAGACTCTTTACCATCTGAGCCACCAGGAAAAGCCCATTGGGTATTGATAAGCTTATTTAAACAGATTTCTTGCAGAGGGTGAGGGTGGAGTTATGAGTGTAAAGTATATACAGAAGAGTGGCTCATTATCACACAGGTTGTATCTTATATTCATCTTCTCTCTCCAAGAGTCATGTCTTAAGAAAAAATGAATCCAGTGGCTCTAAGGCTCTGAAACTATTTCTTAAGCTATTTTACTTGTTTGCTTTTCCTTATGTAACTCAAGTATCACTAGACTCTCCAGTTTGTCTCTACCAAATGTGCCCCAAGCAATTGCTGAGTTTTTCAGATTCGGCCTAAAGGTAATTCTAATCAAATCCCAAAGGATGTTTGTTCTGCTCAAAAACTTGTGTTGCCCCTACATGGCTTCCTCTGCTATAACCATTCGTGACTCTAGAGAAATTGCTTTTCATTTGGACAGCATTGTCCTCCGTAGGTCACCTCTGCTCATAGAGGACCTACGAGGTCACCTGACCTATGTAGGTCACCTGTCCTCTATAGGTCACCACCTCCCTATAGCACTATGGCTATAGGGAATACCCATGCTCCTGTTTTCCAAAAAAACTAATGAGACCATATTTTGCCTTGCAAAAAGACTTACTTGTGGTTAGAAATGATAGAAAAGAAGCCCAAAGCCTTATTTATAATTGCTATCATGAACACGTAACTCATAAGCTCAAACCTGACCTTGAAATACTGCATTGGGTTGGCTTCTTATTTAGTTTCTAAAATGTCCTCACATGGAAGAAAGCAAGTCAGTACTATGAATGTTTCAGCAACTCCACTCCCCAGTCTCCAGACCTATTTAGACAAAAGAAGAGAGGGAATCTTTCTTCCCCCCAGGCTAAGATCTACCTCTTTCATAAATCTAGAATTCACTGTTTTTCAGAACAATGATGGTGGGAACCATTCAGTTCAGTTCAGTTCAGTCACTCAGTCATATGTGACTCTTTGAGACCCCATGGACTGCAGCACGCCAGGCCTCCCTGTCCATCTCCAACTTCCGGAGTTCACCCAAACTCGTGTACACTGAGTCAGTGATGCCATCCAGCCATCTCACCCACTGTCGTCCCCTTCTCCTCCTGCCCTCAATCTTTCCCAGCATCAGGGTCTTTTCAAATGAGTCAGCTCTTCACATCAGGTGGCCAGAGTATATGAGTTTCAGCTTCAGCATCAGTCCTTCCAATGAACACCCAGGACTGATCTCCTTTAGGATGGACAGGTTGGATCTCCTTGCAGTCCAAGGGACTCTCAAAGAGTCTTCTCCAACACCACAGTTCAAAAGCATCATTTCTTTGGTGCTCAGCTTTCTTTCTTTTTTTTCTTTTTTTTTTTAACTTTACTGCTTTATTTATTTACTTTTTTTTTTTTACTTTATAATATTGTATTGGTTCTGCCACACATCAACATGAATCTGCCACAGGTGCATTCATGTGTGTTTCCCATCCTGAACGCCCCTGCCACTACCCTCCCTGCCACTTCCATACCTGACTACTGGAAAAACCATAGCCTTGACTAGATGGATCTTTGTTGACAAAGTAATGTCTCTGCTTTTTAATATGCTCTCTAGGTTGGTCATAACTTTCCTTCCAAGGAGTAAGCATTTTTTAATGTCATGGCTGCAGTCACCATCTGCAGTGATTTTGGAGCCCCCCAAAATTAGTCAGCTACTGTTTCCACTGTTTCCCCATCTTTTTGCCATGAAGTGATGGGACTGGATGCCATGATCTTAGTCTTCTGAATGTTGAGCTTTAAGCCAAATATTTTCACTCTCCTCTTTCACTTTCATCAAGAAGCTCTTTAGTTCTTCACTTTCTGCCATAATGGTTGTATCGTCTTCATATCTGAGGTTATTGATATTTCTCCCAGCAATCTTGATTCAAGCTTGTGCTTCTTTCAGCCTAGCTATGCTCATGATGTACTCTGCATATACATTAAATAAGCAGGGTGACAATATACAGCCTTGACGTTCTCCTTTTCCTATTTGGAACCAGTCTGTTGTTCCATGTCCAGTTCTAACTGTTGCTTCCTGACCTGCATACAGGTTTCTCAAGAGGCAGGTCAGGTGGTCTGGTATGCTCATCTCTTTCAGAATTTTCCACAGTTTATTGTGATCCACACAGTCAAAGGCTTTGGCATAGTCAATAAAGCAGAAATAGATGTTTTTCTGGAACTCTCTTGCCTTTTCGATGATCCAGAGGATGTTTGCAATTTGACCTCTGGTTCCTCTGCCTTTTCTAAAACCAGCTTGAACGTCTGGAAGTTCATGGTTCATGTATTGCTGAAGCCTGGCTTGGAGAATTTTGAGCATTACTTTACTCGCATGTGAGATGAGTGCAATTGTGCGGTAGTTTGAGCATTCTTTGGCATTGCCTTTCTTTGGGATTGGAATGAAAACTGACCTTTTCCAGTCCTGTGGCCACTGCTGAGTTTTCCAAATATGCTGGCATATTGAGTGCAGCACTTTCATAGCATCATCTTTCAGGATTTGAAATAGCTCCACTGGAATTCCATCACCTCCATTAGCTTTGTTCATAGTGATGCTTCCTAAGGCCCGCTTGACTTCACATTCCAGGATATCTGGCTCTAGGTGAGTGATCACACCATCGTGATTATCTGGGTCATGAAGATCTTTTTTGTACAGTTCTTCTGTGTATTCTTGCCACCTCTTCTTAACATCTTCTGCTTCTGTTAGGTCTATACCATTTCTGTCCTTTATTGAGCCCAGAACTGGACATGGAACAACAAACTGGTTCCAAATAGCAAAAGGACTGCGTCAAGGCTGTATATTGTCACTCTGCTTATTTAACTTCTATGCAGAATACATAATGAGAAACACTGGACTGGAAGAAACACAAGCTGGAATCAAGAATGCTGGGAGAAATATCAATAACTTCAGATATGCAGATGATACCACCCTTATGGCACAAAGTGAAGAGGAACTAAAAAGCCTCTTGATGAAAGTGAAAGAGGAGAGTGAAAAAGTTGGCTTAAAGCTCAAAATTCAGAAAACGAAGATCATGGCATCCAATCCCATCACTTCATGGGAAATAGATGGGGAAACAGTGGAAACAGTGTCAGACTTTATTTTGGGGGGCTCTGAAATCACTGCAGATGGTGACTGCAGCCATGAAATTAAAAGACACTTGCTCCTTGGAAGAAAAGTTATGACTAACCTAGATAGCATATTCAAAAGCAGAGACATTACTTTGCCAACTAAGGTCCGTCTAGTCAAGGCTATGGTTTTTCCTGTGGTCATCTATGGATGTGAGAGTTGGACTGAAGAAGGCTGAGCACCGAAGAATTGATGCTTTTGAACTGTGGTGTTGGAGAAGACTCTTGAGAGTCCGTTGGACTGCAAGGAGATCCAGCCGGTCCAGTCTGAAGGAGATCAGCCCTGGGATTTCTTTGGAAGGAATGATGCTAAAGCTGAAACTCCAGTACTTTAGCCACCTCATGCAAAAAGCTGACTCCTCATTGGAAAAGACTCTGATGCTGGGAGAGATTGGGGGCAGGAGGAGAAGGGGACGACAGAGGATAAGATGGCTGGATGGCATCACTGACTCGATGGACGTGAGTCTGAGTGAGCTCCGGGAGTTGGTGATGGACAGGGAGGCCTGGCGTGCTGCGATTCATGAGGTCACAAAGAGTCGGACACGACTGAGCGACTGAACTGAACTGAACTTGGATGAAATTTTCCCTTGGTGTCTCTAATTTTCTTGAAGAGATCTCTAGTCTTTCCTGTTCTATTGTTTTCCTCTATTCCTTTGCGTTGATCTCTGAGGAAGGCTTTCTTATCTCTAGTGGGGAAAACCACTAGACCATTCAGTTATGACTTAAATCAAATCCCTTATGATTATATAGTGTAAGTGAGAAATAGATTTAAGGGACTAGATATGATAGACAAAGTGCCTGATGAACTATAGACGGAGTTTCATGATATTGTACAGGAGACAGGGATCAAGACCATCCCCAAGAAAAAGAAATGCAAACAAAACAAATAAAACAAAATGGGAACCATTAGCCACAAGTATTTCCCCTTACAAGTATGGAATCTGGTTTCACAAGTGCCAGAAACAGTAGTCTGATAACCTTTCTATCAACCTTGAACTTATTATTTTAAATAACATTAAGTATAAGACATTAGAGTATAAATATTACAACACTAAAGCTCATCTCCATGGTTATTGGATAAGGTTAAAAGACTGTGAGGTCAATTCACTTAGGTTTGCATCCCAACTGTATGATTTATGTACTAGGTATTTAATAATGGAGACCTTACTTAACATCTCAGTTTTTTCATCTGTAAACTGGGGATGATAATAACACCTATTCCACAAAGTTATTGCAAGAATTGAAATTAATGTGTGAAAATTCCTTTAATTGTATTTAGCACTATATTTTGGCAAATGCTATTGTATAATAAGCACTGTGTTATTTGATATTATTATTGTTATTATTATCATTATTTTTCTTCTCCTGCATGAGTAGATAATTTTGGGATTTATACATTTCCTGCTTCTATAGTCTAGTTTTGACTCTTGATTGCTAATTTGCAAAAGTCTGAACATAAATTCATATACATATCCCAGAAACAAATAATGATTTTCAGGCATAAGAAACAAGTCCACATTCTTAAAAATAAAAAAAACAAGTGTTTTCCTAGCTATGCTGAAGTATTATCCTGATAATATACCTAAGTTACTTTATCAAAGTGTACATTTACCCATAAGCACAAATATTGGAGGGGTTTCCCTGGTGTCTCAGTCAGGACAGAATTCACCTGCAATGCAGGAGACCCAGATTTAATCCCTGGGTTGGGAAGATTCCCTGAAGAAGAAAATGGCAACCCACTGCAGTATTCTTGCCTGGGAGATCCCATGGACAGAGGAGCCTTGTGGGCTACAGTCCTTGGGGTCACAAGAGTTGGACATGATTTAGCAACTAAATCAACACCTCCACTATCACCAATATTGCATGGCTCTACAAGTTTACACATTTTTCTTGCCAACTGTAAGAAAGTATTCATCTCACATCTTCCTGAATAAGGAAGCCCAACAATTCAATACTTCTAAGAACCAAGGAAAACTCTGTCCCAAGTAAAGGCCATTTTTCCTTCTAAAAGGCACATGTTGCTTTGCAAACATTCACTTGAATAGAATTATCCTCATCTCAAAGCTTTAGTTATCTCTCCACCTTTGAGATAACACCTGATACAGTTATACAATTTCCCAATCCCTTTGACATCTATATATTTTCTGTCCTTGCAATGAAAAAGACCTTTATAGTTTTAACACCTGTGTTTGCACATAAGGAAACTCAGGCACAGAGTGGTTAAAATGAATTACTTAAAGTCCCACAACTGGTATGTTATGGCATCATTATTTGATATCTTCTTATTCTAAATTCAGTGATCTTTATTAACTGGCTCTCCATAGGAAGACTTGGATTCTTACTTAAATTATAACCTACCTTTTTCTTATCTCAGTTGTACATATGAGAAAATGGAGACACACTGAGGTAAAGTAACTTGCCCCAATGCACATGGCTGTTAAGTCTTCTGATAAAGTGTTTGTACACAAATATGGGGCTTTCCTGGTGGCTTAAATGGTAAAGAATTGGCCTACAATGCAAGAGAGGAGGATTCAATCCCTGGGTCAGGAAGATTCCCTGGAGAAGGAAATGACAACCCACTATCGTACTCTTGCCTGGGAAATCCCATGAACAGAGGGGCCTGGTGGGCTAGAGTCCACGGGGTCATGAAGAGTAGGACATGAATTAGCAACTAACCAGCTGCAACAACATTCACAAACATATATTCTCTTTCAATATCCCTAAATGTATTTGAAAGTTAGCCTACGGGGAGGGAGGAGGGAGGGGGGTTCGGGATGGGGAACACGTGTATACCTGTGGCAGATTCATGTTGATGTATGGAAAAAACAATACAATATTGTAAAGTAATTAACCTCAAATTAAAATAAATGTATATTTAAAAAAGAAAATTATTTGATCTTGGAGTAGATTTACTTTTCCCTGCTTTTAAATGGCTAAGGTGTATGATTTTGACCTCATGAGTTTAGCCTTCTAATCAAATGACACAATCAATGAAATTCTTCATTGATCACTACTGTTGTGAAGCTGATATCAATTTATTGAGCTCAAAATCAGTCACAGAAGCTTCCTATTAGCTGAGTGACAATATAATAAATTTTTTGAGGGTAAAACTTCTGCTGTTAATAAAGATATCAGGGCAGCAGAATTAACTGGGACTATCCTGAGCCAACAAAAGTGCTTGGTTAGCTTTCAAGTGTCCTAAGAACATGACCAGTGGCTGTCATGAATGATCTTGCTCCCTGTAAGCAAAACAGATGGTCATTCCAGGGCAAATTAATGATAAACATCTTACACTTATGGAAGCAAGACACTCTCTGGTAAGTTTCATCATACCAGCTTTGTTTACAAAGAGAGCAGGCTTCATATTTTAATCACAAGTGGTTCCCTTCATCATTAATTCCCTGAAGAACAGAAAGCTCCTGAAATGTGTTTTAATAATAAATATTTTCATGTAGCTTCAATCTCCTCACTGCCCTATTTATCTGGTCAGTGGAATCATGATGTTTCCCTTGTTAAGACTTTGAATAGATTCTTCTAGCCTGTCACCGGCTATGTGCTTGCTAATTTCCTCTTGCTAGATGGCCTGCAGAGTTGAGCCCTGATTTCAAACACTAGCTCCAAACAGAATGGCAGTGGGAGGCCAAAGGAATCTACCAAGGAAAGCATATCTGAAGGATGTTTTAAAAAATTATAATGGCTTGTCTTGATTTTGATGCTAATCTCATATTAAACCCTAGAGAGTTCTTAAAAATAATGGTATGAAAATGACTTCAAGGAATTTTACTCTCCCCAGGACCTTCTCTTCCTGGTTAATGTATTTATTAATGCTGCACGTTTAGGATTTATTAAACTGTTTTAAAATATTAAACTGAAAAGATTGGTCTGTCAATTAACAGAATGCTAGAACAGCAGGCAACTTTTATTCTAATGTTTATATCACTGTTTCTTTTGTTCAAGTTTAGCCTTAGGCAAAGTAATAGATTCAGCTGGACTTTTCTTTCATACACATGTGAACTTTTCCAGTTCCTGCTTCTCCAATTTTGTGTCTTCTAGGTCACTTTATTTTTACCTGTTAGCCCTAGGTCATTGTCTCTCTGCACTGTCTGGAGGTACTTTCCTTAGTTCTAATTAATGTAAGTCTAAGGGACTCCTCTTCCTAAGATTTCACACTTTTATCCTAGGCTCTTAAAGTGTTCCCTTTTCTATCAGTGAAATTAATCTGTGATAGTGTAGCTTTAGGTGATAAAGTGGGTAATGCCAATAATCTCAGGAAAGCTCCTGGAAACTATCATATCATACTATCCATAGAAGTAATAATTGCTCCTTAAACAGATTTATGTAGTTTGAGAAAACTGATGATTTGCAGATCAGAGGAGAAATTGTAGAGGAAACTGAGATAGCTTTCCACTTAGGGACACATATGTACCACTTTTCTCCAAAATATTTATCAAAAGCACATCAACAGACACAAATCAGAGATAAGCCAATATACTATGAGACTTATTGATGGGCAGAGGTGACATTTTATATTCATTTTCTGTTTGTCTTTGCAAGTGGCCCTGCAGCAAGCATATCTAAGTTACTCAGGCTTGTTTACTCATGTGTGTGTGTATGTGTATGCACATGTCCAAAGAGGAAAGAAAGGAAGAAAAATGAAAGTGCTGGGATTTGAACCAAAGTCTAAGAATCTGCCTTCCAATGCAGGAGTTGCGGGAGGCGTGAGTTTGATCCTTGGGTGATAAAGATCCCCTGGAAGAGGAAATGGCAACTCACTCTAGTGTTCTTGCCTGAACACTAACCCATGGACAGAGGAGCCTGGTGGGCTACAGTCCATGGGGTCACAAAGAGTTGGACATGACTGAGCCACTGGGCACACATGAACACACTATGCTTGTTATCTTGAAATTTCCTTGAAAATTGAATCTTGTGGGCTGATTGCTACTGCAATTTCCCTCCTCTTTCCCACTTTCTTTTATACTTATGAAAGAAACCAGAATGAAACCTGGTTACTGAAAAATGATGTATTAATAAAAAAGAGTGTGTTCTTTTTACCCAGAGCTATTCTAGTAGGTAACCTAAAGATGAGAAAATCTGAAAAGTCTCTGTGTTGAGTATAAGCTTGAATCATGAAAATTTGGGTTTTGAGTATCACTTGTTCAGTGAGAGAAGTCTAAAACTTATAAAGATGCGAGAGAACGAATTTCTGATGGTTTACTTTGGCCAACGAAATGAAGCTGAACTAACACATCACTAGGACATTTCGTTGGCCAAAGTAAACCATCTGACCCCATCTTCAAGGAGGTGAAAAAAACATCCTAACACAGAACTGTAAGGAGTAAAGTCATAAATATTCGTTAACAGAAAGAAAGACTATGATATTCTTTGATAAAAATCCACCAGATTATTTATTCATCCACTCATTCAGCCGATAATAAAGAATCAACTACACTTACCCTTAATGAAATTGATGTTTGTATATCAGAAATTCATTCTCTCGCATCTTTATAAGTTTTAGACTTCTCTCACTGAACAAGTGATACTCAAAACCCAAATTTTCATGATTCAAGCTTATACTCAACACAGAGACTTTTCAGATTTTCTCATCTTTAGGTTACCTACTAGAATAGCTCTGGGTAAAAAGAACACACTCTTTTTTATTAATACATCATTTTTCAGTAACCAGGTTTCATTCTGGTTTCTTTCATAAGTATAAAAGAAAGTGGGAAAGAGGAGGGAAATTGCAGTAGCAATCAGCCCACAAGATTCAATTTTCAAGGAAATTTCAAGATAACAAGCATAGTGTGTGCATGTGTGCCCAGTGGCTCAGTCATGTCCAACTCTTTGTGACCCCATGGACTGTAGCCCACCAGGCTCCTCTGTCCATGGGTTAGTGTTCAGGCAAGAACACAAAAGTAAAGTGATATTTTTATCACATCATATCAAAGTACATTCTATAGCATGACATCATTACTGATGTTGCCTTTGGTCACCCTGATATTTGCCAGGTTTCTCCACTTTTGTTACTTTTTTCTTTCCTTTTCACATTGTACTTTCAGGAAGAATGTCATTATGCACAGCCCACAGTTAATACTTCACTGCTTAATGGTAGAGGATCTACATAAATTATTTGTGATTTTTCACATGGGAAATTGGTCTATTATCTTTAAATTATTTGTTTATCAAATATTTTATTTATACCAGTTAAATACATGAGGGTAATATTAGAATAATAATTCAATATTACTATGTTTTATTGTGAAATCACCCTAGCTTTGCCCACTGGAAACTTTCAATTCACTCCTATGTCCCGTTAACATTCATCCATCATTGGGAGTTGTTTTTAGTACTTTATGGCAACTACGAGATCATCTAGGCTCATATGATACATTTCTTGCCCTAGTCCTATGATTGGTTATTTCTCCAAGGAGCTCTGGTTCCTTTTATTGGAGAATAGTATTAGAAATAAGATCTGAGTGGTAGATGTGCTTATTCCTACTGGATGTCATTGATTCTTGGTCATCTCAGTAGGAAGAGCAAATAAATTTATGTTTGTATAGGAACTTCTATAAACCCACCTGTCTATAAATATAACCAGCTTTATCTTTATTAAGCTAACATAAATTTGTACTGATTTCTCCAACTCTAATCTATTACAAATGTATCATTCTAGACATTTTTACTTTCTTTAATCTGTACTATCTCAATCCAATAGCGAGAATGATTTCCAACCTAATAAGAATTTTTTTGTGTCATAGTATAGATATGAATATTGAAGATTAGAGAGATGTTATGAATTATTGAAGATCTATAACTAATAGGTACCAACACCCAACCCCAAATGCAGTCAAAGTTTTGAGTTTAAATTCAGTGCTCTGAAACTCTTCCATCCTACATAATGTTTTGGATTTGTGGATATCTGTGGATAATTGTGGATATTATGTGTGGCTTGGGAGGTGTCTTGTTATCACCTCTGAATATTTAAGGTGGAAATCTAAAACTATTTTATGGATTTATAAAAGATAATTTAAATATATATAATGAGAATATTTGGTAACACAAAAAGCATACATTGTGAGCTATTATATTCTAGTCACCATTTTAAACACTTGGGGTGCACTTGAACAAAACAAAACAAAATGCCCTCATTTTCAGTTACACAATATTTTCTCCTTTTTTTAAAAAAAATATAAATTTATTTATTTTAATTGGAGGTTAATTATTTTACAATATTATATTTGTTTTGCCATACATCAACATGAATCCACCACAGGTATACATGTGTTCCCCATCCTGAAACCCCCACCCTCCTCCCTCCCTGTACCATCCCTCTACACAGTATTTTCTAAGTTGGGATGTGCTAAAGAGCAAATGAGCCAGGATGGATTTATTATGAATTGTATTAAACTGTTTTATCTTTAGAATTTTTGAGTTAGCTAAAAACATGCTACTTGGTTAGTACTAATTTTTTGTTTTACTTGCCAGTTTTCTAATAATATTCATGAAACCAGGCCCTTGGTTAACTTTTTATGCATTGGGATTTTTTGTTTGTTTGTTTGATATCTCACCTTTAAAGGTTGACATATGCTATTTACACATATCCATAAGAGAAACGGACATTTCAGTTTTATTTTCCCTAGAAGACTGTCAGAAGTCTTTGTTTCAGTGTCTATGGGGTACAGTTAAGTTTTCCTGTGATTATAGTCTCCTTTTCATTTTAGTGGCATCCTTGTATAAATTTCAGGTTATCTTTAAATTGTCATGTACACAGCTGTCTCATGGCTTGAAAGCAATTCTGGCAAGAGGCAGGGAGACTAACCTTTGGACAGCTCTTCAAGCTCTGGGTTAATATTCAGAAAGAATGTTTTTCTAATAAAATGTTTTTAAGAGGTAGTAAATCTCCTTTCAGAGTTTAACAGGACCAACTGAGGGATTTAAGCCTAAGCTTTGATTGAATGATAGAGGAAGATGAAGGGACTATTCTATTAACATCTACTTATTCTCTTTTCAGTTAGTCTGTGAGCAGGCTCCAGTGTGAATGTATTTTCCCTGATTTGCTCTCACAGTCCCATAGTTAGGTTATTCCAGTATTTCTGCCAGTCTTCTGGCATCTCGTCACGCCATCAGATTGCATCCACATATCAGGTTAGTCTTCCTAAAATGTGACCTTCATCATATCACATTTCCATTTTGAAAACTCCTATAGCTCTTCATTTCCAAAATCTTGATCTCACTTCACTTCACAGTAGGATTTTTGCTTCTTTCCCCATGACTTTTCATCAGATTCTTTGAAGCCACTTAAACGATCTCTTCACTGTCCTCAAATTTTCCATGTAAGAATCTTCCTATTCTCTCCCCAAAATGTGTACATTTTTTTTACAAGCCCTATGCGTTCTGATTCTTGATATTGTCTTGTGAAGTGCTGACAACATAACAAATACTCAACACACATGGTTCCCAATTAAAAAGCACTTGATGTACAAATGATCTGTACATATTAGCAAGTGTTATCCATTTCACCTTCACTTTCAATAAACTGTTGAATTGCTTCTGTGGCTGAGAAGGTTACTGTGGAAAAGCCAACTTAGAGTTTTGGGAATATATGAATCAGAAATTTAGGATAGAGATAAGTGATTTCAAGTTATGACATAATATCCTAAGGGATTCCTACCCTGGACTACCTGTATGATAGTCTCACACTTTATGTTTTTTTTTTTTTTTTATTTTACTTTGTAAAAATGTATGAATTATATTGCTTTTTGTGATATTGACCTTGACTTCAATGTTGTTTCAGAGTAGTTTTTGTTATTGAAACCAAGAATTTCATTTAAATAATAGGATAACTATTGGATTGCATTGAAAGAACAAGATACAAGTATTTGAGCAAATAAAGAGGCTTTTGATACAACTGTCTTGAAGAAACTTCACCTTACAGATGATTTTTAGAATAAATCTCATAGCTGAAAGGAGTTACTTCCATATTTTTGTTTTCTTTAATTGACAGTATCTGGGATACTAAACTGTGCTTGGCATGAACTGAAGGTATGAAATCTTTTGTCAAACAGCTATCTTTTCTAAATAGAGAGGGTTTTCCTAACAGTTTCTTCATAGAAGGAAAGCCATTACAGAGGAGTAGCAGAGTTATGAACTAAATCATAGAGATGGAAACTGATTTCTAAAAAAGGAGTTCATCTGGGATTAGTGTGATGGAAATAGATGCCATATATACTGGGGCCAGGACTGCTGTGAAATCTGTTTCTTAGATTTTATGTAAAGGTACCTCTAGTGATGGTGAAAGTGGAGCTCAAGCATTGCAGTTTTAATGTTCTGGTTAGTGTCTCCTTATTTCCTGGAACACCTGATTGTCTTAATTGATCAGTAGAGAATATTTATATTCTGAATACAGTCTTTCATAGGCTATGTTGCCAATAACTATTCCATTCTGTGGCTTGAAATTTTACTAAGTAAATGACGTATTTTAATAGAAAAAAGTCTTAATTATAATGTCCATTTTATTAATTTAGTTCTTTCAGAGTTAATGCTTTTTGTGTCTTGTTTAATAAATCATGCTTCACTCCAAAGGTATGGAACTTTATTCCTCTACTATCTTCTAAAATATTCATTGTTTTCTTTGCATATTTAAGGCTATTGTCTATCTTGCTTTTATTTTTATATGTTTATCCATTTGGCTCCAGTAGTCCTAGTTTCTTCTGTTAAAAATGCTACAATTTTCTACCACTCTGTAGCGCCAGTTTGGCCATAAATTAAATGTTCATAAATGTTTATTTCATTTTCAGCATTGCTATTCAGCTTCTTTGGTATATTTTCTATCGTTTCCCCAATGCAGTGTTTCACTGCAGCTTTTTTCTGTTAACAGAGCAAGTGCTCTCACTTTGCTTTTTTGTTGAATCTTTACTGTTTTTGTTCCTTTCACTTTATATATGATGACAGAGGATGAGATGGTTGGATGGCATCACTGACTCAATGGACATGAGTTTGGGTAGACTCTGGCAGTTGTTGGTGGACAGGGATGCCTGGCATGCTCCGGTTCATGGGATCTCAAAGAGTCGGACATGACTGAGTGACTGAACTGAACTGAACTGAACTGAACTTACTGTTTTTGTTCCTTTAACTTTATATATAAATTTAAGAATACTTATTAATTTTGACTGTAAGATACCTGGTGGGATTTTCATTGAGATCATATTGAATCTATAGATCAATTTAGAGACACTGACATTTTAATATTGAGTCGTCCTATTCATAAGCATGCATATCTTTTAATTTTTTATAGATTATTCCAGTGATGATCTTATAGTGCTCAGAACATCATTAATGATATTGTAAATAACAACTACTCAAAATTGCATTTTAACTTTTTTTCTTTTGTATGAAAATAAGCTAATTTTTGTGTATTCAATGTAGCAAAATTAATAAGCTCTAATTTATGATGTTTAGATTTTAAATACACAATCATATCATCTGTGAATATTGACTGTTTTGTTTCCCATTCTCAACTTAAATTTTTTTTACTGAATGTACTGGCCAGGATTGTGACAATGTGGAAGAGCTGTGATGACAGCAAGAAACCTTGCTTTGTTCCTCATCTCAAAGGGAAAGCTTTCAATATTTCAACATTAAGCATGATACTTCTGTATATGCATATTATTTGTACAGTCAATCTTTATTGTTTGCATTTCCTGTATTTCTAATTTGCCCCATCACCGTAACTTATTTGTAATCCCCAAGTCAGTGCCAATCACTACCTTTGTGATCACTCACAGACACATGCAGAGCTGTGAAAAACTTGAGTCACTGAACATGTGTGTTCCCGGCTGGGACTAAATGGGGTGATTCTCTGCCTTCTCTCAGATCTCACATTATAAGTAGTGTCCCTTTTGCACTCATTTTTGTGTCAAGCTTTTCTCATTTTTGTGTTTTGGTTGTAATTTCACAAGCGTAGTGCTGAAGTGGACATGGACGTAAATTTGGGCAAACTCCAGGAAATGGTGAGGACAGGATGGCCTGGTGTGCTGTGGTCCATGGGATCGCAAAGAGTTGGACATGACTGGGTTACTGAACAACAGCATTGAAGTGCCGTTTAGTGTTCCTAAGCACATGTCTTATGGAGAAAATGCTTGTATTAGATAACTTCATTCAGGTATGAGTTAAAGTGCTATTGTTTGTAACTTTAGGGTTAATGATTCAACAATATATATTTGTAAAGTTGTCTTTAAAAAGAAACACAGAAAATATCAATGCATTGATGAAAATATGATCACAGGATTGTAGGAACCAAACCAGGTAATTCTTCTAGGAGTAGAAACAGCATTTGTTAATTCAGTGTTCATAGTGACTTTCTAGAACATAATTAATGAGAATTAACTGCATAAATTTTGGGGGGCTCCAAAATCACTGCAGATGGTGATTGCAGCCTTGAAATTAAAAGATGCTTACTCCTTGGAAGGAAAGTTATGACCAACCTAGATAGCATATTCAAAAGCAGAGAGATTACTTTGCCAACAAAGGTCCATCTAGTCAAGGCTATGGTTTTTCCAGTCGTCATGTATGGATGTGAGAGTTGGACTGTGAAAAAAGCTGAGTGCCGAAGAATTGATGCTTTTAAACTGTGGTGTTGGAGAAGACTCTTGAGAGTCATTTGGACTGCAAGGAGATCCAACCAGTCAATCCTAAAGGAGTTCAGTTCTCGGTGTTCATTGGAAGGACTGATGCTAAAGCTGAAACTCCAGTACTTTGGCCACCTCATGTGAAGAGTTGACTCATTGGAAAACACTCTGATGCTGGGAGGGATTGGGGGCAGGAGGAGAAGGGGACGACAGAGGATGAGAAGGCTGGATGGCATCACCGACTCGATGGATGTGAGTTTGAGTGAACTCCGGGAGTTGATGGTGGACAGGGAGGCCTGGCGTGCTGCGATTCATGGTGTTGCAAAGAGTCGGAGACAACTGAGTGACTGAACTGAATTGAACTGAACTGCATAAATGTGTGTTTATACCTATATATGTGTGTTATCTGTACTTCTATGCTTGTGTGTGTGTATTCAGTAAATACCATTAAACAGAATTAAAAGATTCTTGTCTATTCCTGGTTGGTTAAGAGATATTTTGTCTTTGTTTTTGTTTTAATAATGAATGGTTGTTGATTTTGTCAAAACTTCTGCATATATTGAGATAATAATTTAATTTCTCTCTTTGCTATTAATGTGTGAAACTACTCTATCTTTTTTTTTTTTTACTTTATTTTACTTTACAATACTGTATTGGTTTTGCCATACATGGACATGAATCCACCATGGGTGTACATGAGTTCCCAAACATGAACCCCCCTCCCACCCCCCTCCCCATATCATCTCTCTGGATCATCCCTGTGCACCAGCCCAAGGATCCTGTATCCTCCATCAAACATAGACTGATGATTCATTTCTTACATGATAGTATACATGTTTCAATGCCATTCTCCCAAATCATCCCACCCTTCTCCCTCAGAGTCCAAAAGTCTGCTCTACACATCTGTGTCTCTTTTGCTGTCTCACATACAGGGTCATCACTACCATCTTTCTAAATTCCATATATATGTGTTAGTATACTGTATTGGTGTTTTTCTTTCTGGCTTACTTCACTCTGTATAATCGGTTCCAGTTTCATCCATCTCATTAGAACTGATTCAAATGTATTCTTTTTAATGGCTGAGTAATACTCCATTGTGTATATGTACCACCGCTTTCTTATCCATTCATCTGCTGATGGACATCTAGGTTGTTTCCATGTCCTGGCTATTATAAACAGTGCTGCGATGAACATTGGGGTACATGTGTCTCTTTCAATTCTGGTTTCCTCAGTGTGTATGCCCAGCAGTGGGATTGCTGGGTCATAAGGCAGCTCTATTTGCAATTTTTTAAGGAATCTCCACACTGTTCTCCATAGTGACTATATTAGTTTGCATTCCCACCAACAGTGGAAGAGGGTTCCCTTTTCTCCACACCCTCTCCAGCACTTATTGCTTGTAGACTTTTGGATCACAGCCATTCTGACCGGTGCGAAATGATACCTCATTGTGGTCTTGATTTGCATTTCTCTAATAATGAGTGATGCTGAGCATCTTTTCATGTGTTTGTTAACCATCCATATGTCTTCTTTGGAGAAATGTCCATTTAATTCTTTGGCTCATTTTTTTGCTTGGGTTGTTTGTTTGTGTTTTTTTTTTAATTTTTTAATTTTTTTTATTTAATTTATTTTTTATATATATTTTTAGTTTTACTTTACAATTCTGTATTGGTTTTGCCATACATTGACATGAATCCACCACAGGTATACACGCGTTCCCAAACATGGATCGGAAGAATAAATATAGTGAAAATGAGTATACTACCCAAAGCAATTTACAAATTCAATGCAATCCGTATCAAGCTACCAGTGGTATTTTTCACAGAACTAGAACAAATAATTTCAAGATTTGTATGGAAAGACAAAAAACCTCAAATAGCCAAAGCAATCTTGAGAAAGAAGAATGGAACTGGAGGAATCAACTTGCCTGACTTCAGGCTCTACTACAAAGCCACAGTCATCAAGACAATATGGTATTGGCACAAAGACAGAAATATAGATCAATGGAACAAAATAGAAAGCCCAGAGATAAATCCACACACATACGGACACCTTATCTTTGACAAAGGAGGCAAGAATATACAATGGAGTAAAGACAATCTCTTTAACAAGTGGTGCTGGGAAAACTGGTCAACCACTTGTAAAAGAATGAAACTAGATCACTTTCTAACACTGCACACAAAGATAAACTCAAAATGGATTAAAGATCTAAATGTAAGACCAGAAACTATACTCGTAGAGGAGAACATAGGCAAAACACTCTCCGACATAAATCACAGCAGGATCCTCTATGATCCACCTCCCAGAATATTGGAAATAAAAGCAAAAATAAACAAATGGGACCTAATTAAAATTAAAAGCTTCTGCACAACAAAGGAAAATATAAGCAAAGTGAAAAGACAACATTCCGAATGGGAGAAAATAATAGCAAATGAAGCAACTGACAAACAACTAATCTCAAAAATATACAAGCAACTCCTGCAGCTCAATTCCAGAAAAATAAACGACCCAATCAAAAAATGGGCCAAAGTACTAAATAGACATTTCTCCAAAGAAGACATATGGATGGCTAACAAACACATGAAAAGATGCTCAACATCACTCATTATTAGAGAAATGCAAATCAAAACCACAATGAGGTACCACTTCACACCAGTCAGAATGTCTGCGATCCAAAAATCTGCAAGCAATAAATGCTGGAGAGGGTGTGGAGAGAAGGGAACCCTCCTACACTGTTGGTGGGAATGCAAACTAGTACAGTCACTATGGAGAACAGTGTGGAGATTCCTTAAAAAATTGCAAATAGAACTGCCTTATGACCCAGCAATCCCACTGCTGGGCATACACACTGAGGAAACCAGAATTGAAGGAGACACATGTACCCCAATGTTCATCGCAGCACTGTTTATAATAGCCAGGACATGGGTTGTTTATTTCTCTGGAATTGAGCTGCAGGAGTTGCTTGTATATTTTTGATATTAGTTGTTTGTCAGTTGCTTCATTTGCTATTATTTTCTCCAATTCCGAAGGCTGTCTTTTCACCTTGCTTATATTTTCCTTTGTTGTGCAGAAGCTTTTAATTTTAATTAGGTCCCATTTGTTTATTTTGCTTTTATTTCCAATATTCTGGGAGGTGGATCATAGAGGATCCTGCTGAGATTTATGTCGGAGAGTGTTTTGCCTATGTTCTCCTCTAGGAGTTTTATAGTTTCTGGTCTTACATTTAGATCTTTAATCCATTTTGAGTTTATCTTTGTGTGCGGTGTTAGAAAGTGATCTAGTTTCATTCTTTTACAAGTGGTTGACCAGTTTTCCCAGCACCACTTGTTAAAGAGATTGTCTTTACTCCATTGTATATTCTTGCCTCCTTTGTCAAAGATAAGGTGTCCATACATGTGTGGATTTATCTCTGGGCTTTCTATTTTGTTCCATTGATCTATATTTCTGTCTTTGTGCCAATACCATATTGTCTTGATGACTGTGGCTTTGTAGTAGAGCCTGAAGTCAGGCAAGTTGATTCCTCCAGTTCCATTCTTCTTTCTCAAGATTGCTTTGGCTATTTGAGGTTTTTTGTCTTTCCATACAAATCTTGAAATTATTTGTTCTAGTTCTGTGAAAAATACCGCTGGTAGCTTGATAGGGGTTGCATTGAATTTGTAAATTGCTTTGGATAGTATACTCATTTTCACTATATTGATTCTTCCAATCCATGAACAAGGTATATTTCTCCATCTATTAGTGTCCTCTTTGCTTTCTTTTATCAGTGTTTTATAGTTTTCTATATATAGGTCTTTAGTTTTTTTTAGGTAGATATACTCCTAAGTATTTTATTCTTTTCGTTGCAATGGTGAATGGAATTGTTTCCTTAATTTCTTTTTCTACGTTCTCATTATTAGTGTATAGGAATGCAAGGGATTTCTGTGTGTTGATTTTATATCCTGTAACTTTACTATATTCATTAATTAGCTCTAGTAATTTTTGGTGGAGTCTTTAGGTTTTCTATGTAGAGGATCATGTCATCTGCATACAGTGAGAGTTTTACTTCTTTTCCAATTTCGATTCCTTTTATTTCTTTTTCTGCTCTGATTGCTGTGGCCAAAACTTCCAGAACTATGTTGAATAGTAGCAGTGAAAGTGGGCAGCCTTGTCTTGTTCCTGACTTTAGGGGAAATGCTTTCAATTTTTCACCATTGAGGATAATGTTTGCTGTGAGTTTGTCATATATAGCTTTTATTATGTTGAGGTATGTTCCTTCTATTCCTGCTTTCTGGAGAGTTTTTATCATAAATGGATGTTGAATTTTGTCGAAGGCCTTCTCTACATCTATTTAGATAATCATATGGCTTTTATTTTTCAATTTGTTAATGTGGTGAATTGCATTGATTGATTTGCAGATATTGAAGAATCCTTGCATCCCTGGTATAAAGCCCACTTGGTCATGGTGTATGATATTTTTAATGTGTTTTTGGATTCGGATTGCTAGAATTCTGTTGACGATTTTTTCATCTATGTTCATCAGTGATATTGGCGTGTAGTTTTCTTTTCTTTTTTTTTTTTGTGGCATCTTTGTCAAGTTTTGGTATTAGGGTGATGGTGGCCTCAGAGAATGAGTTTGGTAGTTTACCTTCCTCTGCAATATTCTGGAAGAGTTTGAGTAGGATATATGTTAGCTCTTCTCGACATTTTGGGTAGAATTCAGCTGTGAAGTTGTCTGGACGTGGGCTTTTGTTTGCTGGAAGATTTCTGATTACAGTTTCAATTTCCATGCTTGTGATGGGTCTGTTAAGATTTTCTATTTCTTCCTGGTTCAGTTTTGGAAATTTGTACATTCCTAAGAATTTGTCCATTTCTTCCACGTTGTCCATTTTATTGGCATATAATTGCTGATAGTGGTCTCATGATCTTTTGTATTTCTGTGTTGTCTGCTGTGATCTCTCCATTTTCAATTCTAATTGTATTGATTTGATTTTTCTCTCTTTGTTTCTTGATGAGTCTAGCTAATGGTTTGTCAGTTTTATTTATCCTTTCAAAGAACCAGCTTTTTGCTTTGTTGATTTTTGCTATGGTCTCTTTTGTTTCTTTTGCATTTATTTCTGCCCTAATTTTTAAGATTTTTTTCCTTCTGCCAACTCTGGGGTTCTCCATTTCTTCCTTTTCTAATTGTTTTAGGTGTAGAGTTAGGTTATTTATTTGACTTTTTTCCTGTTTCTGTAGGTATGCCTGTATTGCTATGAACTTTCCTCTTAGCACTGTTTTTAGTGTCCCACAGGTTTTGGGTTGTTGCATTTTCATTTTCATTTGTTTCTATGCAAGTTTTGATTTCTTTTTTGATTTCTTCTGTGATTTGTTGGTTATTCAGAAACGTGTTGTTCAGCCTCCATATGTTGGAATTTCTAATAGTTTTTCTCCTGTAATTGAGATCTAATCTTAATGCATTATGGTCAGGAAAGATGCTTGGAATGATTTCGATTTTTTTGAATTTATCAAGATTATATTTATGGCCCAGGATGTGATCTATCCTGGAGAAGGTTCCGTGAGCACTTGAGAAAAAGGTGAAATTCATTGTTTGGGGTGAAATGTCCTATAGATATCAATTAGGTCTAAGTGGTCTATTGTATCATTTAAAGTTTGCGTTTCTTTGTTAATTTTCTGTTTAGTTGATCTGTCCATGGGTGTGAGTGGGGTATTAAAGTCTCCCACTATTATTGTGTTATTGTTAATTTCTCCTTTCATACTTGTTAGCATTTGTCTTACATATTGCAGTGCTCCTATGTTGGGTGCATATATATTTATAATTGATATATCTTCTTGGGTTGATCCTTTGATCATTATGTAGTGGCCTTCATTGTCTCTTTTCACAGCCTTTGTTTTAAAGTCTATTTTATCGGATATGAGTAATGCCACTCCTGCTTTCTTTTGGTCTCTATTTGCATGGAATATCTTTTTCCAGCCCTTCACTTTCAGTCTGTATGTGTCCCTTGTTTTGAGGTGGGTCTCTTGTAGACAACATATATAGGGGTCTTGTTTTTGTATCCATTCAGCCAGTCTTTGTCTTTTGGTTGGGGCATTCAATCCATTTACGTTTAAGGTAATTATTGAGAAGTATGATCCCGTTGCCATTTACTTTATTGTTTTGGGTTCGGGTTTATACACCCTTTTTGTGTTTCCTGTCTAGAGAAGGTCCTTTAGCATTTGTTGGAGTGCTGGTTTGGTGGTGCTGGATTCTCTCAGCTTTTGCTTGTCTGTAAAGCTTTTGATTTCTCCTTCATATTTGAATAAGATCCTTGCTGGGTACAGTAATCTGGGCTGTAGGTTATTTTGTTTCATCACTTCAAGTATGTCTTGCCATTCCCTCCTGGCCTGAAGAGTTTCTACTGAAAGATCAGCTGTTATCCTTATGGGAATCCCCTTGTGTGTTATTTGTTGTTTTTCCCTTGCTGCTTTTAATATTTGTTCTTTGTGTTTGATCTTTGTTAATTTGATTAATATGTGTCTTGGGGTGTTTCGCCTTGGGTTTATCCTGTTTGGAACTCTCTGGGTTTCTTGGACTTGGGTGATTATTTCCTTCCCCATTTTAGGGAAGTTTTCAACTATTATCTCCTCAAGGATTTTCTCTTTTTTTTTTTTGTCTTCTTCTTCTGGGACTCCTATAATTCGAATGTTGGAGCGTTTCATATTGTCCTGGAGGTCTCTGAGATTGTCCTCATTTCTTTTAATTCGTTTTTCTTTTTTTCCTCTCTGATTCATTTATTTCTACCATTCTATCTTCTATTTCACTAATCCTATCTTCTGCCTCCGTTTTTCTACTATTTGTTGCCTCCAGAGTGTTTCTGATCTCATTTATTGCATTATTCTTTATATATTGACTCTTTTTTTTATTTCTTCTAGGTCCTTGTTAAACCTTTCTTGCATCTTCTCAATCCTTGTCTCCAGGTTATTTATCTGTGATTCCATTTTGATTTCAAGATTTTGTATCATTTTCACTATCAATATTCAGAATTCTTTCTCAGGTAGATTCCCTATCTCTTCCTCTTTTGTTTGGTTTGGTGGGCATTTCTCCTGTTCCTTTACCTGCTGAGTATTCCTCTGTCTCTTCATCTTGGTTATATTGCTGCGTTTGGAGTGGCCTTTCTATATTCTGGGAATTTGTGGAATTCTGTTTATTATGGAGCTTCCTCACTGTGGGTGGGGTTGTATCAGTGGCTTGTCAAGGTTTCTTGGTTAGGGAGGCTTGTGTTGGAGGTCTGGTGGGTGGAGCTGGATTTCTTCTCTCTGGAGTGCAATGGAGTGACCCGTATTGGGTTATGAGACATCAATGGTTTGGAGTAACTTTGAGCTGCCTGTATATTGAAGCTCAGGGGTGTGTTCCTGTGTTGCTGGAGAATTTGCATGGTATGTGTTGCTCTGGAACTTGTTGGCCCTTGGGTGGTGCTTGGTTTCAGTGTAGGTGTGGAGGCGTTTGATGAGCTCCTATTGATTAATGTTCCCTGGATTCAGGAGTTCTCTGATGTTCTCAGGATTTGGACTTAAGCCTCCTGCTTCTGGTTTTCAGTTTTATTTTTACAGTAGCCTCAAGACTTCTCCATCTATACAGCACTGATGATAAAACATCTAGGTTAAAGATGAAAAGTTTCTCCACATTGAGGGACACCCAGAGAGGTTCACTAAGTTACATGGAGAAGAGAAGGAGGAGGGGGTAATTAGAGGTGACTGGAATGAGATGAGGTTGGATCAAAAGAGGAGAGAGCAAGCTAGCCAGTAATCACTTCCTTATGTGCGCTCCAAATTCTGGACCTCTCAGAGGTGTTCACGGAGTTATACAGGGAAGAGAAGAGGGAGGAAGTAGACAGTGTGGCCAGGAGGATAAAAGGGGGAAATGAAAAGGAGAGAGACAGATCTAGCCAGTAACCAGTTCCTTAGGTGTTCTCCATCGTCTGGAACACACAGAGATTCCCAGAGTTGGGTAGAGGTGAGAAGGGGGAAGGAAGAGACAGAGGCCACCTGGTGGAGAAAAAGGAGAGTCCAAAGGAGGAGAGAGTGGTCAAGGTAGTAATCTCGCTCTCAGGTAAAATTGGGTAGTGAAGTTTCGGTTTTTAAATGTACAAAATGGACAACAAAAACCAAAAAGAAAGATTAAAATCTAGAGTAGAGGTTGGATTTTCAAAAATACAATATTAAAGAAAAGAAGAAGAAGAAGAAAAAAAAAGCCTCAAGAATTATTAAAAATCAACAACAACAACCACACATAGACTATATATGGCATTTGCTTTAAAAAATAGTTTTTTTTTTTAAGTAATAGTAGGTTATAGAAATAAAAATTAAAGGAGAAATAGAGGAGTTAACAATTTAAAAAAGTTAAAAAAGAAAAAGAAGAAGAAAAAACATCTACACAACAACATCAACAAAAAACAAACAAACAAACAAACAACAAAAAAAAAAGAAAAAAAAAAAGAATGATGGTAAAAATAGTAAAGATATATTTGGCCCTTTCTCTGGTGGTGTGAGCAGTGTGGGGTCACTTTCCAGGCGGTTCCCTCTGTGTAACTTGTTCTGTTTGCTGGTCTCTTCAGTGTCTGATTTCTGTCCTGACACAGGGGAGCGGTGGTGAACACTTTTCTTTTTTGTTAGGCTCACTTGTTCAGTCGCGCTCTGGGGAGGGAGGGACGCTGCAAATAAATAACACTGTCGTGTGCACGCAGTGTCTCAGCCCCACTGCGCCTGCCCCTGCTTGCGGTGCACAAACCGCTCAGGCTCTACGTTGCTCCGCCAGGAACCGTCTGAGGCCAGCCCCAGCCTGCATGCACCTCCCCAGTCTAAGCCGCTCAGGTTCAGTGCTCAGGTAGCCCTCAGAGGCACAGATTCGGTTGGGACTGCGTTTTGTGCCCTTCCCAGGTCTGAGTAGCTCAGGTGTTTGGTGAACGCGGTCGCTGCGACTTATCGCCTTTCCCGTCTCTGCTGCTCAGTTTTCTGGGTGTACTGCTGGCGCCCCTTGTGAGGCAGATAGTGACTGTCCAGAACCCCCAGAAGTCTTAGCAAAGAAGCCTGCTTGCAGTTTGGTAGGTAAAGTCTCTCCAGGGCTGCGATTGCCCCCTTCCAGCCCTTATGGCTCTGGCTGCCTGTCCCTGGCAGGGTATGGTCTGCAGCCGGCTATTTCCGTTCTGTCCTTTGCTCTGTACGCAGTCCTGGCGGTGTCTTATGTTCGAGCTTTTTGTATGGTAGCTATCCCACAGTCTGGTTTGCTAGCCCAAGTTAGTTCATTCTGGTTACGCGCGGGGTGTTCCTGTCCGATTCTTAGAAAGCACTGCAGCCCGCATCTCCCGCGCCTCCCTGCCCTGCCCCCACTTGCTAGTGGCGGATGCAGGCGTTTGCGCTGCTTTTCCGCTGGGGGAGTTACTGTTGGGCTTGTAATCTGTTGGTTTTAATTATTTGTTTATTTTTCCTTCCTGTTATGTTGCCCTCTTTGTTTCCAAGGCTCACCACAGACATGGCAGGGAGAGTGTTCCCTGGTGTTTGGAAGCCTCTCTTCTTAAGATTCCCTTCCCAGGATGGGATTCCCTTCCCGAGACGGAGCTCCCTCCCCACTTCCTTTGTCTCTTTTTTTGTCTTTTATATTTTTTCATACCTGTTTTTGAAGACAATGATCTGCTTTTCTGGGTGCCTGATGTCCTCTGCCAGCATTCAGAAGTTGTTTTGCGGAGTTTGCTTAGCGTTGAAATGTTCTTTTGATGAATTTGTGAGGGAGAAAGTGGTCTCCCCATCCTATTCCTCCGCCATCTTAGGACCGCCCCTCTATCTTATTTTCTAATGCTAAGCCAATTTGTTTTTCTTGATATAGACTCAGTATGGGTGTGATAATATAATCTATATATATTGTGCTAGCACTGAGTGCAGATTATATACCTATATGTATGCATGTGTATATACATATATATGTATGAATATATATATATTATATATATCTATATATATATAAAGAAAAGCCAGCCAAATTGTAGGGTTTCATATGTTTTTATTACTTACTTCCTTTATCTCCTGGAGATTATTATGCTTTTATTTTTCTAACATATTACACTGGAGGCTTGCTTCATTAATTTTTAAACCTTATTCTATTCGACTACATGATTTCACCTTATGTTTTCCTTTGAGAACTGACTTAATGGTATCTCATAGTTTTGATATACAGTATTTCCATCATTATTTACTTTAAATATTTTGCAACTTCTATTATGCTTATATTTAGCAATAATAAATAATCTCTGAGTATATGAGGATCGCTTATTTATATTTTTATTAGTTTATAACATAAATACAGTATTAACAGAGAATTATTCTCTAAAGAGTTCCATCTAAGGAATTTTTCTTGGACTTTCTTTTAATTAACACATTATTATTAATCTAAGAGCTTGGAGAAGCTGTGAATTCAAAGTAGATACCCCGGAACCCTTGTAGACTCAAACTCTGAATCTGATGTTTATCCTCTACAAGATCTTAGCTACAAGAGATGAGAGATTTACTTTGTCAGTCATAAAAAATTGACCATTTCCTGATGTGAACCATGAGGTCTCATGGTATTTGTAGCTGGTTTGCCTACATTGAAAAACTTAAGGATGACCTCAAGAAGCTACCTGTGCAAGGAGCTATCAGTTGTCAGAAGCCTCAGTCATAGAATCCTTTATTGCCATTAGATCCATAAATGGAGTTAGATTCCATCAGACTCCAGGGAAGGCAGATTAAAAGTCAAAATAAGGTGGGTGTGTTTTTTATTTTGTGAAGAAGATACGTTAATTATATTGAGGAAGCATGCTGCTGTGCTGTAACATCATGTTAATTATAATAAGAGGAAATATGCTGTTAATTATGAGTAAGCACATTCTCTCCTATTTTTTATCCCAGAAGTATACAGAAATACAATTATTTCTTTCATCTCTAGATTCCACTCCTCCCCCACTTCATTTTTTCTATTACCATTTATTGAAAAATCTTGAAAAGAATTGCACATACTCAGTCCCTAATTGTTCTCTTCCTGAATCTCTTTTGTTCTTAACAGAAGTATAGTTGATTGACAATGTTGTATTTGTCTCAGGTAAACAGCAAAATTACACATATACATATATATTCTTTTTTCAGATCCTTTCCCATTACATCTTACTATAAGATATTGAATATAATTCCTTATACTATACAGTAGGTCCTTGTTTATCTATTTTGTATATAGCAATGTGCCTCTTTTAATCGCAAACTCTTAATCTATCCCTCCCCTTCCTTTGCCCTTTGGTAACCAACCATAAGTTTGTTTTCAGTGTCTGTGAGTCAATTTCTATTTTGTATCATTTGTATCATTGTTTAGGTTCCACATATAAGTGATTTCCTATGATATTTATCTTTCTTTGTCAGACTTACTTCACTTATTATTATAATCTCTATATCCATCTATGTTGCTACAAGTGGCCTTATTGCACTTTTTTAATACACATACACACATATACATATATATATATATGTATCATATTTTCTTAAGTTATTCATCTGTTGATGGGGATTTAGGTTGCTTTCATGTCCTGACTATTGTAAATAGTGCTGCAGTGAATATTGAGGTGCATATATATTTTTGAAGTATGATTTTCTCTGGATATATGTCCAGGAGTGGTATTCCTAGATCATTTGGTAACTATTTTAAAGTACATATAGCTAAACTTACACCAAGTTCCTACCCACTACTTGAAATTACCCTCACTTAGGAGTCTAATGATTTCTATGTGGTTATTAAACAAATTTACATCTCAGTCTTCACCAGTCTTGAACTTTCAGCATTATTGGGAAAAATATGTCACTCCCACCTCCTTAAACACTTTTAATTTCAGTATCAGTTCAGTCACTCTGTCATGTTCGACTCTTTGCAACTACATGGCCTGCAGCACACCAGGCAGCCCTGTCAATCACCAATTTCTGGAGCTTGCTCAAACTCATGTCCATCAAGTTGGTGATGCCATCCAACCATCTCATCCTCTGTTGTCCCCTTCTCCTGCCTTCATTAATCTTTTCTAGCATCAGAGTCTTTTCCAATGAGTCAGTGGTTTGCATTAGGTGGCCAAAGAGTTGGAGCTTCAGCTTCAGACCTTTCAATGAATATTCAGGACTGATTTCTTTTAGGATTGACTGGTTTGATCTTGCAGTCCAAAGGACTCTCAAGAGTCTTCTCCAATACCGTAGTTCAAAATCATCAATTCTTCGGCACTCAACTTTCTTTATGGTCTAACTCTCACAACTATAAATGACTACTGGAAAAACTCTAGCTTTGACTAGATAGACTTTTGTTAGCAAAGTAAGTCTCTGCTTTTTAATATGCTGTTTATGTTGGTCATAGATTTTCTTCCAAGGAGCAAGCATCTTTTAATTTCATGGCTGCAGTCACCATCTGCAGTGATTTTGGAGCTCAAGAAAATAAAGTCTGTCACTGTTTCTCTTGTTTCCCCATCTATTTGCCATGAACTGATAGGACTAAATGCCATGATCTAAGTTTTCTGAATGTTGCGTTTTAATCCAACTTTTTCTCTCTCTTCTTTCACTTTCATCAAGAGCCTCTTTAGTTTTTTGCTTTCTGCCATAAGGATGGTGTTATCTGCATATCTGAGGTTATTTATATTTCTCTAGGCAATCTTAATTCCAGCTTGTGCTTCATCCAACTTGGGATTTCACATGATGTACTCTGCATATAATTTAAATAAGCAAGGTGACAATATACGGCCTTGACATACTCCTTTCCCAATTTGGAAACAGTTTGTTTTCCCATGTCTGGTTCCTCTGCCATTTCTAAAACCAGCTTGAACATCCTGAAGTTCATGGTTCACTTATGTTGAAGCCTAGCTTGGAGAATTTTGAGCATTACTTTACTAGCATGTGAGATGAGTGTATTTGTACAGTAGTTTGAGCATTCTTTGGCATTGCCTTTCTATGGGATTGGAATGAAAACTGACCTTTTCCAGTCCTGTGGCCATTGCTGAGTTTTCCAAATTTGCTGGCATATTGAGTGAAGCACTTTCACAGCATCATCTTTCAGGTTTTGAAATAGCTTAACTGGAATTCCATCACCTCCACTAGTTTTGTTCATAGCGATGCTTCCTGAGGTCCATTTGACTTCACATTCCAGGATGTCTGGCTCTAGGTGAGTGATCACACCATCGTGGTTATCTGGGTCATTAAAGTATTTTTTGTATAGTTCTTCTGTGTATTCTTGCCACCTCTTAACAGCTTCTGCTTCTGTTAGGTTCATACCATTCTGTCATTTATTGTGCCCATCTTTGCATGAAATATTCCCTTGGTAACTCTAATTTTCTTGAAGAGATCTCTAGTCTTTCCCATTCTGTTTTTTCTTCTATTTCTTTGCATTGGTCACTGAGGAAGGCTTTCTTATCTCTCCTTGCTATTCTTTTAAACTCTGCATTCAGATTGGTATATGTTTCCTTTTCTCCTTTGCCTTTCACTTCTCTTCTTTTCTAATCTATTTGTAAGGACTCCTCAGACAACCATTTTGCCTTTTTGAATTTTTTTTTCCTTGGGGATGTTCTTGATCACTGCCTCCTGTCCAATGTCATGAACCTCCATCCATAGTTCTTCAGGCACTCTGTCTATCAGATCTAATCCCTTGAATCTATTTGTCACTTCTACTGTATAATCATAGGGATTCCATTTAGAGCATACCTGAATGGTCTAGTGGTTTTCCCTACTTCCTTCAATTTAAGTCTGAATTTTGCAATAAGATGTCCTTATTTTTACTTGGTGTCCTCCAAACACTCATGTCCACCTTCAACCTCAAAGATGTGACCTTATTTGGAAACTGGATCTTGGCGGATGGAATCAGTTATAAAGAGGTCATGCCAGATTAGAGTGGGGCTTGATATAATAACTGTTGACCTTACAGCAAGAGGAAACAGATACAGAGACACACAGAGAAGATGGCCATGTTAATATGTAGACAGAAGGCAAAAGTTGGAGTAATGCAAGCTAAGGAAGCCAGGGATTGCTGGCAACCACCAGAGGATGAAATAAACATGCTAGGATTCTCCCCAGAGCCTCCAGAGCAGGCATGGCCCTGCTAATACTTGATTTCATGCTTCTGATCTTCAGAACTATGAGAGAATCAGCTTTTGTTCGTTTAAGTCAACTGGTTTCTGACTTTAATAGGGAAGCCTCAGGAAATGATACATTTGAGTTTTAGAGCCTCATACATCCCTGGGTGTGTCAGTATCCCACTGGCCTTTTCTTTGTCTCCTTGGCTTGTCCTCTCTCAACATTGTTGTGCTCCAGGCCTACTTCACTACCTCTTATTTTAACCTACTTAGTGATTTTCCCCAGTCCCATAACTTAAAAAACCCTGTATTCACTGAAAACTCTCAAATGTGCATTTCTAGCATGGATTCCACTCTGACCTCAAGTCTTCTAAGTGATCAGTTGCCTTTTGATTTCTCCACTTGTATTTACAGATAGTGAAACATATTCTAGCTAATTTTGCTTCAGTTACAAGTCAAACACTTCCACAAGTGTATCTGACTGGTAAAATTTAAATTTATTGAATCAGTTATTCATTAATTTGTCTGTCAAATATTATGGGCCAGTCCTATTTTAGGTGTTTCATTTTTTGCAACTTCTGGGTCTCATTTTCTGGTATTCCCATCCACTGATTATATATATATATTTATATCCTCTTACCAAGTTATTACTATCATTATTAGGTTAAATTAGCCACGTGCATGCTCAATTGCTCAGTCATGGCTGATTTTTGGACTCATGGACTGTAAACTCCCAGACTCCTCTGTCCATGTAATTTTCCCAACAAGAATATAGGAATGGGTTGCTGTTTCCTCCTCCAGGGAATCTTCTTGACCAGAAAATGAACCCAAGTCTCTTGAGTCTCTTGCATTGGCAGGCAGATTCTTTACCACTGAGCCACCTGGGAATCCCCTAAAGAAGCCATACCCCTTGCACTTTTGTTAATGGGAATTCAGATACAAAATCCCTTGAAACATATTCAAATTTTACATATATTTCCTCCAAATGACCTTTCAGCAGCAATAATTAAGACAGAACTAAGTTTTATCCATAAATATGTTAGAAAGGTAATTTTTCTAAAACTGCTATGAACAGGGATGATTGTGTTTCCATAAGCCACCACTAAGAATAAAAAATAATTTTATTTAAGTAGGAGTGGACAATGATTTAAGTTTCAGGGCATAAAATATTAATAGCTCACAAATTTATTCTACTTCTGAGCAAGCATCTTTATTGATCATAAGCATTACAATAAGAGTTAGGGTATAAAAAATGCATGTAGTCAGAGAAATGGTGTGTTTAGGGACACTTAAATTATTGTAGACCTTTTCAGCAGTCATGTGGCTTTGTATTAAATGGGAATGCAATGATTAAATGTTGCGATGAAGAATTTAACCTGGCAATGTTATATGAACTGTACACAAATAAAGAAAAAAAATTGGTTGCAAAATATTTTAAGAATAAATGCATAGATTAGAAAAAGCCATTTAAGTAGAGAGTCCTTACCATATTTTTTAAAGAATGTAAGGTGCTGAAAAAAAGGGTTTTAACTATTGTTTATACAGACTGAAAGAAGTTTTGCTGCTCTTATTCTCTTATCTATATTTTGAGGCCATAGTTTCTTTGTGTATTTCCTGAAACGTATAAACGCCATTGAATTCATGGCTGGCATGCTGATTTAGCTCTAGTTTTGTAGCAAGATCAGATAATCTTGGTGTTTGCAGAAAAGTGGTTAAAGATTATTTTTTATGATTTACATAAGACTGAACAGTCTCATTTTACTGACTAGTCATAATCAGCTCTAATTTCTTTCTGCCAGTAAAAAAAACTTGTGTTTATTGTTTGGCTGTAATGTTACCAACCTAAAGAGAAAATGCAATAATTAATGGTTGTATGCACTTATGTGGGGCATCCCAGATGGCTCAGTGGTAAGGAATTCATCTGCAATGCAGGAGAGGCAGGAGACACAGGTTTGATCCCTGGGTCAGGAGGAAGTGGCAACCCACTCCAGCATTCTTGCCTGGAGAATCTCATGCACAGAGGAGCCTGACATGCTACAGTCCATGGGGTTGCAAAAGAGCCAGTCACGACTTAGCTGCTAAACAACAACAACACACACATATCCATTGGTTATTGGATGGCGTGTGCACAATGGAGTAAAATCAGAAAGCAGCCTATTTCCTTTTTCAGCCCACTGTCTTTGGGCTTCCGGGTGGTTCAGATGGTAAAGAATTGCCTGCAGTGCAGACCTGGGCTTGATCCCTGGGTTGGGACGATCCCCTGGAGGAGGGCATGGCAACCCACTCCAGTATTCTTGCCTGGAGAATCCCATGGACAGAAGAGCCTGGTAGGCTACAGTCCATCGGGTCATGAAAAGACATACACAACTGAGCGACTAAGCACAGCACAGTCTTTCAGTTGTGAGAATATATCGCCATCACATGCTGTAGTGTCTACCACAATTTAAACAAATATTTTAAACTTGATTTTTCCTTCTCTCCAGCTCATTCTTGGTCTAGCTGGGAGAAGGGTATCTTGACTTGTTCTTGTATTGTCCACGTTCTACTTTATCTTAGGCCTCCCTTTTGGTCTCTAGTGTTGCATGGAGTTGTGAGGGGGAGGAAAGGAAGAACATCTCCCTCAGCTGCCACTGATTTTGGCAGGCGAACGTCTGTTACCTCAGACTTCAAGTTAGATCCATGGTGATGGATCTATTCCTGTAAGGAATAGCTCATGACTTTGTTTCTTCACAGGTTTTGGGAAAAACTCTCCAGTTGTTCCTTGTTAATGCTTCATGTGTGTGCATGCATGCTAAGTCATTTCGTGTCCAACTCCATGTGACTCTATGGACTGTAGCCCATCAGGTCCCTGTGTCTGTGGAATTCTCCAGGCAAGAATGCTGGAGTTGGTTGCCATGCTCTCTCCTTCAGGGGACCTTCCTGACCCAGGGATCGAACCTGCATCTCTTAAGTCCCCTGCATTGGCAGGCAGATTCCTTACCATTAGTGCTACCTTTATGCTTCTTGTTAATTCCTTTCTGCCAAGCAGTGGCCTATGGTATCTTTCTGTTGAGAAGCCCATGAGTAGCGGCCAGAACTTTGGGGGCAGCTTCAAGCCCTGTTCAGTCCCACTTAGCCTACAGGAAAACCACCACAGATGTGTGGTTATCCAGCTACTGCTAATGAAGTCTCTTCCTATCAAAGGTTCTTAAGGACACATGTCAGATTCTTCCAAAAACACATTCATGCTCAGTAAGTTTAGGTGCCTAGACCTGGCATACAAATTTCTTCAGTTCAGTAAGTAGCCCCCAGAAATTGAAATGTCCATTTTCTCTGTGTAACTTTCAATAGTTATGATCTGATTAGGAAAGATGATTACTCCTTTTTCCCCTGCAGTAATTTGTTATTTTCTAGTAATAGTTCTGAGTGTATTGCATGTATGTTGGGATCTCAAAGATACTCAACAAAAAGTGTCTTTCTTCTCAGAATGAACTGTGAATCAATTGAAAAATATGACACAAAATATGAAAAATGTTCACAAAATTAACATTAAAATTTAACCTTTATTTTGTGACAGACCGAGGTTGGATAATATAGCTTAAATGTGAAGGCAAAATAGATCCTCCTAACACCTAGCACCGAACCCTAGAACCAGGCATGTGTACTAACTTGATCAAAGAGCTCAGAACTGGACTGTAAACATACTCTTCCCTGGAACAGCAAAAAAGGATGTGTTCTCTGAGAGCGCATTTACCTTTCCAGGAGGAACAAGGTGGAAATTGGGCTCAGTATCCTGAGTCCAGTAATGTGATAGCAAAGGGCCAGGAGTGAGGCAACAACTGAGTGTCTTCTTCGAAGGAATACTCAGAGGAGGAAAGAAGCATTCTGATTAATGATGAAGTAATTCCTTTGTGCCAAATAATGACAAGAAAAACTAAAACATTAATATACAGTATAGTAAATGGTATTATAGGAGTATGCACAAGATATCGTGTTAGTGCAGAGCATCTATTCTAAACTGGGAGTGAAGATAACAAGGATATAATGACACAATATTTAACTATATGATAACATCTAATTACCTAAATATTAAATATTTACTTTATGCCAGGCCTGTTTTGGGGATTCCCTGGTAGCACAGCTGGTAAAAAAATAAAATAAAATCTACGTGCAATGCAGGAGACCCCAGTTCCATCCCTGGGTCGGGAAGATCTACTGGAGAAAGGATAGGCTACCCATTCCAGTATTTTGGGGCTTCCCTGGTGGCTCAGCTGGTAAAGAATCTGCCCACAAAGTAGGGACCTGGGTTCAAATATCCCCTGGAGGAGGGAAGGTAATGGCTACCCACTCCAGTATTCTGGCCAGGAGAATTCCATGGACTGTGTAGTCCAAGTGGTCGCAAGGAGTTAGACACGACTGGGTGACTTTCACTTTTTAGGGCTTCCCAGCTGGTGCTGGTGGTAAAGAATCCATCTGCCAATGCAGGAGACCCAAGGGATATGAGTTTGATCCCTGGGTCAGGAAGATCCCCTGGAGGAGGACATGGCAACCTACTCTAGTATTCTTGCCTGGAAAATCTGGACAGAGGAGCCTGGAGGGCTACAGTCCATGGGGTCACAAAGAGTCAGACACAACTGACCAACTGAGCACACACAGGCCTATTTTGTAGATGGAATAAACTAAAGCTCAAGACAGGATAAGTTTCCCAAATCTCAAGCACGTATATAGTATGTGGTAGAATTAACACTCAAATTGGATCAGAGATTCCAAAACCAATGCATTAAGACTTTTTGAAATGGTGCTTCTGCTGAATTCTAAAGGACAAGTTGGAGTAGTTAACTATGTTGGGAAGGTGAGAAAATGAGCTACAATAAAATAAATGTCTCTTTTAGCTTTGCTATGTAACAAATCACCTTAAATCTTACTGGTTTAAAACAGGGGTCAGAAAACTAATGCGATAAATTTTTACTGGAGCTATAAATTAAGTTTATATGAAGTTTAGTTGGTACACAGCTGTATTCATTCAATTGTCTGTTGTCTATGAGTTCTTTCTTGCTATAACTTTAGAGCTGAATAATTGAGAAAGAGACAAAATGATTTACAAAAAAAAAAAAAAATCCTATATGACCCTTTATAGAAAAAGTTTCCCAACCCCTGGTTTAACACAACACATTTCTATTACTTCTCATAGTTCGCTGGATTGACTGGGTGATTTTCTGGTCTGATTCAGTTCATCTAAGACCACATGGATAATAATAATCTTGTGCACAGGGTTCAGTAGTGTACAAAATGTTTGAGCATGGACAGACTTCGCCTGGGTAAGCTAGTCTCTACTCTGTGGGGTTGTGCAGTCTCATCCTCTAGTAGACATGTCTATTTTTTTCCACCCACCAACGTGAGGACTCCAAAGACTTGTAAGGGAGAGTAAGCCCCAATGTACAAGAACATTTCAAGCCTTGCCTCATAGCCCATTTACTAATGACCTTTTACTGAAGCAAGGCAGAGGGTTATAAATATTTGCATCCATTTATCCTGTTTTGTGGGCTTCCCAGGTGGTGCAGTGGTAAAGAATCCACCTGCAAATCCAGGAGACACAAAAGATGCAGGTTCAATCCCTGAGTTGGGAAGATTCCTGGAGTAAAAATGACAGCAACCCACTCCAATATTCTTGCCTGGAAAATTCCTTGGGCAGAGGAGCGTGATGGGCTACAGTCCGAATAGTCAGAAAGATTTGGACATGGCTGAGCAGACACACAGTTACTCACTACTTTTACTGTATTAAAGTGTTCAGAAATAGTTTTAACTACTTGATATAAGCTGCTTCAAACTCATAGTGTGTAGGGGACATGGATAAATGGACGGGATTGAATGTATGGCCCTTTTTGCAATTGACCGTAATGGGATTTTGGGAAATGCATGAAGTATTCATAAATGGAGTTTTCTGTGCCTGGGATATTTGTCTGATGGCACAAAAATGTTAAATGATATGTATAAAAACCTTGAGAAGAGTTCTAAAGTAAGATATGTATGAAGAAGAGGAAGAAATGAAATACTTCCTTATAGAATAGGAAACTGATAAATTGCTTTACACTTACCTACTAGTATTTACAATGCGGTGTTCCAAGGAGTATTATCAACTTCACAGGGTGATTCATGAGAAAGTAGTCTTTCAGTGGAGCTGAGGAGCTTCACAACATTCCTGTGGTCACATTAGAGTCTGAGAGAGCCTGTGCAGAAATGAGCGTTTGTGCTGAACTGGCTTTAGGGGTAGTTGTACGTATGTTTTCCAGGTGGCAGGAAGCATGAATAAACTATGTTTGGCACATAGTTGGACGACAAGGAAGAAGACTGAGTGCTCTGACAATGGGCCCTCAGACTGCATGGGAACAGCATGGCCTTTCAGAGGTCAGGATTCCTTTTGTAGTCCAAGGGCAGTTCTGTGACTCAGAGCAGAGACTTTTACTAACTGGTGCCTTAGAAGGAAGAGAGATCATTTCCTTCTCAGGAAAATGCATTACATGCCTAACTTAACTTGTCCTTTTCTGATTTTTTTTCTATTCATGTGTTTTTCCTATTCAGCTTTTGACATTTCTTTCTCTTTTTCTCCCTTTGTCATCTTCTTACCCATGTTTTCTGTTCCCTTGTAAATCTTACTGCTGTATTCTTAAAGACTTTCCATTAAAAAAAAAAAAATCTTTTTTTTTTTTTTTTTGTATTTTTTGAAAATCTAACATCAGGCCCTATAGAACGGTTGTAATTTAGTCAGCCAGACAGAGTGCAGTTTAAGATACCTCTTTTTGTCACAGTTCTCATGCTAAATCAATTCATAGTTGTGAATGTGCCTCTAGATTGCTGCCTTTAGGTCAGATTATGTAATCTCACAGTAAAAAACAAAATAAAACAACAAAAAACTTATCTCTTTGGAAGGAGTGCCCCAGAAAGGTATTGTTTTATAAATCAAAAATTTCCAACAGACACATGTCATTTAAATATAGCTTTTGTCTTCCCAGGTGGAAGAGTGGGTTAAAGAATCTGCCTGCAATGTGGGAGGCATGGGTTCAATCCCTGGGTTGGGAAGATCCCCTTGGGGAGCGTATGGTTATCTACTCCATTATTCCTGCCTGGAGAACCCCATGGACAGAGGAGCTCAGCAGGCTACAGTCCTTAGGGTCTCAAAGAATCGGACACAACTGAAGTGACTGAGCGCATAAACACAGCTTTAAGTGTGCTAATATGGACACCCTCAGAAATGTACCCAGGCAGGGCCTGGAATAATTACATCCCTTGACTGGTTACTTCTGACCCATTAACCTTTCTCAGTTTGCCCTAGTGAGTTTATAAATGTGTGTGTACCGTATCATGAAAAAGAATTGAAAACACTGAGTGAACTGACTTTGCAGTTTTCCCTGCTTAGCCTGTTCAGTTTGGTGTCTGATAGCTGTAAATCTTTCAAATTCAGACTTTGGGGTGGGTAATTATCACATTATTTTCTTCTGACTTTTGGTAATATTTTTAATATTGAGCATTTTTTTTCAAATCTATTTTTTTTGTGTGTGTGTTCCTTAAGTGTCTCACACACCCATATATTTTACTGCTATATTTCAGCCAAAGTATGTGTTTTTCCTCAAGGAAAATGAAAACATTGAGAAAACAAGAGCATTTCTTCTACTTCCCTTTGTATCTCTCATGGTGCTTAAAATGCCACAGTACGAAAATATCAGGACAAGGCTGAGTACAGGTGCAGATGCATTTGGGTGGGACTCGATGGAAGTGAATCTGAGTGAACTCCGGGAGTTGGTGATGGACAGGGAGGCCTGGTGTGCTGCGATTCATGGGGTCGCAAGAGTGAGACACGACTGAGTGACTGAACTGATCAGAACTGAACTGAACTGAGGGCTTGTGGCAAAGATCTCCTGGGGGCTGGCAGGAAGCTCACCTGTGAGGGGTCCAGGTGAGAAGGGAGGGGAGCCGCTCCAGCTGCCTGCTGCCTGTGGGATTCATTGCTTTTTGAATAGAATTAGAAGTTTGAAAATAGGATGGCAGACTATAAATTTTACAGACAATATGGGAGTTTCAGTAAACAGTATAAAGTTGCTTTAATAATTTTACTAATTGTACTTTACCAACAATCATGTACATATGTTAAAAATGTATGAATATCAAAGCAAAAACAAGAAAAATTCTGCAAGTCTTCATTCTAGGATACGATGGCTATTCAAACCTTCTGAGACTTCATGGATTTCAGTTTAACAAGATGATGTTCAAAGAGTAAGTTCTTCATACAGAAAATCCCTTCACAAGGCTAGGTCTTAGCTTGCTTTCCAGTTCATTATGGAATGGCTCCTTATTTAGAGGTTACATGGTGAAATGGGAGGTGTTGCATCTAATCATGATCAAATAATCATCAGCTCATTCACTGTCAATAATTTCATTTTTCTGCCATTATCAATCAAGTTTCTCTGGGGTCTGCTCATGCTTTAATAATTCATATTTTATAGTTGTTACTTTATGGCTACAAAATAAAATCCCCAGATTCTAGGACCATGGATCTTGAAGTTTCAAGTAGGATATACAAAATTGCTCACATCTGTCGTTAGGTCTACATTATTTTGCTTAAAAAAAAGAAATCACACATGCAAACTTTTTTATAAATTGGAGTATAGTTGATTTACAATATTGTATTAGTTTCAGGTGTGCAACATAGTAATTTGCTATTTTTATAGATTATGCTCCATATGAAGTTATTATACAAAATGGACTATATTCCCTGGGCTGAAAGATATGCCCATGTAACATTTATTTTTCACCTTTATCCCTATTAATATTTTGCTCCTCCCCCTAGACTTGTCCTTTCAGTTAACCACTAGTTTGTTTCTTTGGTCTGTGAGTATGTTTTTGTTATATTTGTTTTTCTGCTTTAATTTTAATTAAATTTAAAAATTAAAGTTGTTTTAATTTTTAGATTCCAACTATAAATGAAAACATACACTATTTGTCTTGCTCTGTCTGACATTATACTCTCTAGGTTCATACATATTGTTTCAAATGGAAAAAAGAAATCATTCTTTTTTTATGGCTGAGTGATACTGCACACAACTTTTAAATAATGAAGAAGACAAAAAAGTATTTACTCCCAGGAGCTTCACTTAAGTTAGATGGACACAGATACTGGGTAAAAAAAAATAGTTGGTGATGAAGAGAATAAAAGATTATTGTGGGAGATGTCAAAATTCTGAATTCTTATTTTGTTTACTACATTGTTCCCACTTTTTATCTCAGCCCAGAAGCCCAGTCAAATCCCAGGGCAGAAGTACTCGCTTCTCCATGCTCCCAAATGACATGACTGGTGTTATAATAGTTAACATTTCCTGATAGAGATTCTTCACTGGGCCCATAGATGATTTCCAAAATAGTAGAGAGAACCTTAGACTGTATTCATCCTTTTGTTTGTGGGAGCAGTTATACAGTTTCACCGAGAAAGAGTCTATAGATCACACTAGAGTCTCTGGACTAAGTGTATTAAAAGTGCTATCCAATTCAAAATATAATGTGAACCACAAATGAAAGCCACACATTCATTTTTATATTTTCTAGTAGCCACACTATAGAAGTGAAAAACAGGTGATAAAATTAACTCCAATAATGATTTTATTTAGCTCAAATATGCCCCAAATATAATTTCAATATGTGGTTAATATAAATTATTATCAAATTTTTCATTAAAGCCTTCAAAACCTGGTAAAGTGTTTTACACTTGTGGCACATTCTTTTGTGACAAGTCAAATAAGCATGTTGTAAGTGTAAAATATATACTATTTATTAGCTATTGTAAGTGTAAAATACATACTTTTTATTAGCTATTACCAGGCTGATAACTAGCTATTGCCTGGCTGGGTCTACCATATTGGATCGTGCCTCACTGTAGTCTCTCTTTTGTGCTATCTTTCCATATGACATGGTTTCCTGTTTTACAACCCACCCACAGGCTTTTGGTTACTCCTGGTACTATTCTCTCTCTCTCTCCCTGGTTTGCTCTCACTCCAAACTTGGAGAAGTCACAATTGCTTCAAAGTGGCTGCTTCAGAAAATCACTCCAAATGCAAAGACTTGATGCAGTACATAACAGCCTGGATGCTCAATATTAAGGTATTGTAACAAAAATGTTACAATCTATTATTCTAAAGCTATTCTGAGTTTCCTTAGACTTCACTGTAATTATTCCAGATTTTTTAAATTCTTTTTAAAAAATGCACTAGGATTTCTACCTCTGGCCATGTTGGAAGAATAGGAGATAGATCAATGCAATCACTTGAAACAACCAAAAATTAAATTGTTTGCAAGACATTGGGTAGGTAGCAAAAGAGAAACGTAATTCCTTAAAGATAAGAAACAAAGGAGTTCTGCAGTTTCTCCAGCATGATGTCAGGAGTTTTCAGGTAAAGACACAGAGAATAAGCATCCAGGTGGTACTCATTAACTCTTTGAGTCAAGTGAGGAGAGCCAAGAGTCCAGAAAGATAAAGATGGACAGACTATCAGGAAAGAGAAGACAGAGCTGCACAAAAGACTCTGGAAATCTGCAGAGGGTTCTCAGGCATTCAGCTGAGTGACATCACACATGTGAGGACACATACGAGGCCTGAGAAGGACCCACATCAGACTCTGTTATTAGAGGGAGGAGTGTCTAGTCCTTAAACAGATCTGTGAATGGGCCTGTTTCAAACAGACTGAAAAATGTCATGATTCATGGAGCATTGAACAGAAAACACAGTTCTTGCCTCAGAATGAGGATATAACCCTAGGCTAAATGTTGCATTACTACTGCCACAGAAAGATTAAAAGCAATACCTATGAGGATCAAACCCCTTCCCCAGTGACTTAAGTGAGTCCCCTCAAAATAGCTTGAATATTTATAAGAATTCAAAATCTCTCTCCCTGCAAAAGACAAATTTTGTAAAGTCTGATGCCTGATCAAAAATTCCTCATCAAGGTTTACTGAATTAATGTACTAGTTATAAATTTTTTTCCCCTGAATCTGTAAGATTTTCTACATATGTGAACATATCATCAGGAAATAGGGACAGTTTTACTTCTTTAACCTTCATTTAAATGTCTTTATTATTTTTTCTTGCCATATTGCTGTGACCAGGATTTCTAGTACTATGTTGAAGAGAAGTAGTGAAGTGTTCATTTTTGCCCTGTTCTTGATCCTAGAAGAAAAGCATTTAGGTTTTCACCACTGCATATGGTGTTATCTATGAGCTTTTCATAGATAAAGTGCTTTCTTTTTATTCCTAGCTTGTTGAGTTTTTACCATGAGTGTTTTTTGTCAAATTCTTTTTATACATCTGTTGAGATAGTCATGCCATTTCAATGCTTTATGCTAATTTTTTGCTTTGTATTATTAATGTGGTATGTTATATTAATTGATTTTCATATGTTAACTATCCTTGCAGCCCAGAGGTAAACCCCACTTGGTCATGGGTGTGACCTTGGGTATGATCCTTTTAATGTTCTGTTGGATTCAGATTGCTAGTATTTCACTGAGGATTTTTGTACCAGTAGTCATCAGGGATATTGGCCTGTAGTTTTCTTTTCTTGTGGTGTCTTGTCTGACTTTGGTATCTGGAGAAATAGAGAAATACATACACATGAACATTGGAGGAAAATGAATGTGATAAAAATAATATTTTAATAAGGATCTTCTCAAATGGGATTCTTTGAGTGTGATTTTAAAGATGTAAATCACTCTTTAAAGATATTCAGTGTAACTAAGGGATGCCAATTTCCCATGCATTATTTTATGATGCAATATTTAATTTGGAATAAATGACATATTGTAAGTAATCCTATTTCACCCTAATTAGAAATTGATATTTAGAGTAATTAAAGCATACACAGAATGCATCCTTATATTTGTATAAAATCATGTTTATGTTTTATTAATTTTCATAAGAAATTCATAATACTAAGCATCATACTCATTTTTTAAAAATTTATTCATTCTTTCCTATGACTTTTACTAATTGTAAAGACTATAAAGTTCTTAATTTTGATCCTAATATAGAGCACTTCAACCTGTGATAAGTCACTTCATCAAAACAAGCTTCAGTTTCCTTTTAAGTACATACGAGAGACAATGCTATCATCTCTAAGATTCCTTCTGGGGCTTAGGCTCATTTGATAATATATGAAGACATGGATTCACTTTAAAGTGCTCTAGGGCTTCCCCGGTAGCTCAGTGGCTTCCCTGATACAGAAGGCATGGGTTCAATTCCTGATCCAGGAATACCCCAAAATAATAAAGTGCTCTAGAAACTTTCTGATTTGAAATCTACAATAAAATTAAAACCCACCATAAACTACAACAGAATCATTCACCGGGATTCATAGGTGACCAGACCATCAGAGGTGGAGCAATTCTTGTCTCATAGTTTTTTTGGTGCTCTTTTTTTTATATTCTCATCAGTACATATCATTTTGTAGTGATGGATGAAATAACTTTTTCACATTGTTCAAAGTAGATTCCAATAATTCTGTACAGTATTACAAAATAAAGCACCATTTTTTCATTAAAACATTAAAAACATACTCAGTAAGGAAACAAACAGAAAAACAACAGAACCCACAGTGAGAGCAATCAATCAGTCAAAACCACTCCAGAAGTAACTTAGATGTTAGAATTAGAAGATGAGGATATTAAAATAGTTATAATTGGATTAAGTACTGTGAAAAAGTTAACCAAAGATATAGGTATGAAAATACATTTGAGGGATAAAGACTAAAATTGGGAACTGAAAAATATACTAATAGAAATAATGGTAAGAATTAACATCATAGAAATGTACTATTAGGAAGTTAAAAGACATAGCAATAGAAATAACCCAAAATGAAATACCAAAAAAAAAAAAAAAAAAGGAATTAGAAAAGAGAATTATTTTCTCCCATTCAGAAGGCTGGCTCAATATCACTCATTATTAGAGAAATGCAGATCAAAACCATAATGAGGTACCACTTCACACCAGTCAGAATGTCTGTGATCCAAAAGTCAGCAAGCAATAAATGCTGGAGAGGGTGTGGAGAAAAGGGAACCCTCTTGCACTGTTGGTGGGAATGCAAACTAGTACAGCCACTATGGAGAACAGTGTGGAGATTCCTTAAAAAACTGGAAATAGAACTGCCTTGTGACCCAGCAATCCCACTGCTGGGCATACACACTGAGGAAACCAGAATTGAAAGAGACACATGTACCCCAATGTTCATCGCAGCACTGTTTATAATAGCCAGGACATGGAAACAACCTAGATGTCCATCAGCAGATGAATGGATAAGAAAGCTGTGGTACATATACACAATGGAGTATTACTCAGCAATTAAAAAGAATACAGTTGAATCAGTTCTAATGAAGTGGATGAAACTGGAGCTGATTATACAGAGTGAAGCAAGCCAGAAAGAAAAACACCGATACAGTATACTAACACATATATATGGAATTTAGAAAGATGGTAGTGATGACCCTGTATGCGAGACAGCAAAAGAGACACAGACGTGTAGAGTGGACTTTTGGACTCTGAGGGAGAGGGTGAGGGTGGGATGATTTGGGAGAATGGCATTGAAACATGTATACTATCATGTAAGAAATGAATCGCCAGTCTATGTTTGATGCAGGATAGAGGATGCTTGGGGCTGGTGCACGGGGATGACCCAGAGAGATGTTATGGGGAGGGAGGCGGGAGGGAGGTTCATGTTTGGGAGCTCATGTACACCCGTGGTGGATTCATGTCAATGTATGGCAAAACCAATACAGTATTGTAAAGTAAAATAAAGTAAAAATAAAAATAATAATAAAAAAAGAAAACAGAATTAAAGAAAGGAGCATCAGTGAGAGGGAAGACAAGTGCACTTCAGCGGCCTAATATATGTGAAGTTGGAGTCCCAGAAGAGAAGGCTAGAGATGAGATGGGGGACAATAAGCTATTTTAAAAATAATAGATATTTTTTCTAAATTCAATGAAAACTATAAGCCAACAGATCTAAGGAACTCGGTGAAATCTCATCAAAAGAAATATACCAAAATGTCATTCAGGCATATTGTAATCAGAATATTCAAACAAAGAGAACAAAAAGAAATAAAGAGAAAATCTTAAAAGCAGCCAGAGAAAAATTTTACATACCTGATCATAAAATATAACTTACAAAATCTGAGAGAAGGAAAATCTACTGTGGATACCCTATTTATTATTTATTTTACTCTTTTCATTGTTACTTATTTCTAATGTTCCAAGATTCCTTCTTTTGCTATATTCTTTCTGTTTAGAAAACTTCCTTTAGTCATTCTGATAGTAGATATGTTGTAACATAATCTCTTATTATTTCTTTTCATCTGTAAATGTCTTGATTTCTACAGAAGAATTTCTTTTTCTAGAGATAAATTTGGATTAACAGCACTTGAAAAATGTGTGGTGTCATAGGTTTAACTTGTTATTCTTTCATACCTTCTTAGAAGTTTAGGCCACTAGTTTTATACTTTTCTCCTTTACTAATATAGGCATTTGGAACTACAAATGTCTCTCAAACACTGTCATAGCTGCCAACTCTAAAGTTTAATATGTTCTGTTTCCCTGAATTCATAATTAAAAATAGTTCTTATTTACTCTGTGATTTCTTCTTTGAGCTATATATTTTATAGGGTTTAATTTCCACATGCTTGGGATTTTCTAGATATCCTAACAGTTGCTGACTATTGATCTAACACCACTGTGGTCAGAAAACATACTCCATGTTATCTTTATTCTTTGAACATTTTTGAGATATTTTATTACCTACTACATGGACTACTTGTGAACGTTCCAAAGTATAATGGAAAAGAATGTGTATCACCTAATTTCTCTGAATTACAGGACTCTAGTGTCATTGCTTTATATTGTTTGAGATCTGAAATATTTCAGGATCATTCTCTGAGATCCCCTTTCTTGTCCCTAGTCTTCAACTGGTTTCAGCCTGAAACTTGTATATGGTTTTACGTGTCTCAGAGGGAAGCTCTTTGAGTTCTTGCTTTGGTCTCAGTCTTCAGTGTGCTTCTTCCATGCACTCAGTAAAGTACATGTAAAGAAAAAAAATGTTTTCCTGTGCAAAAGAATTGATAGGTGAGTATGAATTTACTTTGTGGTTTGAGCTCATTCAATTCAGTTCAGTCACTCAGTTGTGTCTGACTCTTTGCGACCCCATGAACTGCAGCTTGCCAGGCCTCCCTGTCCATCACCTACTCTTGGAGTTTACCCAAACTCATGTCCATTGAGTCGGTGATGTCATCAAGCCATCTCATCCTCTGTCATTCCCTTCTCTTCCCGCCTTCAATCTTTCTTGGCATCAGGGTCTTTTCCAAGGAGTCAGTTCTTCGCATCAGGTGGCCAAAGTATTGGAGTTTCAGCTTCAGCATCCAATGAATATTCAGGATTGATTGCCTTGGTGTTCTACAATTTCATTTCTCATTCCACTTGTTCTCTTGATTAGTGATGGAGAGAGATTCTCTTCAAAGTTTCTAGATTTTATTCATAAGTGAAAGTTCTCTACTTGAATATTATTTACTATTTCATTTTAATTTATAATTTCTAAGAAGCCATCCGTCTTTCAGGCATAGTCAATTGCTCCTTCCTCTATCTCTATGGTAACATTTGGAAATGTGACTTAATGATTTAGTCACATGTTTGTCTCCTTCACTTAACTGTTATGCTCATTCAGGTTAGGTTTTGTTTTTATCTTTTTAACCATAGTGTCTAACACAGTGTATGGAACATCTATAATATTTAAAAATTTTTCTTTGAAAAATTGGTGTTGAGATAACAGCAATGTCACTGCCAGTGTCCTAGAAAACTGGTACTTTGATCGAACTTGGAAAATACTGACATTCAATAATTTTGCCTGTGTATGAGAGAAATAATTAACTACTTTATGCTAATATTGGACTATCAGGCAAAATATTTCTTAATAGCTCAAGTTTTTTTAGGTATTACTTTAAAAAAACGTATTATTATGAGATTTTGAAACACAGATACAAGATTTTTAGTGACTTTGTATGTTCATAGTTGATTAACTCCCAACTCTTCATTCATGAATTGAAGATAATAAAATGTGCTGTTACTAGTATTGATAAGCCATTTTAGAAACTAGAAAATTAAAGGAGCTTGATGACAAAGAAAAGGTTATAAACGTTTTTAAAATACATTTTTGCTCTTTTCCATGCACCTTTTTTTGTTTCATTTTCTTGTTTGTGAAATATCAGACGTTTTTCTCCTTCCTCCTAGGGACGATCTTTTCACAGTACGGTGGTCAAAGACTAAGCCATTTTGAATGAACTTTTCCTGCTGCTGCTGCTGCTAAGTCACTTCAGTCGTGTCAGACTCTGTGAGACCCCATAGACGGCAGCCCACCAGGCTCCCCCGTCCCTGGGATTCTCCAGGTAAGAACACTGGAGTGGGTTGCCATTTCCTTTTCCAGAACTTTTCCTGAGGGGTTCATATATTGATGGCTGTTCAGTATGGCCATCAAACCCTATGCTAACTTACTATATGAGTTCCTAATCAAATGTAGTTCCTGGTGGAAGCAATTTATCATCAACCAATTTTTCTTGTTTCCAAACTGTAGAGATACTAATCCTATCTATGAGTGGAAAATATTTACCAACTAATTTTAATCTAATCATTTACCCCAGTTTTAGTTATTATAAATCTTCTCTATTTGTATGATCAACTCTAAACTACATTCTCATGTTTGAGGAAATCTATTTCTGCCCTACTCCTTTGATTTTCATTATACTGTTGTATTCTGAGTAGTAATTCTTTCAAAATAAATCCTAATTTTGACACGGTGCCTCATGAACAAAATCTTGCCTTTGAACCATAACTGCAGGTTTTTGGATTCAACTTGCCTTGCAAGATGTCTGAGACTTCCAAATTGGAGAAATTTATTTATTTATTTAATGATTCAGAAAGAACATTTAAAAGTGAGTCAATAGGCAGAAGACAAGATATTTCTCTTAGTTTTTTCAACTACTATGTATTTGTGGAAAGGGTTTCCTTTGAGTTAAAAAAAAATAAACAAAACAAAACACAATAACAAAATGTAACTTTACAAGGGTAATTGAAAATGTATAAAAATTTTGATGGCTTAGAAAACTATGTCTGTGAGATGGGCTTATACATACAATATCATTTGCTAACTTTCATAGAGGGGCATGTCAACTTTTGTACTTGATAGTCTGGTTCTCAGATACTATGAACTACTTTGATCCTTATTGAAAGACATTTATTTCAAACATATTAAAATTCTCTAACTCTCTAAAAATTCATAAGCTGTGTACATTTTCTCCAAGAGAAATACTAGCAGAAACACAAATGTAATGTTTATTTTTTTTTGACAAAATATCTTTAAAATGAAGCAAAGTTTGCCAGGTCTCATTTGCAGTTATCCCTAGTTTCCAAGTATAGAATTTAGAAAACACACATTTAAAAATTGCACAGAACATTTGAATAGTGATTTAAAGTTTACAGATTGCCTTTCTTAATTTGTTGACCTTTTATGCCATGAATGAGAAAATAATTAGAAATTTTAAATTACTTTAAGGAACAATTTAGTCAATAGCAACGATCTTAATTTACAATGGATGTAATAGAGAGTTCATCTAAAGAGGTTAAATGAAATAGTAACCTTATTTAGAAAATGATCAAAGCATATTACTTATAATATTGGTAACTTCCCATTGACACCAAAGAGAATCATGTACCAAGAGGAACCTTTACTTTCACAACAAATGAGATTGTTCAAGCTCAAAACAGAAAGTCATTGCATAATATTAGTAATAAAAATAATGAAATAATAAGAAATATGACAAATATATAAAGAAAATAAAATATCTGAAACAAGATTGGATAAAAGATAAAATGTAATTAAAATGGATAGGATATGTTTTTAAATATATATTTCATTGGAGATACAATTGAATCCAGGTAGATCTTCAGACAAACTTTAGAGGCCATTAATACAACAGTGCCAATGTTTGTATTCTTAGAGCAACCAGACTTATCCTCATGATAATTTTTTTTTCCCCCATGGCAATTTAGGCTGTTAGAAGTAAGGAATCCAATACATTATATATTTTAATGGATATTCAGTTGTACATTCAATATTGTAATGATTTATAATATTAACTCCAATATTGAGGTTTAGATATTTGTTCCCTTTAATAGATTTTTGGTCCTGCAAAGATAAGCTCAGAATCAGGTTTTTTGTTTTGTTTTGCTTTTAGTAGAAATCTAAGTTTTAATTTGGACCCAGATAATATGGTATAATGGTTTCTTCCCAGATAATATCTTACAAGGGCTCAGGTGGTAAAGAATCCATCTGCAATGCAGGAGACCCAGGTTCAATCCCTAGGTCAGAAAGAGCCCTTGGAGAAAGGAGTGGCAACCTGCTTCAGCATTCTTGCCAGGAAAATTCCATGGATAGAGGAGCCTCAGTTCAGTTCAGTTCAGTCGCTCAGTCATGTCCAACTCTTTGCGACCCCATGAATCACAGCACGCCAGGCCTCCCTATCCATCACCATCTCCCGGAGTTCACTCAGACTCATGTCCATCGAGTCGGTGATGCCATCAAACCATCTCATCCTCTGTCGTACCCTTTTCCTCCTGCCCCCAATCCCTCCCAGCATCAGAGTCTTTTCCAATGAGTCAACTCTTCACATGAGGTGGCCAAAGTACTGGAGTTTCAGCTTTAGCATCATTCCTTCCAAAGAATACCCAGGGTTGATCTCATTTAGAATGGACTGGTTGGTACTCCTTGCAGTCCAAGGGACTCTCAAGAGTCTAGAGGAGCTTAGGGGGCTATAATCCATTGCCGGGATACAGCACAGGAGATCCTGCCCATGACAAGGTCATTCGGAGAGGCCTGATGGGAAAGGCAAGTCAGGCCTCAGGGGTGCCCCCTGGATTTCCCTGAACATCTACCCCCAAAAAACCAGAGTCTGCCTGCCTTCTTGTACTGTGCTTTTCCACTCTTCTGACACTCTCTGGAAAAAGTTAACTTAGGACTTCAGTCTTCTGCATTTGAAAGGAATGTTTCAGCTCAAACCCCCTCTAATGGCTCTCTAACTTACCTAACAGGTTCCCCCGGACTTTTTACAACTTGTGAATTGTTTACAGCCCCCCAGGCAAGAGAGGCACAAAGCTTAAAGCATCTTAAAGATACAGAGCCTTTTCTAAAGAGCTAGAAATCATATTGGTGATGGGTTTTCACTGTTGACTCAATGACTGCTGCCAGGCCTCCATATTCTTTATCTTTTAGGCACCTGGGAGGATGTTAATCAATGTAATCGGGATGCAGAAATAGGAATATAGTAGTTTTGATGTTAGCAACACTAGACTTTCGAGTTAATTACTTTTCTCTTTATAAATCACTGTATTCTTTCATTGTTATAAATTGTTGTATCTTTGCTATGTAAGAATGTAACTTTATTTAGTGCTTTCTGAGAGTGGCACCAGACTTTGGGAAGAACAGCACAGATAAGTCTTCTGGTTGACAAACCCTTATCAGGAAAGGGCAGTAAAATGTTAATTGGCCTTCTGGCCAGAAGATGATGTAAATCACCTAAGACTTGTGTATGCAACTAAGTATGCAGAGAAAAAGCTTGGTCTCGATAAGAGTCAGGGCTGTTGATGCTACATAATTTTATATTATCCATTAATCTCTATGTACAAAAAAAAAAAAAAAAAAGGTATAAAAGGCCTTTACAACAATAGAGGATGGGCCAGTCACTGGACTGGTTTCCCCCGTGTGGTCCATTCTCTTTCTCTACTTTTCTGGCTGAATTCCCATCTGGGGCATGGAGGCTCACCATGTCTACTTACTTGCTCTGGCTTCTAAGATCCATGCGAGAGGGAGCCCAAGGTGGGGCACCCCCTGCTATTCAAGAGGATGCCGGTGGCCTAACGTAGATGGTGCAAGTTCCTTGTCTGGAACTTTATTGGCTTTCCACGTAAACCAAATTATTCATCATCTTTTCTCCACTAAATTTTCCTACTATACTATTTCTTCCTAATCTAATCTTATATTTCTAAATAAATAAGTTTTTCCTCGCCACGCTGTCCCCACTTCAAATTACCCTGGATCCACCAGGGCTGGACCACAGCAATCCATGGGGTTGCAAACAGTCCTGCACAACTGAGCACACACACACACTGATTAATTAATATTCTATTATTCTTTTCTTAAAGAGTGAAAACATGCAATTTCCCAAGTTTATATTGGTTTTTAAAGTAATCATAATATGATCATACTTGCATCTCAGTTTGAATTGGTAGTAGAATTCCTTTGTTTGAAAACTTTATTAATAATATAGGACATTAAACATTCAAGTTGTGACAGGGCCCACCTACTGGTTTATTTTGAGATCAAAATAGATTTTGCTTGAAATTCTCCACACAATCACAGTTTTGTTTATATATTTTACACTCTCTCATTCTTAATCCTGCCTTTCTCTCTTTATCTCTCTCCCCAACCAAGACAAGAAGATATTACATGAGTTCTCTTATTTGTATGTTTCTTACACTGGAGGCTATGAAGCCTAAATAAAAATTATCTATTACTTTTTCCATTCCTAGGAATGCATTCCTAATTTTACTTCATTTCACTGAGATCCACGTGGTTGATTTTCTGTCCTTTTTCATCACTTCAGCCCTAAAAATACTATTCTGTAAATTAAGAGATTTCAAGCACTGGAAGAGAGTGGTAAGAACAGGATTAAAAAAATCCTATATTGAGATCACTATGTAGGGCATCTAGTATTGCTCTTGGCGCACAGTCAGCATCCAATAATGTGAGTTTCCTTCCTTTCCTTGACCTTAAAAAGAAAGCATTTGGAAATTGTGACAGTGGAATGCACTTGTATTCATGAAGACTCATATCTCCTTAATTTTCTGCATTAGTAAGGATTTGTTCAGTAGCAATTAGCCTTAGAAATAGTCAAGCAATAGAAATATGGTTGATGAGCTGCTGTGGTTAAGTCACAATATGTGGTGCTTTACACACTGAACTTTATGTAATTGAAGAGAGGGAGACTCAGATATTGCCATGTAAGAGATTAGGGCAAGATGAATTTCTGGACAAAGGAAACCAGAGAAGAAAGAGGACTGAGCAAAACAGGAGCCTCCCTGTCATCAGCCAGGGGACCATATTATCAATCTAAAATGAAACACCATATTCAAGGGAACAAAATTAAGGACAAAGGTTTACAATTGCAGGATTTCTAGGTGTGCGGGGCAGTGTTTCTCAAAAATGGGTATTTTAAGTATGTATAGAAGACAAATCCCAGTGAAAACCAGAGATTCTAAGCGTGAGATGATTTGGTGGGATGAGGAGGGTGGGTCTGGCATGGAAGCAGTCTTGTTTCAACTGGAAACTAGTTTGGAAACCAGAAATCAGGGACATAGGTAAAATCTTATTAAGGGAGAATTGTTCCTCACAGCTAAGGAACCTAAATCTCAGTGATGTGTGGGAGGGTGGTGGTGGTGGCGGTCATATTTGGCACACCAGTCATTTCAGACTCTCTTTCACTCTAGACTCCTTTTACTATTGATACTATAAAAATTACACTAATTGCACCACCAGGTTGAGACTTGTTAATTCAGTGACTTGGCAAGAATGAGTCTCCTGGTAGCTCGTGAAAGAAGGACCAGATTGGGAACAGCGTCAAGATTGCTGACTAAGAGATTCATAACACCCTGGAGCAGCGCACTCGTCATGTGCGCTCAAACTTTAATGCACTACAACAAGCAACAGAGTTCTTAAAAACAGAAACTTCTGCACTCCAGCCCTAGCACACCGCATTCAGTGGTTTTGGGGAATGACCTGAGAATCCACTGCATGTTTCACAAGTTCTAAAATAGTGCTAACAGATTCAGCAACTAAAAACACAGTTAAAATTAAAATTGTTATGTTTCACGCAGTATTTAGGACACATTTGTACTAAAATATTGCTATCTGAATACAATTTTAATTACTTATTGTGCGTTTTATCTGCAATCCTATTCCCATACCATATTGTTGCCACTGCTCTTGGGATTACAGTTTGAAAACCATTATTGTAGTGAATTGGTGCTTGTAGATTCTAGAACCCATCACAGATTTATTCTTGTAAGATATTTTAGAGTAACACACACACACATACATATACAACAAGATATTAATGGGTAAGTTTTTGTTGAGGTATCAGTGGACAGTAAGTATTACATTTCAAAAGAGCACTGGAACATATGATGTAGTTACAAAGAAAATTCTTGAAGCATAGTTCTTTATTATTTACTGCTCTGTAATAATAACATATAAAGAAAGCTGAGCACTGAAGAATTGATGCTTTTGAACTGTGGTGTTGGAGAAGACTCTTGAGAATCTCTTGGACTGCAAGGAGACCCAACCAGTCCATCCTAAAGGAAATCAGTCCTGAATATTCATTGAAAGGACTGATGCTGAAGCTGAAACTCCAATATTTTGGCACCTGATGTGAAGAACTGACTCATTTGCAAAGACTCTGATGCTGGGAAAGATTGAAGGCAAGAGAAGAGGACGATGGAGGATGAGATGATTGGATGGTATCACTGACTCAATTGACATGAGTTTGAGTAAACTCTGGGAGTTGGTGATGAACAGGGAGGTCTGGCGTGCTGCAGTCCATGGGGTCGCAAAGAGTCAGATATGACTGAGTGACTGAACTGAACTGAACTGAATAATCACATGGACTGTAAAAAAAAGACAGTATTGAAAATCTGTTGATGATTTTTATAAAAGTTATCTTTGGCAACAGCTTTTTATGAATCCAACTAAGAGGGGAAAATAAAGCATTATATCTCCAATCTAAAGTTATGATAAGAAGACTTTTAAGATAAAGGATTCAAGGGTGTAATGGGGTAGAAATCTGGGGTATGCCCAAGTGTAGTTGGCTTATTATGTGCATAATACAAGTAATAAATTTAAACTGTAAACTTGAAGTGATGTTAGTATGTTTTATTCTATAAGATGAACCAGACAAGTCATGGGACTGCCAAAATTTTTATCTGGAACGAATGAATGAAATAGTTATCATAAATTAATAAACTTAAATAAGAGTAGTAGATAAAAATAAAGTTGATTTTGTTGTGAAATCTCGAGCATTACTATTGTATAATACAATATATATAGGCTTCCATGGTGGCTCAGTAGTAAAGAATCTACCTGTCAATGCAGGAGACATAGGTTTGATCCCTGTGTTGGGAAAAACCCCTGCAGAAGGAAACAGCAACCCATTCCAGTATTCTAACCTGGAAAATCCCATGAGCAGAGGAGACTGGTGGGCTGCAGTCCATTTGGTCACAAAAGAGTTGGACAAAACTTAGCAATTAAGCAACAACAACATATATATGCATGTATATGTATATATATTTATATATAGTAGGCATATATATATATGCCTACTCAACTTACATTTCCAACAGAACTGATCTCGTTTATTCTATAATGTGGACCAGAACACTGTCAAATAACTATTTTCTGTTGGTATTAAGAAATCTTGAGCTGACTTAGCCTTTCTCAGCATTGTTAACGTTGACCTTCATCTCCTGTCTGAGGCAGTGTTTGTTGGGTTTCTCCACTGTAGAGTTCCTCTTTTTCCTCTCCTTCCATGCTGTATGTTCCTGTCTTAGCCAGTTAATTTTTATGTAGGGTTTCTGGTGAATATAGATGAAGGTCTGTGATGACTAGTGCTTCTTTTATAAACCCAATTGTACATGAAAGAGATTGAGCCTGACATAGGTATTAAAAGATTCATTAACTTAAATCCATCATGGCTTCACAAAAACCTTTTAAAATCCTTGCATTCTAAGGGTGGGATTTTCCAAAGTGAGGAGTCTTTCTTTGCAGTGTGACAGAAGCATTCTCATATTCTGTGAAAATGTGCTCTAGACTATATCCTATGATCCAGTCCCCAACATTCAAACTGAGGACTTTAGTAGTGGCTTTGCTTATATAGTAGAGTTTTTCTGTATTCTGTATTTTCTCTTAGCAATTCTATATTGCTAAGAGTTTTTCTGCATTTAAAAGTAAAATTGATCTTCTGATAATAATTGCTACCCTAGGGAGTGTTTAATAATTAGCATTGCTTTTAGCAATGTATGGCTCTGGCCCACTGTTCACATGTTTCCAATTCTTACCTCTAAATATTTAAAACAGCATCCTGAATGTTGAGCTTTAGAGCGTATTAGGCACTGTTATGGTTAACGAGTGAACTCTAGGATACTTCATATTACCAAAAATGCTCCCTCACATTTCTTGAGTTACCAATAACAATCAGTTTACTTTTGAGACCTTTCTAATTTTTTTCCTATGCTGTCTCACTCTGAAAACAGGCAGAAAATTTATACATTATTAGAGCTGTCAATAGGAGTCAGGGACAAAATACCAGCTAGCAATGAAGGGGAAACAACAAAGTTTGTTAGAAATGGATGAGTATTTAAAGCCTGAGCTCAAATCCAAAAGATAGAAGCCCACAAAATTAAAGCAGATCAATTTCTGAGTGGACTGACTGCATCCCAGAATGTCAATTGTCTAGGAATTTATTATAGTGATTTTTACACTAGTAGCACTGGTTTCAAATAATCTTATGAGTTTCAGGATTAGAATGCCTATGTTCTTTATAAAGGTAATTTAACCTTGAGAAGTCATTCTGTGGATTGTCCACAAAGCAAGTGCTTATTGAGTTTGTCTGCTAATTTTCTCCCCAGGTTCAGCAATTTTGGGTTTAGGAGTTATCTTCAGAGTAGAAGAAAAAGCCATTTAACAATATCAGATTTAGCCTCTTTGCCTAAGGTCAGGATGTTTTATAATCATCCCTAATTAAGAGTGAGAAAAATGCTGAAATAGATAAAGCAGAATTTAAAGATGCTAAATAGATTTAAAGACAGTTATTTCTTTCTTACACTGCATTAAATCCTGTGGTTTCTTTTTTCCTTTTTTCTTTAAAGGATAAAATGAAAATAGTAGAATAGGGGAACAAAATGTGGTATAAATCATGAATATAAAATGTGAGCCAAAGTACAGTGAAACAAAATGGGAATGGGAATGCTCTCTAAACAGGTTTACCCACTTAATGGGTTTTTTAAATGGGTTTCTAATAAGTAACTCCTCAAAATTACAATATATTGCTCATCTATTATTAGTCACCTTATAGATGATGCTTTCCTGTCGGTAATTACACATTTGCACATTACTAAAGGCTGCAATAATTATCTACCCCCCAATACATACTTAATACTTTTCTGTACATCTATGTGTAATGTGTATAGGAGAGAGAAAGAGAGAGAGAGCAGCTTCTCCTGGTTATAAATATCCTGAAAATGTATGTCTAATCTCTGAGTACTTCACTTGAAATAAATTATTATTCTAATTGTGGCCTTGATTATTTATCGTAGATCCTTTAATTATCAAACACTGGATAGTACACTGATGTTAAATTAAAATAACATTGATGATCCTAGCATTATCTTTTCTATATAAAAAAATTCAACATCCATAAACACTCAACAGATATTTATTGACCCTTCTTATATAGTAAGAACTACTCCTGATGTGGGGGAGTAACAGGGAGTATTCTAAAACAGTGTCTCTAGGAATATCCAATGATTGGGAGGTGACATTAAACAAGAAATTACAAGCATATGTTAATTGCGATTATAATAAATGTCCAGCACATGTGGATGGATGAAGAAAGTATAAATAGGATAAAACACAGTTTGCTGTGAGACCTGTGACAGAGGGGTTAAGTTTATTTAGATACTGAGGTGTGTCAATAAGGAAATGATCCTTGAGGAAGCAACATTACACTGAGAAAGTAAAAATAAAAATAATTAGCCAGGAGAGAGAATGAATGGAATATGGTGGCAGTTGAGAGTTAGGCAGAAGACAAATTTCTCTGAAGCAAGAAGATACACATACTGTTCAAAACAAAAGTGGCTATTTGGAAATTAAGAATATTAACTAAGAGGAATTGTCCTAAAAGTTGTTATCTAAAATCTTGGCAATCTCTACAACAGTAGAGGACTGAACAAGGCAAAGATAACATTTTTTTTTTTTCCCAACTATGTAGTCTGTGCTCTGTAATGTGTGATGTGGTAATAGTTTTAGTCTTCAAAGACCTTAATAAGTCATCAGATACATTATTCAGCAGAGAAATTGGAGACAAAAAATTTCTTTCCAGGATCACTCAGATGGCAGGCTGGGTATACACACCCAGATCTCTCTGATTCTACTATTTATTTTCTTCCCACTCTCTCGCTCTTCTCCTGCCACCTTCCACATTTAGTCTTTAATTCAATATTCCTATTTTCTGCTTTTTGTCTCATGAATTCAATATTCCTGACTCTCTAGATTGCTGAGTCAATATCTCCCTCCTTCCAGCTTGCAACTCACCTTTCCCTTAAAACAAAGAAAGGATGGTATGAGAAATCTCCTGGCTGCTTCCTTTTAACTGAAATGCTTTACAAACGGTTAATGCCATAGATTATGGAACAGCAGAACAAGCATTAAAATAGTTTTGTAAGTGAAGGCAGAGGACATTTCCAGAGCCCCTGTCTGAGGTTGTTTGATTTGTTACAAACCAAAGGGATAGCTTCATATTAGATGATCTTAAGGATCAAGGATTTATCTCAGTCTTTTGATTTGTCCCATAGTCACTTTAATTCTTTTAGCAGAAAAAAAATGTGTAAATAAATATCACAGATCAAGCAATTTTCAATTACTTGTGTATGATTTTAGCTTACCAGAGTGCTGGAGGATATGTTCTTTGGTTGTGTAAGAGAGGAATCTCCTTTATCTCAATAAGACTTGTCTACCAAAACCTAGACAGCATACTAAAAAGCAGAGGCATCACTTTGCTGACAAAAGTCCGTATAGTCAAAGCTATGGTTTTTCCAGTAGTCATGTACAAATTGTGAGAGTTGGACCATAAAGAAGACTGAGTGCTGAAGAATTGATGCTTTTGAACTGTGGTGCAAGAGAAGACTCTTGTGAGTCCCTTGGACAGCAAGGATATTAAACCAGTCAACTCTAAAGGAAATCAACCCTGAATATTCATTGGAAGGACTGATGCTGAAGCTGAAGCTCCAATTCTTTTGCCACCTGATGCGAAGAGACAACTCAAAGGAAAAGACCCTGATGCTGGGAAAGAGTGAAGGCAGGAGGGGAAGGGGATGGCAGAGGATGAGATGGTTGGATGGCATCACTGACTCAACAGACATGAGTTTGAGTAAAGTCCGGGAGATAGTGATGGACAGGAAAGTCTGGCATTAAGTCCATGGGGTTGCTAAGAGTTAGACATGACTGAGTGACTGAACAACAACCAAAACATAATATTGATGTAAATGCTGTCTGCCCATTAAAGTGAGTTTAATTATTACACTTGTCAATCAAAATGAGATCCACTAAGAATGACTAGACAATTATACTTTTCTGTAGGAAAAAATGTAAAGAAAATCATCTCACATTTTTCACTGTATAATTTAGAAGTGATGATAGACTCCAAGATGAAATGAAGTTTTAATTGCTCAGTTGTGTTCGACTTTTTGTGACCCCATGGACTGCAGCCAGCCAGGCTTCTTTGTCCATGGAATTTTCCAGGCAAAAATGCTGAAGCAAGTTGCCACCCTCTTCTCTAGGGGATCTTCCTGACCCAGGGACTGAACCCAGGTTTCCTGCATTGTAGGCGGATTTTTTTTACCATTGGAGCCACCAGGGAAGCCAGGGTTTTTCTCTCTGAAATGTCACCTTTCGGTGTTATTGCTGTTTTATATATGAAGAGAAGATGCACTAGGGGTCATTAGCTTACTGAGCTCACTGGGCAGGATGTGGGTCCCATGTCACCATTGTCTTTCTGTTTAGGGCACATCTTCAAAATGACCAGCATATAATTAAGAATCCTAATTATTAATACTTAGAGCATTTATTTTTATTCCATTTGAGGTTACCCATTGCTTGTGGAACATAGGGATGTTTTTTAATATTTTATATTAGCCTTCAAAAATAAGCAAGTTCTACCATCTGCAACAACATGAATGAACCTTGAGAATATTTTACCAAGTGAAATAAGCGGGTCACAGAAGAACGAATACTGCATGGTTCCATTTACATGAGATATCTGAAGTAGTCAAAGTCATAATGTAGAACGGTGCTTGCCAAGGGCTGGAGAAAGGAGAAATGGGAAGTTGTTCTGTGAGTATAATGTTTCAGTAATGTAAGATGAATAATTTCTAAAACAGAATGCCTACAGTTAGCAGTACTGTATTATACAGCTAAAATTTTGTTATAAAGGTAGATCTCATGTTGAGCATGATTACTGCAATAAAATATCTTATATATTCAACCTGTTATTGAATTTTCTTTAATCAAGACTGCAAAAAAGTCAAATTATGTTGGGCTTGGAAACTAAGGAGAAAGAATGGAGATGAGTTCTTGTTAAAAGTTTCCTCAACCTGGACAGGGTGCTCAGGGCCGGTGCACTGGGATGACCCTGAGGGATGGGGAGGGAGGTGGCAGGGGGTTCAGGATGGGGACACATGTGCACGTCAGTGTATTGCAAAAACCACTACAGTGTTGTAAAGTAATCAGCCTCCAATTAAAATAATTAATTTAAAAAAAGTTTCCTCAACCAGTACGTGTAAAGAAAGTTCTGGGTTCAGACTCGTTCTGGCATTATATAGCATTCAAGGTTTTTATTTTTTTTAAATTTAATACTTTAAATACAATTTCGATATGAATAGAAATAGAAAAACTTCTCCATATAATAGCTTAATTTAAGTTTGTGCATTTAAGACCCCGAAGTTCATTCTCTGAATCAATTTGCTAGTAATTATAAATAGCTTTCTCAAAAACATACAATTCAAAAAAAACAAGAGGATGTGTTTCCAAGTAGCAGAAACAAAAAATATTTTAAACTCTTTCTCACTGGACTCTTCTGAAGGGACAGATTATAAACATAATTTTATTTTTGTTTTCTGATCAGGAGAGAATCAAATAACTGTATATGAAAATGCCTAATTGTTACTAAATCCAAACTTATACTGCTGGCTGCACGACAGGCCAGTAATTCTTGAGACAAGTTGTTGGGGCAATAGATATTTATTCAGAAAGCCAGCAGACTGAGAAGTTGGGACCAAAGTTAGAATTCAAGCTCCTTTTATGCCCAAAGGGATAAGGGTGCAGTTGTTTGTTGCAAACTTCTTGGTACCAGAATCCTTTATTCTTAAAACTATCTACATAGGTCTGGTCATAGCGTTTCTATAAACTTCCAACAAGACAAATGTTTTCCTCTGTTCTGCAATTTTCTATTTCTATTGTAATGGATAAGTTTTATGCCTTTGATCATCAGATCCTTGGGAATGGGCTATCCTGTGTATTTCAAACTATAGGAAACATTCTTTTAGTGATTAACTTACAGCAAAATCAATAGAATACAAAGGCTACAGCAAAAGAAATAGACCCAATATTAGAGTCAGATTTGTACTTCCCCATTACACTATCATGATGCTAGTTTTCCATATGTATTGACAATATTATAATCCTAAAATCAGAATATATGATCAAATAATTAAAAAATTATAAACTAATTTGTTTTTTAAAAGTCTTAAAATTTGTAGAAATGAATTCACTTTAGTTATGCTTTAAGAGAATGGTTTAATTGAAAATAATAAAATGGCAGGGGAGTAAGACTGTCCTGTAGAAGCCAGTACTTATGGTTACCATTGCTTTTATTAAATGATCCCCTGACGAATAACTTACAGCCCTTTGCTCAATTTCAGTTTAATTTTGTTAGGCAATGGGCCTTGCATCCCTTCCTTTGGGAGACACAGCTTAAACAGACTCTTGCCATTAAAAGGTTTTCTGTAATGTAATTCCTCCTATCAAATGGACTCCCACTGTATTCTAATCCCATCTTAGTCACTGATACCTAATAGTGAGAGATGTGATTTTTTAGAAGAGATGATTTAGGTAGGGTTAGAGGGAAAAAGAAAAGTTGCCAAAAAGCACATTCAACAGTAGTTCTCATGAAATTTTTAGAGCAGGCAATTCCAGTCACTGGACACTTCAACGGCAGTGAGACCCTGATACTCGGAGTGGTGTTTTGAAACCATGGAAATACTTAAAACCTTTTCTTCTGCTGTGACAGTAGCTCCATTTCTATTGTTATTTATGCAATGCTGCTGACTTCCATTCTCTATATTTACATCTATGTGTAGTCCTCGCCTTTTAAAATAGCTGTTAATGGGTAACATTTCTACTGGATGAACATTTGTTTATGAAACAAGCCAGCCAGTCTGTCTTGGATTTTCACACTCTTCCTGGAAGCTTTTATAATTTCTTTGAGGCTCTCACATAAATTATGGCCAACCTTAGAACAAAAGTACAGATAAATAAAATAATTAAAAATTCAAACTAGTTCCCATTGGCCAAGCACTTTCTATAGGATAAGCATATTTTATAATTGACCTTGCATGTTTACTGCAATAATAGGAGAAAGATACCAGTCCTTTCAATTTTCTTAAGGTTAGCAAGGATAGCAAACGCATCCAGGAGTACACAGTCAGGGCATGAGCAAGCTGAGATCAGACTCTAAAATTTGCAGACTTTCCATTAGTCACAGGATCTCTTTTTAATGATAAATTGCTACTAGGTGGCAGCAGGAAACACATAGAGGGCAATCAATTATTTAATTATAGTTAATCAGTTATCAGAAACAAAGAATCATGAAACGGCATTCTTTTTCTTTAAGAATGCAGTATGAACGGAATAAGCCACTGAAACTGTGTTAAACCACCAGCGTTTGGGGCTTTCTTTTCTAAGCCTTTCTTTTCTAAGTTTCTCATTGGTAAGATAGAGATAAATGCCTCGTTCACAGGGCTGTTACAAGGTGGAGATGTATACTGGCTTAGATCAGTGCATGGCACACAAAAATTAACTCCTGTATTTGAGATGTGCTCTAGTCTAGTGGTTAACATTATAGTACTGCTTGGGATGACTATTCACAAGCTATTGCCTGAATGTATGTGTGCAACTTATTTGACTTTTCTGTATCTCAGCTTTCTTATTTATAAAATAGATTCAATTGCAGTGACTATCTGATGGGGGTTGGTGATGAGGAGAAAATGAATTTGTAAATGCATATTTTTTGGAAGAGTTACAAGCCCATATTAAGGAATGGTTAAAGATGTCAGTTGTTAATAAATAACCACTGTCATTAAGTCTAGATTTTATTTCTGCCCCTTCTCAAGGTTAAGCACCTGCTTTTGAACTGTGGTGTTGGAGAAGACTCTTGAGAGTCCCTTGGACTGCAAGGAGATCCAACCAGTCCATCCTAAAGGAAATCAGTCCTGGGTGTTCATTGGAAGGACTGATGTGGAAGCTGAAGCTCCAAATCTTTGGCCACCTGATGCGAAGAACTGACTCAGTGGAAAAGACCCTGATGCTGGGAAAGATTGAAGGCAGGAGGAGAAGGGAATGACAGAGGATAAGATGGTTGGATGGCATCACTGACTCAATAGACATTAGTTTCAGTAAACTCCAGGAGTTGCTGATGGCCAGAGAGGCCTGGTATGCAGCAGTCCATGGGGTCACAGAGTCAGACACGACTGAGTGAATGAACTGAACTGAACTTATACAGTGTGCGGGCTTCTCCTGCCGTGGAGCACAGGCTGTAGGGAAGGCAGGCTTCAGCAGCGCGGATCCTGGGCTCCAGAGCACAGGTTCACTAGCTGTGGCCCATGCGCAGGCTTAGTTGCTCGCAGCTTGTGGGATCTTTCCAGATTAGGGGTCTAACATGTGTCTCCTACATTGGCAGGTAAATTCTTTACCGTGGAGCCACCAAAGAAGGCCCTCCTTTACTTTTTATTTTTGGCATAAGGTTTATATATTATGTATTTGGTGGTTTGTTTTCTTTCCCTTGTCTTTGGCCGCCTCCATTTCCTTTCAAATGCTAGTTTATTTGTTTATTCCCAGGGCATTCTATTTCTCATCTGTGTAGACTGGCTTTGAAATTTTCACTAACAGATCAAGGTAAAGAATTTGCCTCACTGGAAAAACAGACCAACTTGTTCTTCAAACAGCACACATCTTCAAAAGCTGCTTATGAAGTCTGGAATCTCTCTGGTTTCATCGCCTACTTTTTCCTAAGATGACTTGAAATAAGCTTTTTCCTCTCCAAAGAAATTCTTAGCATTTGGCAAATTCATAAAAAAGAAAACTGCCCCCCCCCAACCTCATGTAAACCTTCATTTGGATTTGTTACATTTCCATAAAAAAAAAATGGAGACAGGAATAGACTTGTTTTCTAATATATTATATATATATATTTAAATTAAAGTATAATTGACTTACATTATATTACATTAGTTTCAGGTATACCACATAGTAATTCAATATTGTCATACATTACAAAATGTACACCATGATATTTCTAGTTACTATCTGTGACCATATAAAGTCAATACAATATTATTGATTATATTCCCTATGCCATACATTACATCCCTGTGACATTTATAAGTGGAAGTTTTTACTTAACCCCCTTCTCTAATTTTGCCCACCTTCTCATACTTCTCCTCTCTTGCAGCCACTAGTTTCTTCTCCATACCTGGGTTGGTGGCTTCTGTTTTTAGACTCCATGTGTAAGTGAAATTATATAATATTTGTCTTTCTCTGTACGACTTGTTTCACTTAGCATAATATACCCTACATCTGTCCATCTTGTCATAAATGACAATTTCATTCTTTATAAGCTGGAATAATATTCCACTGTATAATCACATGTTCTTTATTTATTCATCAGCGGACACTTAGGTTGTTTTCATGCTTTAGCTATTTTGAATAATGCTGCAATAATGAATATGGGTTTACAGATATATTTTTGAGTTAGTATTTTTGTTTTCTTCAGATAAATACCCAGAATTGCAGGATCATATAACAGTTGTATTTTCAATTTTTAAGGAACCTCCACACTGTTTTCCATAGTGGTTGCAGTAATTTAAATTCCTACCCACAGTACATGAGAGTTTCTTAGTCTCCAAATGCTTGCCAACATTTGTTGTTTTTTGTCTTAGCCATTCTAACAGGGATGAGGTGATATCTCATTGTGGTTTTGATTTGCATTTCTCCTGATGATTAGTGATGCTGAGCTCCTTTTCCTGTACCTGTTACATCACCAGATTGTCAACACCGAAATTGGATTGGTTAGATTCGCTGCAGCAAAAGATGGAGAAGCTCTATACAGTCAACAAAAACAAGACCAGGAGCTCACTGTGGCTCAGATCATGAACTCCTTATTACCAAATTCAGACTTAAATTGAAGAAAGCAGGGAAAACCGATAGACCATTCAGGTATGACCTAAATCAAATCCCTTATGATTATACCGTGGAAGTGAGAAATAGATTTAAGGGCCTAGATCTGATAGATAGAGTGCTTCATGAACTATGGAATGAGGTTCATGACCTTGTACAGGAGACAGGGATCAAGACCATCCCCATGGAAAAGAAATGCAAAAAAGCAAAATGGCTGTCTGGGGAAGCCTTACAAATAGCTGTGAAAAAAAGAGAAGCAAAAAGCAAAGGAGAAAAGGAAAGATATAAGCATCTGAATGCAGAGTTCCAAAGAATAGCAAGAAGAGATAAGAAAGCCTTATTCAGCAATCAATGCAAAGAAATAGAGGAAAACAACAGAATGGGAAAGACTAGAGATCTCTTCAAGAAAATTAGAGATACCAAGGGAACATTTCATGCAAAGATGGGTTTGATAAAGGACAGAAATGGTATGAACCTAACAGAAGCAGAAGATATTAAGAAGAGATGGCAAGAATACACAGAAGAACTGTACAAAAAAGATCTTCACGACCAGGATAATCACGATGGTGTGATCACACATCTAGAGCCAGACATCCTGGAATGTGAAGTCAAGTGGGCCTTAGAAAGCATCACTATGAACAAAGCTAGTGGAGGTGATGGAATTCCAGTTGAGCTATTTCAAATTCTGAAAGTTGATGGTGTGAAAATGCTGCATTCAATATGCCAACAAATTTGGAAAACTCAGCAGTGGCCATAGGATTGGAAAAGGTCAGTTTTCATTCCAACCCCAAAGAAAGGCAATGCCAAAGAATGCTCAAACTACCGCACAATTGCACTCATCTCACATGCTAGTAAAGTAATGCTCAAAATTCTCCAAGCCAGGCTTCAGCAATACGTGAACCGTGAACTCCCTGATGTTCAAGCTGGTTTTAGAAAAGGCAGAAGAAGCAGAGATCAAATTGCCAACACCCACTGGATCATAGAAAAAGCAAAAGAGTTCCAAAAAACCATCTATTTCTGCTTTATTGACTATGCCAAAGCCTTTGACTGTGTGGATCACAATAAACTGTGGACAATTCTGAGAGATGGGAATACCAGACCACCTAACCTGCCTCTTGAGAAATCTGTATACAGGTCAGGAAGCAACAGTTAGAACAGGACATGGAACAACAGACTGGTTCCAAATAGGAAAAGGAGAATGTCAAGGCTGTATATTGTCACCCTGCTTATTTAACTTATATGCAGAATACATCATGAGAAATGCTGGACTGGAAGAAACACAAGCTAGAATCAAGATTGCGGGGAGAAATATCAATAACCTCAGATATGCAGATGACACCACCCTTATGGCAGAAAGTGAAGAGGAACTAAAAAGCCTCTTGATGAAAGTGAAAGAAGAGAGTGAAAAAATTGGCTTAAAGCTCAACATTCAGAAAATGAAGATCATGGCATCCAGTCCCATCACTTCATGGGAAATAGATGGGGAAACAGTGGAAACAGAGTCAGATTTTATTTTGGGGGCTCCAAAATCACTGCAGATGGTGATTGCAGCCATGAAATTAAAAGACGCTTACTCCTTGGAAGAAAAGTTATGAGCAACCTAGATAGTATATTCAAAAGCAGGGACATTAATTTGCTGACTAAGGTTCGTCTAGTCAGGACTATGGTTTTTTCCAGTAGTCATGTATGGATGTGAGAGTTGGACTGTGAAGAAGGCTGAGCGCTGAAGAATTGATGCTTTTGAACTGTGGTGTTGGAGAAGACTCTTGAGAGTCCCTTGGACTGCAAGGAGATCCAACCAGTCCATTCTGAAGGAGATCAGCCCTGGGATTTCTTTGGAAGGAATGATGCTAAAGCTGAAACTCCAGTACTTTGGCCACCTCATAAGAAGAGTTGACTCATTGGAAAAGACTCTGATGCTGGGATGGATTGGGGACAGGAGGAGAAGGGGAGGACAGAGCATGAGATGTCTGGATGGCATCACCGACTCGATGGACGTGAGTCTGAGTGAACTACAGGATTTGGTGATGGACAGGGAGGCCTGGTGTGCTGCGATTCATGGGGCCGCAAAGAGTCGGACACGACTGAGTGACTGAACTGAACTGAACTGGCCATCTATATGTCTTTTTAAAAAAAAAAGTCCATTCAAATCCTCTGCTGCATTTTAATCAGATTTTTTTATATATTGAGGTTTAGGCATTTTTTTTAATAGCTTGGACATTAACCCCTTACTGACCATGTCATTTACAAATATCTTCTCCCATTCAGTAGAGTGGCTTTTTGTTTTGTTAATAGTTTCCTTCACTGTGCAAAAGCTTTTTAGTTTGATATAGTTCCATTTGCTTGTTTTTGTTTTCATTGCCCTTGCCTGAGGAAATGAATCCAGAAGAATATTGCTAAGATGGATGTCAAAGAGTGTTCCGCCTGTCTTTTCCTTTAGGAGTTTTATGGTTATGTTCCAGTCTTAATTTTGAGGGTTTTTTTATGATGTAAGATAGTGGTCCAATTTCATTCTTTTGCAGGAAGCTATTCAGTTTTCTCAGCGTCATTTATTGAAGAGGCTCTCTTCATCTCCCCCCAACACACACACATAATATAGTCCTGCCCCTTTTGTTGTAGGTTGACTATATGTATATTGGTTTATTTCTGGGCTCTATATTCTGTTTCATTGATCTGTAAGTCTTTTTTTGTGCCAGTGCCAAATTATTTTGATGACTGCAACTTCATATTTTAGTCTGAATTTAGAGAGTGTGCTATCTCAAGTTTGGTTCTTCTTTCTCAAGACTAGTTTGTCTATTCAGGGTCTTTTGTATTTCCATACACATTTTAGAATTACATATTCTAGTTAGATAAAAAATGCCATGGGTATTTTGATAGGGATTTCATTGAATTTGCATATTGCTCTGATTAGTTTGGACAATTTAGCAATATTAATTCTCTCAGTCCACGAGCATTCTATGTGCTTCCATTTATTGTGTCATTCTTTCATCAATGTCTTATAATTTCAGATCATAGGTCTTTCATCTCCTTGGTTAATATTCCTACATATTTTACTTTATTTTTTGATGCAATTGTAAATGAGATTACTTTCTTAATTTCTTTTTCTATGGTTCATAATTGGTTCATAAAATGCAACAGATTTCTATATATTAATCTTGTATTCTGCAACTTTGCTGAATTCATTTATTCTAATAGTTTCTGTGTGTGTGTGTTTGTGGAATTTTTAGAGTTCCTATGTATGATATTATGCCATCCACAAAGGAGAGACTTTCTTTCAATTTACCTCATACTTCTCAAGTGATATTTTTAAAAGATCAAGCCATAGTTTTATAGTTTAGCTTGCGTATGCCTTCCTTTTTTTCTTTCCTTTGTATTGGCAGTTTCATCTATTATACTTTAGTGAATTTTTGCAGAATAAAATTTATTTTACTATCTCTATGGAATGTTGACAGAAAGTTTAATGTTCACTGCCACACAAGAAAAGCTGTTTTTTTTTTTTTCCTCAGTGTTCAGGAATAATAGGAATAAGTAGAAATATTTTAATGTAATACATAAACTTCAGTGTCAGCAAGGTCTGACTTTTCCACAACACAAATTGTCGACATTGAGATAATATCAGTGGACAATGGCGCAAGTTTAGGGATCCTCTCCAAACTTCTTTTTCTTCTCCAAAGCAACTTGGAATTAGATTCTAGCACTACTCAGAGGAATGTCTATAGGTAAGCAAAATCAAAACCAAATAAACTGTCCAGTCCATAGGCTATTCATATGGCTCAAACTCCAGTTTTATTTGAAGAAAAGAAAAAAAAAAAAAAAAAAACAGTCTTGCTACATTAATGCTATGGAATAAAATTCTTAGGTTAGCTTTAAATATCTGTCAATTAGTAGGCAGGAAATTATTTTTTCCAGTTAAAATTATCTTAAATTTAAGTTGATGCTTCCCATTTCATCTTATTTCTCTGAATTATGTATCAAACTTTTTCCCAAGCCATGTGAGTGAAATAAATTACACTTTAGAACCAGCTAGTCAACTATGCTAGTAGAGAGGCAGCTTTTATTTTTTTTAAGATACATGTGAAAGCTAATCTTCAATGCTTATAGATTCAATAATAAAGCAGCAGCTGTCGTAAAAATACATCTTAAAATCAAAGTAGTTTGTGACACTCTCATTTGAATGCTTAAAATGGGGTCTAGATTGAGAGGCAAAAAAAAAAAAAAAAGATTTGCTTTTGGTTACTTTATAAATGACATTTATTTGGGGGAATTTGATAAATATTTATTGTACTTGTCACCTCTTGAATAAAGGCTGAAAGTCTTGAATTAACCATATCTGTGTGCATTCGGAAGAGTCTTTTGTGAGATACATCATAGTGACATGTTTGCTGCTAGGTGTCACTATTGCTTCAGTGTTGTTCACTCTGGGACGCTTTCTTGCACTGAGATGAGAGGCATTTCTCTGGTCTCACTGGATGGTCAGCAGATGACTCACTAAAGGAAAAACTTGAAGTACCATTTTGTCAAGTAAAACTTATTTTAGTACTTAGAGCTCCCATTAGAGATTTAATTTCACTGGAGATTTCTTATGACACTTTTCATGATGTTGATTATGATCATGACAGAAGATAGTAGGGGTGGTAACTGGTGGGGAATCGAAGCTTTGACTGTATTAAAAACTCCCTGTTAAGTAAAAATCTCTTGAAAATATTAAGAACAAATGTTATCTTTTATCTCTAAACCTATGTGGTTTTTTTTGTTGTTGTTGTTGTTTTAAAAATACCCTAACATGTTTATGTTTCTTTTATGTATTTGATTTACTTTCATGTATACATAACAGAATATATTTTTCTCCCCCACTATACTATTTCCTGTGGGCTTTCATAGGTTATTAAATCTATTGTTCTGACATAAGTTACTAAAGGCTCCTCAAGCTCCCTCCAGTTGGAAACCACTTTTAATACTTTTATTCCTCAACAGCATCTAATACAATTAGCACCTTAGAGGATTAAAAACAAACCTTTATTAAAGCACAATTTCTAACATTTAGGAGAAGAAAGTGGTCCTACACAATAGAGGTTGCACATGTTTGGACACTGCCCATGACTTTAACCTAAAATCATTTGATTAATTTGTCTTGTTAAACAGCTTACTACTTACCTATAGGGTGATGAGACGAATCCTTTTGAGTTCATAAATTGTCTTATAAACAATTCAGCACATCATTAAACCCAAATAGAGTTATTTATTTTTCTTAGAAAGACAATTATGAACTTCCATGGAAGGCTCCCTATGTGAACAAAGGGTAGCACTGTACATATGGTTCAAAAAATATTATAATTTAAAACAAAATGAGAATGATAATTCATAATTTTCTCTATGAGATCAAGAGCCCTCAAATCTTTTAATCTATAGAGTGGAACCTGTCAGGATTTTCTTTGACCCACCACACAAAGCACATTAAGTATCATTTATGTAAAATAATACAGAAATGGTATCTTCATAATTAGGTGAGGTAATTTGGTACAAGAACAATCTAAATGGCAATTCAACATAATGTGATTTGATGTCTGGCTAGAGTTTCAGAATATGAATGGCTTCACAGGAAACAACTCATGAGTAGGGATGGTTATAACTTTTTTCTAAATTAAGCAATCATGAACTTCCAGGTGTGATTTTATGTTTCATGAATTTGTTTGCTCAGAGTAATTGAATAATACAAGTAGAAATACTCTTGCATTTTAATTCTTATTTTAAAATGTAAATCTTCAAACATATATGAGCCATTTTTGTTTTTAACAACACAAATAGGCAGATCAAAATCAAGCAAATTTATATTTATACCTATTATAATATATTAAAAATATTATACAAAGAAGAATTCACTTCTATGCTAAGATATACTATGATGAGTTCACAGCAATTGCCTAAAGCATACAGAAATTAGTGACTGTCCCTGCTTTGATGCTGCTCTGTGGAGTAAAGGAGCTGGCCAAAGAGGCCAAATTTTTAGATATGTTTGTTTTCTACAGAGAGGCAGAAAACCAGAACCACAGGTAGTGCAAACCAGGTCCTCATGGGCTCCAATAATAAGTAAGTCCAACCCAATAATAACCTGAAATCTGATACAGAAATATTTCCATCTTTTTGTTCTAAAGGAAAGGTAGCAAAGCCTTGCATTTATGTTAACATAGTTGAAGGAACCAACTTTCTTGACTTCAGACTATATTACAAAGTTACAGTCATCAAGACAGTATATTACTGGTACAAAAACAGAAACAGACCAATGGAACAAGTTAGAAAGCCCCGAGACAAATTCACGTACCTATGGGCACCTTATCTTAGACAACTTCTGCTGCTAAGTCACTTCAGTCGTGTCCAACTCTGTGTGACCCCATAGACGGCAGCCCACCAGGCTCCCCCATCCCTGGGATTCTCCAGGCAAGAACACTGGAGTGGATTGCAATTCCCTCTCCAATGCATGAAAGCAAAAGGTGAAAATGAAGTTGCTCAGTTGTGTCTGATTCAGCGATCCCATGGACTGCAGCCTACTAGGCTACTCCATCAATGGGATTTTCCAGACAAGAGTACTGGAGTGGGGTGCCATTGCCTTCTATCTTAGACATAGGAAGAATGAAAATACAATGGAGAAAAGACAGTCTCTTCAATAAGTGGTGCTGGGAAAAGTGGACAGCTACGTGTAAAAGAATGAAATTAGAACACTTCCTAATTCCATACACAAAGATAAACTCAAAGTGGGTTACAGACCTAAATGTAAAATAAAAACCTATAAAACTCTTAAAGGAAAATATAGGCAGAATGCTCTTTGACATTAATCACAAGATCCTCTATGATCCACCTCCTACAGTAATGGAAATCAAAAACAAAAATAAATGAATGGGATCTAATTAAACTTAAAAGCTTTTGCACAGCAAAGGAAACCATAAACAACATGAAAAGACAATCCTCAGAATGGGAGAAAATAATTGCAAATGAAGTAACTGACAAAGGATTAATCTCCAAAATATACAATTAGCTCAGGCAGGCCAATATCAGAAAAGCAAACAACCTAGTCAAAATATGGACAGAAGACCTAAACAGATGTTTCTCCAAAGAAGACATACAAGTGGCTAAAAAGCACCTAAAAAAAATGCTCAACCTCGTTATTATAGAAAAGTGAAAGTGAAAGTTACTCAGTCATGTTTGACTCTTTGCTACCCCATGGACTGTCCATGGAATTCTCCAAGGCAGCATACTGGCGTGGTTAGCCTTTCCGTTCTCCAGGGGATCTTCCCAACCCAGGAATAGAAGCGGGGTCTCCCACACTGCAGGCGAATTCTTTACCAACTGAGCCATCAGGGAAGCCCGTAATGCAAATCAAATCTACAATGAACTATCGCCTCACACCAGTCGAAATGTTGTTTTGTTGTTATTCTTTTTCAGTAACTGAGTCATGTCTGACTCTTTGCGACCCCACAGACTGCAGCATGCCAGGCTTCCCTGTCTTTTGCTATCTCCCAGAGTTTGCTCAAATTCATGTCCATTGAGTCGATGATGCTATTGAACCATCTCATCCTCTGCTGCCCTCCTTTCTTTTTGCCTTCAGTCTTTCCCAGCATCAGGGTCTTTTCCAGTGAGTCACATCTTCACATCAGGTGGCCAAAGTATTACAGCATCAGCTTCAGCAAGTCCCATTCAGGGTTGATTTCCTTTAGGATAGACTGGTTTGACCTCTTTGCAATCCAAGGACCTCTTCAGCCTTCTTTCTGGTCCAACTCTCACATCCGTACATGACTACTGGAAAAACCATAGCTTTGACTATATGGACCCATCATCAAAAAATATACAAACAATAAATGCTAGAGAGAGTGTGGAGAAAAGGCAACACTTTTGTACTGTTGATGGAAATGTAAACTGATACAGCCACTGTTCTGAATAGTGTGGAGATTTCCTTAAAAATTATATTTAAAAGTACTATGTGACCCAGCAATCCCACTACTGGGCATATACCCTGAGAAAACCACAATTCTAAAAGACACATCTACCCCAATTTTCATTGCAGCACTATTTACAATAGCCAGGACATGGAAGCAACCTAGATGTTCATCAATAGATGAATAGATAAAGAAGTTGTGGAACATATACACAATGGAATATTACTCATCATAAAAAGGGAAGGATTTGAGTCAGTTCTACTGAGATGGAAGAACCTGGAGACTGTTATATGAGTGAATTAAGTCAGAAAGAGAAAAACAAATATATTAATGCATATATATGGAATCTGGAAAAATGGTACCAGTGAACCTATTTATAGGGCAGCAATAGAGATGCAGACATAGAGAATAGATTTGTGGACAGAGTGGAGGAAGCAGAGGATGGAAGGAGTTTAGAGAGTAGCCCTGAAACCTATACAGTACCATATGTTAAATAGATAGCTAGTGGGAATGTGTTGTATGATGCCAGGAGCTCAATCCCGGTGCTCTCTGACAACCTAGATGGCTGAGATGAATGGAAGGTAGGAGGGAATTTCAAGAGGCAGTGGGCATATGTATACCTATGATTGATTCATGCTGATGTATGGCAGAAACCAACACAACATTGTAAAGCAATCAACCTCCAATTAAAAATAAGTAAATTAAACAAAAAGCATACATTCATGAGATATGACAATTAGAATCACATTGTTAGTCTAGTGTGTTCATAACTTCTACTTTAACAGTGATTCCCAATGATATTTTATGGAAGAACAAAGTGATTTTTTTCTTAGTATATGCCAAACACTTAAATTTTCTCAACAATACCCTAACAAAGACTTATGATAAATACATATTATTTTCTTCTGAAAATAGAAGAGTTTGCCTTGGTTGCATTCAGTGCAAAAAGAATAAAAAAGTAGATATTGAAAAATTATTCCAGAAGTTGAGCTAAAATGCATTATCACTCCTATTTTTAAGCTATCATAAAATGAACCAATACTCATTGAGTTTAAGATGATAAAAAGTTACCTAAAATCAAAAAATGCATCTGGAATTGAAAAATAAAAATGATGAATAAGGAAGCAATCATTTCATATTTTCAATCATTTTAAAGCAATATTTTCAGACATAAAATTCTGTTTCTCTTAACTAGTTTTCTTCTCCCTAACAATTGCTTTTATATCCCTTGGAACTTCCTCCCATTCTGTTTCACATTTAAATTGTAAAACTATTTTTAATAGGAAAATTCATGTTGAGATTCATGTTCCTATTGTTCATATTGCTGAGATTCATGTTACTATTTGTTCATATTGCTAGGTCTAATGGTCAAACATATTTTGTTTTAGAAATAATATATCTTTGATTGAAAATATTTTTATAAAGGAAGAACTAGATTGATTAAGATTAGCTACTAATACATACATTGGAAATGCTTCTTCTTTGTGGGACCTACAATTATCTTCATATTATTTTCCCCTGGGTGTCAATGTGATGATGTCACTGAGTAGTTAAGGACTATGGCGTATGGCAGACCACTCTGGTTTTTATACTGTATCAGTTGGGCAAATTACTTACCCTTTTGAACTACATGTTCTACAATGTGGAAAAGAGCAGAAATTTTATTAGTTGGGGGGATTTTTATTAGTTAGGGAATTTTATTAGATGGATATACACAGAGGTTAGGGAAGGCAACTGGGTACAGAAGTAAGCTGTCATATGTTGAGAGCAAAATGTGGCAAGGAATCATGGTTGAGAGAGAACAAAATTGAATAAACTTGAATATATGTCTAAAGGCAGGTGAACATGTGCCATTTGTTTGGGCAAGTCATTGATTTTATTGGTAATCTACATAGTATATAATGGGAATTCATGCCAGAAAGAACAAAAACAGCAACAAAAAAACATTTTGACCTGGAATTGCATGAATTTAAAGATGATTTTGTCAAATGGACATGCCTTTAATCATACAGGGGACAAACCATAATGACATTGATCAGATTCTATTGTTGAGTCTTTTGATGCCAGCACAACCGAGAAAGCTTTAATTAAATGAAGAAGATATTTTGCATATCCTTTAAGGAGGAATTTTGTGTCAAAAATGCAACTTCAAGGTAACACCCTGTCAATAGTGAATATTCCATTGCTTGGATTACTGTGGATGTGACTTCTGATGCATCTGAACTTTTTACACACTAGTATTGCACACATGATAGGTTTCCCGGGTGGCAAAGAATTCACCTGACAATTCAGGAGACGTGGGTTCGATCCCTGAGTTGGGAAGATCCCCTGGAGAAGGAAATGGCAAGCTACTCCAATATTCTTGCCTGGGAAATCCCATGGACAGAGGAGCTACAGTCCACGGTGTCACAAAGAGTCAGACATGACTTAGCAACTGAGCACCCAGGCACTGCACAGATGACTTCTTTTCTTGGACTTTTCACTCCAAGGATCACTACAGAAGTCACCTTTTCTAGGGTCCCTTCTTTATACCATTTCTTTGGCCTCGGGCTGGACAGAGTGCTCAATATTAACCAGAATCTTTGGATACAGACACTAAAATCAATCTAGATAGTTTCAGCATAAAGGAATTTATGAAGTGTAATCAACTTTTCACAGTACTGTTAGGAAGCAATCACAGTATTTTCAGGAAGGATGAAGAAAAGGACTCTCAGCTAAGCCCTTAGAAAAACTTCCAAAACCATGGCACAGAACAAAGTCAAAATCAAGGAAGCTGCTGCCTTTACCATGGTTGCAGATCCAAGAAACTGACCCTGTGGCCATTGACTTTACTACAAGCCATCTCTGTGCAAATGTGCATGGGTGTTAAGTCACTGCCTAACTGGTGGTTTAGTCGCTAAGTCATGTCTGACACTTGCGGTCCCATGGACTGTACCCTGCCAGGCTCCTCTGTCCGTGGGATTCTCCAGGCAAGAATACTGGAGTGGGTTGTCATTTCCTTCTCCAAGGGATCTTCTCCATCCAGGAATTGAACCTGGGTCTCCTGCATTGCAGGCAGATTCTTTACCAACTGAGTTATCAGGGAATATTACTGTGGGGAGCCTACAATTTTTAATCACTTTAGATATGCAAGTTCTATCTCATAGTAGTAAAATAAAATAAAACCTCAAATAAAATAAGTACATGAAAATATTTCAGCACAGCATAATTCACATGGTAGAAATGCCAAAAACCTATCATCATGACCATTGTACTCTTACTTGTATATCTACCTGTTTTAGACTGTAGATTCCTTGAGGATACTGACCATGTTCTTAATTTTATATTTCAATGCCTATTGGAGTATCTGGCAAATATTAGATGGCCAATAAATATTAGATGGCCAGTGAAAAGAAGATTGCATGAGGAAAACAAGTGCATTCTGTGGGGATATCGTGGAGATTAATAACATGGAAATACTAAATGGATGCATTGACATTTATTGAAGAGTCTTGAGTTTTAAGAAATTAGGACAGCTTGCATACATAATGAAATCAAATTACTAATTATTATTTATTTGCAATTCAAGTGAAAAGAAGTGGTTAATGAATATGCTTTTTAAAATATTAGCTATATATTAAAAATAGTGGCAGACTCTTCTGTTAACTTACTTATTACTTAATCAGCAACGTTAAGAAGTTTTAAGCTAATTAATCATCAATACATTTATCTGTATATTATGGAAGTTATTTTCTCAAAATAAATTTAGTCTGCTAGGTGCTCTACTACTTATTATTCATGAATCAAATGGAACTTCGTTGGCTTGTAAGGGATGATACTAAATGTATTTGATTTAAGGGTTTAGGTGGGAAAATTTTTCAGTTGATAATATAAATTTGAAGTTTGAAAATCAAGAAATAGCATTTAAGATTTCCTTATTCAACTTTTTCCAAATGGTTTAGTTCTGATAGTTTAAATCATTCTAGCCTCTCAGAGTTAAAAGGAATTTTACTATCTGCTGATACATTATTCTCAGAGAGGAAGTCTCCTTTGCATAATTCCTGTTGGGTTATTGTCCAGTCTTGGCTGGGCTACCTTCTTGAAACACTGAAGATGGGAAAATTATCAATTGCCTTTGCCTGGTGGTCCAGTTCTTAGGACTTCATGCTTCCACTGCAGGGGGCCTGGGTTAGATCTCTGGTTAGTGAACTAAGATCCCACATGCCATATGGCATAGCCAAATAAAAGGAAGAAGATAAGGAAATTAACATCTAACAATGCAACTTAATTTCCCACAAAATTTCAAGTTTTTGTAAAATTATTTCAAAGGACAATGGAAATCCTTCACTGTATCTCACAAGCATTGGTCTCGTTTTGCTAAGAAATAAAGGCTTCAATGTATTTCACTGAATCTACAAATAGTGCATTTATCACTTTTACAATTTGAAAGCAGCTTTCACTTCATTCAATATTTTCCACATTATAATGATAAATTCTACACTAAATTTTCTTTGAAAAATTGTTGTTCATCTGAGCTTCTTCTTCCTGGCTTATTCTCTTATTCCAGGAAGGAAGCTGTTTTCCCAAGTAAGAAGGCCCTACTTCAGCACTTCTAGTAGAAATTTTCCTTTAGGACTTAAAACCCACGTATCTATGGCTTAGCTCCCAACTGCACTATTGTTATGTGCCTAGCAATTATATGCCTCCTTTAAACCTATTTTGTGAAAGCAGCATTTTTTTTTTTTTTAAATTCCTTCCTCACCGGCACAAAGGGCAAAGTCTTTTTGACTCTCCTTATCCTATACTAGCCATAGGTGTGGCAATTGTGGGGCATTAGAAATGATCCTCCAGTCTCTTTCTCCTTGGTGCTTTGCTACAAAATGGAAAGAGTTATGGTTAGTATAAGGCAATATGGGGAGGATAAATCAATGGCTTTCTAGAGGAAACACTAAGAAAGAGGAAAAGGGAAAGTCAAGAGTGGGCCGTGGAGAAGAGGCATCATGAGAAGGAGTGCTTTAAATCACTGAAAGAAGCCCCTGGAATCCCCACAAAGCTGCACATGCTTCATACAATTTAGAAGGAGGCCAGAAAGACTTTGAGATTTGAATTACAGTGAAAGTCATGCCCATATTTCCGAATGACACTTAGGAGGTACATAAGAAGTAAAAATCATAAAAGCACTGAAAAGTCTCTAGAGACTAAAAGAGTATGGGATTGCTTGCCCACAGAGGGCAGGTCAGGAATTGTTATCTGAATCTAACAAGATCAACTATTCTCTTAAAAAGAAAAAAAAAAAAATATAGTCCATCAAATCCAAACACTCTTTTTCATGTACAAAGAAACATATTTTGAGAAACATAGAATTAGAGGGAGGTGACTGTATATGACTGATATATCAGTATATATATATATCAATCAATTATATATATATATCAATTATATATATTGATATGTCAATATACATAATTATGACTGACTTGCTTTGTTGTACAGCATAACCATCACAGTATTGTAAAGGACTTTTCCTCTAGTTAAAAATATATATAAAAATGAAATAAAATGAACAGGATGGAATGCAAAATGACTATACGTGCAAAGAGCCAGGAAAACCAAAACGACTTTCAAGAGGGGAAAGCAAGCAAATAAACAAAAGAAACCTGTACATATTGTGCCAATGACAAACTGAAATGTTAGACTTTTTGGACAAAGATTTTAAAACAGCTGTAATAACAATACTCTGAAAAGTGAGAGAAAATATTCTTAAAATGAATGAAAAGAGAGAATTTCTCTGAAAAGTAATAAAAACTATAAGATGAAATAAGTGAAAAAAACCTATAACTGAAAATACAGTAATAGTGATAAAAATTCACTGAAGAGATTCAGTAGCAGAGTTGAGATGACAAAGAAAAGAATAGTGAACTTGAAGTAGATTGACAGAAATTATCAACCTGAATAATGGAGAGAATAAAAAAAACTGAAAAAAATTAATATAGTTTCAGGAATCTATTAGATAATATCAAAACAGACAACCTTAGTCTCATTAGAGTCCCAAAAAGAGAAAAAAAGAGATTGGTGCACAAAAATGTTTGAAGAAGTAATGACAAAAAAAATCCCTAAATTTGGTGGAAAACATATCTTTAATAATCCAACAAGCTCACTGAGCTCAACAGGATAATTTCAAAGAAAGCCACACTCAGAGATGTCAAAATCAGACTGTTGGAAATCAAAGATAAAATTGTTTTCTTTTTTTTTCTCAGAAATTATCATCACATCATATAAACAAACAAAGGTTTTCCACCAGAAATCATGGATGCCAGAAGACATTTGAACAACATTATTTAAAACACTGTTAACACTAATAGAAGAGAAATGTCATTTAAATCCTATTTCTAGCAAAATTGTCTTTTAGGAATTAAGTAAAAATATATATTGTCATATGAGATCTTAACATAACCTGATCTCTTATAAATGAAGGAAGAACAAAAGAAAATGTAAACATCTAGTTAAATAAGAGACTAGTTTTGTCTGCTAATTTTATTAAATTATGTGTGGCTATTGAAAGCTAAAAGTATAATAACACTTTCTGAGGTGAGTTTCAATGTAAGCAGATATACATCAAAAAAGCAAGAGGGTAAAGCCTTATATTTAGTCATGAAAAAAAAGTGTTAGTCACTCAGTCATGCCCAACTCTTTGTGACATATGAACTGTAGCCCGCCAGGCTCCTCTGTCCATGGGATTCTCCAGGCAAGAATATTGCAATGGGTTGCCATGCCCTCCCCCAGGGGATCTTCCCTATCCAGGAATTGAACCCACATCTCCTTTTTCTCTTGCATTGGCAGGCAGGCTCTTTACAACTAGCGCCACATTTAGTCATAGAGTTTATTTATTTTACCTGAAGTGCTAAACACAATAATTCTAAGTAGTTTGGGTAAAGATTTGTATATATGTTGTAATCACTAGATTAGCAACTTTTCTTTTTTTGGCCATGTTGAGTGGCATACAGGATCTTAGTTACTGACCAGGGACCAAACATGTGCTCCTTGCAGTGGAAGCATAGAATCTTAACCAATGGACCTCCAAGGAAGCCCCAACATTTTTTTCTTGAAGACAATAGGAAGATTAAAATAAAATTCTAAAAAACAACTCAACTTTTAAAATGTAGGGAAGAGAAGTCACAGGAAGAAAAACAAAATAGACAAAAAAAAAAAAAAAAAAAAAACTAATAAAATTGTAGACCTAAATTCAACCTATAAATAATAACATTGTAGGTAAATGATCTAAACACACCAAATAAAATCTAAGAATTCTTTTGAATTTTAAAAATATCCTTCTATGTACTATCATAAATAAACTAGAATTATGTTGATATAAATAAAAGGATTATAAAGAAAATACTATTCCAACAGCAATTAAAAAAATGCTCAGGTCTTTAACGTCAAAAAAAAAAATAAAGAAAATTATCGAGTGAAAAAGTACATCAGAAAATGATATATATATATGTATACACACACACACACACACACACACACACACACATATACATAGTGGAATACTATTCATCCATAAAAAAGAATGAAATGTTATTTGCAACAACATGGGACTGGAGGGTATTAAGCTTAGTTAAGTAAATCAGACAAAGAAAGACAAATGCTGTATGTTATCACTGATATGTGGAATTAAAAAATAAAACTAGTAAATACAACAAAAATGAACAACAAATTGTGAATCACTATGCTGTGTACCCAAAACATAAAAATGGTAAATCAGCTATCAGTTCAGTTGCTCAGTTGTGTCTGATTCTTTGCAACCCCATGGACTGCAGCATGCCAGGCTTCCCTGTTCATCACAACTTCCAGAGTTTACTCAAACTAATGTCTATTGAGTCAATGATGTCATCCAACTATCTCATCCTCTGTTGTCCTCTTCTCCCACCTTCAATCTTTTCCAGCATTAGAGTCTTTTCAAATGAGTCAGTTCTTTGCATCAGATGGCCAGAGTATCGAAATTTCAGCTTCAGCATCAGTCCTTTCAATGAATATTCAGGACTGATTTCCTTTAGGATGGACTGGTTGGATCTCCTTGCAGTCCAAGGGACTCTCAAGAGTCTTCTCCAACACCATAGTTGAAAAGCATCAATTCTTTGGCACTCAGCTTTCTTTATAGTCTAACTCTCACATCCATACATGACTACTAGAAAAACCATAGTTTTGACTAGATGGACCTTTGTTGGAAAAGTAATATCTCTTTTTTTAATCTGTTGTCTAGGTTGGTCATAACTTTTCTTCCAAGGAGAAAGCATTTTTTAATTTAATAAGCTATACCTCAATAGAAAAAAAATCAACAACTGTACACTGGGGCTGAAATATTAGAAACCAAAAATTAGAAAAAAACACACATTACAAAATCCTCCCCATCCAAGTGAAATATTTAGATATTAATTTAACAAAAATGTGCAAGATTTGTATGCTGAAAATACAAATACTCGTGACAGAAATAAAAGAAAATCTAAATAAATGGAGAGGAGTGATACTCAGTTAAGAGAAAGATGTGATATCAATCCTTTCCAAATGATCTGTAGATTTAATTCAGTTCCAATCAAAATCCTAGCAGGATTCCTGGTACAGATAAGCTGATTCCACAATTTATGGGAAAAGCTCTAGAAACTTGAATATTCATAAAAAATTAATCAGAATCAAGTTGGAGAACCCACACTACCTGAAATTAACACTATAAACTATAGCAATGTCTAGACAGTGTGGCATTTGTCAAAAGATAGACACACATACCAATCAATCAAAATACAGAATTCTGAAATAGAACTTCAAATATGATCAATTTATTTTTGACAAACAGGCAAAGAAATTCAAAATAGGATGGGCAGTATTATCAACAAATGATGACTGGACAACTGGACATTTGTATAAAAATGAACCTATATTAATATCTAATATCATAAACAAAAATTAATGCAAAATAGTCCATAGACATAAATGTAAATTGTAAAACACTGAGAAAAATATAGGAAGTAATCTTAATGATATTGAGTCTAGCAAACAGAATTAAAATACAAAATTAAAAGCATGATCCATAAAAATAAACAAATAAAAAAGACAAATTAAACTCTATAGAATTTAAAAAATCTTCTCTCTAAAGTACAACATAAAGAAAATGATAAAGAAAACAAGTTAGTAGAAAATGTTTATAAATTACAAATTTGACAAAGGACTTTTATCCAGAATATATTTAAAAACTCACAAAAATTAATATAAAAAACAATAAAAATGGCAAAAATATTATATAGACAATTCATTAAAAGGAATACCTGGTTTTAAAATAATCACATGAAAAGGTATTCAATATAATTAGTCATCTGTTGTTTAACTGTTAAATCCTGTCCAACTCTCTTGTGAGACTAGCTTGCCAGGCTCCTCTGTCCATGGGATTTCCCAGTATTTATATAGGACTGATTTTTACCATAGGTTAAATGAATTATGCATTTTTTATGTAACAATACAAACCTGTGCTAATGAGAATAAGTCCTCTGATAATGAACCATTTCCTATAGCTCTTCACATGCACAGGGGTTCTGATGGGGTATTATTCAAAATTTCTATCCAACTGTGCAGAGGAAAGATCTCCAATCAGCCTGAAGCACACTTTAGAAAACATATACTCCAGGTAGATAGAGTAAATTTACTTGTGCTGGAATATTAATTCTAGATGAATCCTGTAAACAATTCCCCTGGAGTCTCTTGATTCATTTGAGAACCTTATAATACGGAAAAGACCCCAAATAGATGCCAGTTATGCGGGATGTGGCATTGTCCTGAGGGCAGCATATTTACAATGATTAGAGCTGTGCTGCACCCTAGCATCAACCCTGCCTGAGCCATATGTCACTGGGTCACCATATGGACAAGTCACCTAACCGCTCAGAAGTTGTGTCCTCATCACTTCATTCACTCCTGTAATGTAGCCTATCATCTCATTTGTCTTGGGGGCAGCTGTAACATAACTGAAACTCAATTATCTGTCAGCGTCCACAAGATTTCAGGCCCTGAATCAAACGACATACATTTAATCCTAGCTCCAACTCTTTCTGAGTGTAAATTTTGCAAGTTGCTGTCATCTCTTTGCCTCCATTTCTTAATCTGTAAAACAGACATGACGCTGAAACTACCACATAGGGTTTTGGGAGAGTACTTAAAATAATATATATGTATATATAATGTAACACAGTGCCAGGCACAGAGAAGACATATAAGAGGCATGATGATATAGAAGGTGATAATGATAACATTGGTATCATACTGCAAGAATGCCAGTTTCCCTCCCCATATAAGACATTGCTTTCATACCAAGGAGAACAATGTTATATTTATCCCATAAATGCCATCTTGTTTGTTTCAGTTTATTATTCAATCTTATTGAGAAACTTGTGTGTCTTTTTTCTGTCCTATCACCTACATATGTGTTAAATACTGCCTCCCTTAAAGATAAAGGGCTTCCCTGGTAGCTCAGATGGTAAAGAATCTGCCTGCAATGCAGAAGACCTGGGTTTGACACCTCAGTTGGGAAGATCTCCTGGAGAAGGAAATGGCTACCAACTCCAGCATTATTGCTGGAGAATTTCATGGACACAGGGGCCTGGTGGGCTATATTTCATGGAGTCACAAAGAGGTGGACATGACCGTACTGAGTGACTAACACTTTAAAGATAATAGCATGAATCAAGGCAAGTATGAGCTGCAAATACGAGTGGCAAAGTAGTAAAACTGTGTAAGACTGGAGTGAGTAGCCTTTCCCTTCTTCAGGGGATCTTCCCAACCCAGGGATTGAAACCAGGTCTCCTGCATTGCAGGTGGATTCTTTACCAATTGAACCACAAGGGAAGCCCAAAAATACTGTAGTGGGTAGCCTATCCCTTCTCCAGCTCATCTTCTTGACCCAGGAACCGGACCTGGGTCTCTTGCATTGCAGGCGGATTTTTTACCAACTGAGCTTTCAGGTAAGCCCTAATATGTCAGACAGTGTTAGATTTGAGGTACAACATTTGTAAACATTTTCAAAAACATTGGATATTTACCATATAACTATTATCATTAAACATGCAGTTATCCATATAAACCACAAGAATATAAAGAGAAAAGAATCATGCCTTGATTCGTGATACTCTAAGCATTTTCTAACTTGCTGTTAGCGTTCTTCCATTTTAGAAAAACCTAAAATTAATATATACATCTTATCAGACTGCATGGATAATAGTGCCACTGAGACTGATAATACAGGAAGAAAAAATCACAGGGAAAGGTGAAAGGTGATGAGTTCAGTTTTATATGAAAAGCCTGGATATGGGAATTTATCCTGTAGATAGTTTAGAAGTCTGTTCTTACAAGAGAGACCTAGAAAAACAAATGTAGGTGGTATAATCTTTGATAGGCCAGGGTTAGCCATACTGTAAGCCTAATGAAGCAGTATATAATAGGGGGCAGAAGTATATGAATATAGAGACTAAAAGTTTCTTTGTATATGTGTTAACAAGACCTTTACCCTAGCCTAATGACCCAATGGCAGCAAGCTCAGTTTTGGTCTCCTCTATGTTAGCGGCTAAAATAATTGAGCTTCCTCAATACTTTGGATCTAGCGAATAGTGAAAATGACAAATCTGTCCATTTTTTGGATTCCTTTGTCTTGTATATATTATTTTTACTCTTTTTATGATTAAATAATAAAACAGAAGTGAAAGCAATTTTAAACCTAGTCTGAGTGTTCATTCTTGCCAAATTTGTAACTGAGATCTGATTCTGTGGTCTGGATTAACTCATCATTGTATTTAATATTTAAAGGCATGACTATGAACAAAATAATGTATAGTGTGGAGAACAATGAATTGAAAACCAAACTCTATGTTAGTGTCATAGTTCCTTTTATTTATTTATTTTTTAATTAATTAATTAATTTACTTATTTTTAATTTTTACTTTACAATTCTGTATTGGTTTTGGCATAGATTGACATGAATCCACCACAGGTGTACATGCGTTTCATAGTTCCTTTTAAAACTTGGATATTAATATGCTTATTGAGACCTCTAGTGGCTCTGGAGGTACACCAATTAGATTCCCTTAAAGAGGACTTGCTATAAGGAATGGAGATAACTGGCAATCCCCAATCACTGTATGTTTGGACCTGCATCAGTATTCACACTGATGCTCCCTGCTCCCTCAAGCTCTTTACTCCTTCTGATAACACGGTGGGGGTGATGGAACAAATCGCTTCCTGCCCGAAGCAGGCTCTTCTGACCTGTACTCTCTGCTCTGGGACTTCTCATGGGGCTGGGACTTTCCCAGAGCTGCACTGCAGTTGGGACTCTTCTGACCCAATCAGTCCTCCTTCCTTTCTGCTTTCACAAGCATCAGGTCTGGTTTGCTCTAGGGAGATTTACCATGCCTAAATCTGCTCCATCTGCCATTTATCTTTCACAAGCATGTCCTCCCATCAATCATGTGTGGGTGCAACTCGTTCTGTCTTAGCATTTGCATATAGAGGATTCAACCCATATCAAAACAGTCTTCAGAATGAAAACAAAAGAAACAGTGTTGTTCTTTAATCTTTACAACTGTGGAGTATAAAGTTTCATCCACAATCATACACAGACTATCTGAAAAGAATAAGTGATGGACAATAAAAATCTCAGTTGTCGGATCAAATTATCCACTTTTTAATATTCCTTGCATACAGTGTGCGGCTAAGTATGACTATTTGGAAGGGTCATTGTGAAGATGAAATTATATGAAACTTGTCAAAGCATAAAATTCTAAATTACTTATTAGGCCTTCTTCCTTTTTCCAACTCTATATTCTGCTTCATTCTCAGGCCTTTCTAGTTCTTTGAACTTTACCTTGGCCCTTTATTTAATTTATAGCTAAATAGACTTAACATCATTCCTCAGAAAGTTCAAAAAGATCTATCTAGGACTGGAACCCAGGACTCCAAATTTCTATATCTTGCTCCCATAGATCTTATAACATCAAAGACAGGCATATGTGAACCTTGGGTACATTTTACAGCAAGTTAATGCTGAAATAGGCCAATTTTACATAGAGAGCATATTCAAGTAATACCAGTTTGATATAAAATAGTGGCATCTTAGTGGGCCATGTCTTTTTCCTTTTCACTGCTGTTATTTCTGGAAAACATAATCTGAGGGCAACTATTCTTTCCATTATTGATTTTTCTGCACTTTCATTATTTCGGATCAGGTAAATGCTGGTTTCCTTTGTGGGCTTACAGACAGAACATATCAAACAGAGATTTACAGCCCCCAAAGAGACCAGCTTTAAAAGAATACTTCAATGGTGGTGAATAAACAGACAAATATCTAATGGGGTAAAGCCAGGCTTACTTATCCCTTTTGATCAGAAAACTTGGTGTTAGTGTTTATAATAACAAAGAGTTGATTTATTTATTTCAGAAGGCCTGCACCTACCTGATGTGCTTTTTCTGTGGTAGAATGACATAGAAAAAAGAGCAAATGCTTTAGAATTACACAGACATAGGTTTGAAAGTATGCTGTACTATTTTTTTAAACTATGTGAATGTGTCTTTAAACTCCATGGTTTTCAGTATTTTTATTTATAAAAGGTGATAATTATAGAGTAAATCCACAAGAGTTCATATGTAGATTAAATGAGATAATTTTTTAAAATATCAAATGTTCTGCTAGCTATACAATACAGACTTAAGCAATGGGCTTTTAATCAATTGAAAATCATCCATTCTTTCACTTATTCAACAAATATTTGTTGAGATGACAATCTAGATGTTAGGAGGCAGTGCTAAACAAAACAAAGAACTTGCTCAAAAATAAACATATTGCAACAATATGTGATACAAAAAATAAGTATATTAAGTGGTTAGAGTTTGTAATATAAAATCTATTATTTTAGATCAAGTAGTCAGGAAGTCATCTTTGAGAATGTGACATTTTAACTGGGAACTGAATGACACAAGGAGGCAAATCATACAAACAAGAGATGAATAGTGTTCCAGAGAGGGAAAGAGAATAAATGCAAAGCCTAGAGACTGTAACATGCTGCAGATGTTTGAGAATTAGATCCTGGTTGAAGGGAAAGGTGTGAAAAGGATGGTAAGAAATGAGGTGGAAGAGATAGTCCAGGGCAGGATCATTGAGGGTTATATTGAAAAGTTTATTCCAACTGTTATAAAATTTCCTTCGGGAGTTCTGAGCAGCAGGCTGCCTGATCAGCCCTACATTTTTAGATTCCTGGAATGAGAGCAGGCTGTTGGGGAACAAGAGATAAAGCAGGGAAGCTAGGAAGGCTAGGGAAGAATCCCAGGCAAGCGATGATGGAAGCTTGGTCTGGTACCACTGATAAAGTTTGGTAGAAATGGAGAGATTTGGGGACTCTTTGATTATTGAATCATTTATCTTAAAAGAAATACCAGTTAGGTTCCTGTGAGCCTCTGGTCACATTTTCATCAACTAATCAATACATAACCTTGTAGTAAGCATGTTTCTGTTTAAAGACCTTAATTAACATATACTGTTGGTTCATTAATATTGAATTTATAGCCAGCACCAGTATAACTCATGGCTGAATGAAGTTTATCTATTATTTTCATAAGACATATATGGCCTTCTTGCATTTAGGAAAACTAGACAGGACTGCATGCTAGGCTTCGGCCACTTTAAACAGTGAAGTCACTAATGCAAGACACAAAAAGCAGAAAACGTGGCACTAAGTAAACGGAAGAAAGTATATTTGTTTACAGTGTGAGAGCTGAAATAAGAAAGCAAGTGTTCCCTTGTGGGACCTCAGCTGGGGTACTTGAGCCATGAGGTAAAACTCAGATTTTCTGCTGCTTTTTTCATGTCAATCAATGACTTAGAAGGGCTTCCCTTGTGACTCAGCTGGTAAAGAATCTGCCTGCAATGAAGGAGACCTGGGTTTGATCCCTGGGTTGGGAAGATCCCCTGGAGAAGGGAAAGGCTACCCACTCCAGTGTTCTAGCCTGGAGAACTCCATGGACTATGAAGGACTGACCTGGGAAAGAAACATAAACTTTTATCCATGAAAAGAAGGAAGATCATATAGATACAAATATAAGTAGGTTTACACATGTTATGGTTGAATATGTGGTTGAAGCATTTATTCACCTGATTTTGAGTATTTAGATATTTTGTCATGCTTTTATTAAGTAATATTTTTTATTTCTTACACTGATGAGTCCAAGATTTATAAAAGATGAAATATTTATTTGGAATAAATTTCATAGACAAATGAAAGAAATTGTCTACTTAGAAATAAGTGAAGTCAACTAATTAACACATTTTTATTGAGGCTGTTTTATGTGCCTAGCATTATGCAAGCTGCGCTTTTCGGAGACAAGTTTAAGGAAAAAAGCTTTCTTACAATTAAAAATCCTTAAACATTCTTTGGGCTTCCCAGGTTGTGCTAAGAATCGTCTTCTACTCATACCACAGGAGACATAAGAGATGCGGGTTCAGTTTCTATGTTGGAAGATCCCCTGGAGGAGAGCATAGCAACCCACCCCAGTATTCTTGCCTGAACAATCTCATGGACAGAGGAGCCTGGCTGAACACAGTCCATAGGGTTGCAAAGAGCTGGACACGACTGAAGCATCTTAGCACACACATAACAACTCTTTAAAAATAAAAATGAACATTTTGTATAAGATAATGCAACGTGCATTTTCCTTGTCCTGTCATTGGCATATCCCTTAAAGTAGATTTATAATATAAATGCTTGTGGTGGTGACTTAAGAGTTAAAATTACTCAGTGGAGGCTTCTGTATTAACCAATTACTACTCTATTTCAGTGTATTAAAAGGAATACTTTTCTCTCCTCATAGTGGTACCAATTTCTAAAGTAAGAAAACTTTAATTTGAAAGATTAATATCAAATACTAAATATATGTGCTTATATATGTATACAGGTTTATATATCAAAAAAGGAACATTACCAAGTTAAAAGAAGTGGAAGGTAGGGAAGAAAGAGATTTAAAAAAAGTAGAAAGAAAAGTCTTTGGGTTGTTCTCCTCAGTAGGTTTATTTCATGGATACTTGGCATCTTCCCTCTCGTATGAATAAATGCAGCTGCAGCTCTCTGCCAACTATAATTTAGTTGCAGTAATTCTAACCTAGCAGAGGGCACATGATTGTTACTTATCCAGCAGAAACAAAGGCAGTGTGATGCGTAATTCCATGCTCATGCTACTTCTTTATTACTATACTTTATAAATCATTTCTTCTTTCTGCTTTATTCTAAACCCCGGGTATTTGAGCATGGCATGACTTGTTTTACTCTAATTATAAAAGAAAAATCAACCAAAAATAATCATCATAATAAATTAAGAAACTGACATGTATTGGGTGGCTATTACTATTTTCCATTCAGGGTGCAAAACATTTTGTGTGTATTACTCATATAATACAGTAACTTACAAAATATCTGTGTACACACTGCTATATTTAAAATGGATAACCAACAGGGACCTACTGTACAGCATGTGGTACTCTGCTCGATGTTACGTGGCAGGCTGGATGGGAGGAAAGCTTGAGGGGGGAATGGATACATGTAAACGTGTGGCTAAGTCCCTTAGCTGTTCCCCTGAAACTATCACAATATTGTTAATTGACTATACATCAATTAGTTGTACAACAAAATAAGAAGTTTAAAATTAAAAAAAAAAATCCATCACTCTTACAATTTTATGGATGAAGAAACTGAGGGTTATATAAATTAACAACCCTTCCAAAACCTGTATACTAGTACATCATAGATTAGATATTGGCTTTCCATCAGTGTTGGGGAATACATGGTGTTTAAATGATATGTTTAGGGGGCGGCCCTAAGATGGGGGAGGAATAGGAAGGGAAGACCACTTTCTCCCTCACAAATTCCTCAAAAGATCATTTCAACGCGGAGCAAACTCCACAAAACAACCTCTGAATGCAGGCAGAGGACACCAGGCAACCAGAAAAGCAGATCATTGTCTTCAAAAACAGGTAGGAAAAAATATAAAAGACAAGAAAAGAGACAAAGGAGGTGGGGAGGGAGCTCTGTCCCGGGAAGGGAAGCCTGTCCTGGGAAGGGAATTCTAAGAAGAGAGGTTTCCAAACACAAGGAAACACTCTACCTGCCGAGTCTAAGGTGAGCCTTGGAAACACAGAGGGCAACATAACAGGAAGGAAAAACGAATAAATAATTAAAACCAACAGATTACAAGCCCAACAGTAACTCCCCCAGTGGAAAAGCAGCGCAGACACCTGCAACCGCCACTAGCAAGTGGGGGCAGGGCAGGGAAGCGCGGGAGACGCGGGCTGCCGTGCTCGGTAAGAAGCAGGCAGAAACGCCCCATGCGTAACCAGAGCGATCGAACTTGGGCTAGCAAACCAGACTGGGGGATAGCTACCACGTGAAAAGCTGGAACATAAGACCCTGCCAGGACCGCGCACAGAACAAAGGACTGAACGGAAATAGCCGTCTGCAGACCATCCCCTGCCGGGGACAGGCAGCCAGAGCTGTAAGGGCTGGAAAGGGGCAATCGCAGCCCCGGAGAGACTTTACCTAAAAAGCAGCAGGCAGGCTTCTTTGCTGAGACTTCAGGGGATGCAGGACAGTCACCATCCGCCTCACAAGGAGCGCCAGCAGTACACCCAGAAAACTGAGCAGTAGAGACAGAGAAGGGGACAAGTTGCGGCGACCGCGCTCGCCAAGCTCCCAAGCTGCTCGGACCCGGGAGGGGTGCAGAGCGCAGTCCCAAACAAGTTTGTGCCTCTGAGGGTTACCTGGGCGCCAAACTTGAGCGGCTTGGACCGTGGAGGTGCGCGAAGCCTGGGGCCGGCCTCGGATGGTTCCTGGCTGAGCTCTGTGGAGCTGTAGCGGTTTGTGCGTCGTGGGGGGAGACAGGTCCAGCGGGGTTGAGACGCTGTGTGCCCACGACAGTGCTATTTGTTTGCAGCATCCCCCCCTCCCCACAGCGCGACTGAACTAGTGAGCCAAAAAAAAAAAAAAAAGTGTCCACCACCGCCCCCATGTGTCAGGACGGAATTCAGACACTGAAGAGACCAGCAAACAGAAGTTAAACAGAGAGAACCGCCTTGGAAGTGACCCCACACGGCCCACAACATCAGAGAAGGGCCAGATATATCTTCACAGTTTTTACAATCATTCCTTTTTTTTTTTTTTTGGCTTTCTTTTTTTTTCCCTCTAACTTTTTTTTTTTAACTGTTAAGTCTTCTATTTCTCTACTTTTTATTTCTATAACTATTACTTTTCAAAAAAAAAAAAAAAGACTCTACATTTTTAAGGCAAACACCATATATAGTCTTCGTGTGGTTGTTGTTGGTATTTCTTTTTTAATCTTGTGGGGTTTTTGTTTTTTCTTATATTTTTTTTCCTTATTTCTTTTTTTTCTTATTATTAATTTTTTATCTTTTTTCTTTTTTTTCTTTCTTCCTTCTGCTTCGTCTCTTTAATATTGTATTTTTGAAAATCTAACCTCTACTCTAGGTTTTTAATCTTTGCTTTTCGGTTTTTGTTGTCAATCTTGTACATTTCATAACCCAATCTTACCTGACAGCGAGATTACTGGCTTGACCACTCTCTCCTCCTTTTGGACTCTCCTTTTTCTCCACCAGGTGGCCTCTGTCTCTCCCCCCCCGCACCGCCCCCATCTCTTCTATATCCAACTCTGTGATTCTCTGTGTGTTCTAGATGGTGGAGAACACCTAAGGAACTGATTACTGGCTAGACCTGTCTCTCTCCTTTTCATTCCTCTCTCTTACCCTCCTGGCCACTTCTGTCTACTTCCTCTCTCTCCTCTTCCCTGTATAACTCCGTGAATACCTCTGAGAGGTCCAGACTATGGAGCGCACATAAGGAAGTGACTATTGACTAGCTTGCTCTCTCCTCTTTTGATCTCACCGCATCTCATTCCAGTCACCTCTAACTACCTCCTCCCTCTTCTCTTCTCCATGTAACCCAGTGAACCTCTCTGGGTGCCCCTCAATGTGGAGAAACCTTTCATCTTTAGCCTAGATGCTATATCATTGGTGCTGTATAGATGGAGAAGTCTAGAGACCACCGTAAAAATAAAACCGAAAACCAGAAGCAGGAGGCTTAAGTCCAAAGCTTGAGAACATCAGAGAACTCCTGATTTCAGGGAACATTAAGCAATAGGAGCTCATCAAATGCCTCCAAACCTACACTGAAACAAAGCTCCACCCAAGGGCCAACAAGTTCCAGAGCAAGACATATCACACAAACTCTCCAGCAACACAGGAACACACCCCTGAGCTTCAATATACAGGCAGCTCAAAGTTACTCCAAAACTTTAGACGGCTCATAACCCACTACTGGTCACTCCACTGCACTCCAGAGAGAAGAAACCCAGCTCCACCCACCAGACCTCCAACACAAAACTCCCTAACCAGGAAACCTTGACAAGCCACTGATACAACCCCACCCACAGTGAGGAAGCTCCACAATAAAGAGAACTCCACAAATTACCAGAATATAAAAAGGCCATCCCAAACGCAGCAATATAACCAAGATGAAGAGACAGAGGAATACCCAACAGGTAAAGGAGCAGGAGAAATGCCCACCAAACCAGACAAAAGAGGAAGAGATAGGGAATCTACCTGAGAAAGAATTCCAAATATTGATAGTGAAAATGATCCAAAATCTTGAAGTCAAAATGGAATCACAGATAAATACCCTAGAGACAAGGATTGAGAAGATGCAAGAAAGGTTCAACAAGGACCTAGAAGAAATAAAAAAGAGTCAATATACAATGAATAACGCAATAAATGAGATCAGAAACACTCTGGAGGCAACAAATAATAGAATAACGGAGGCAGAAGATAGGATTAGTGAAATAGAAGATAGAATGGTAGAAATAAATGAATCAGAGAGGAAAAAAGAAAAATGAATTAAAAGAAATGAGGAAAATCTCAGAGACCTCCAGGACAATATGAAACGCTCCAACATTCGAATTATAGGAGTCCCAGAAGAAGAAGACAAAAAGAAAGACCATGAGAAAATCCTTGAGGAGATAATAGTTGAAAACTTCCCTAAAATGGGGAAGGAAATACTCACCCAAGTCCAAGAAACCCAGAGAGTTCCAAATAGGATAAACCCAAGGCAAAACACCCCAAGACACATATTAATCAAATTAACAAAGATCAAACACAAAGAACAACTACTAAAAGCAGCAAGGGAAAAACAACAAATAACACACAAGGGGATTCCCATAAGGATAACAGCTGATCTCTCAATAGAAACTCTTCAGGCCAGGAGGGAATGGCAAGACATACTTAAAGTGATGAAAGAAAATAACCTACAGCCCAGATTACTATACCCAGCAAGGATCTCATTCAAATACGAAGGAGAAATCAAAAGCTTTACAGACAAGCAAAAGCTGAGAGAATTCAGCACCACCAAACCAGCTCTCCAACAAATTCTAAAGGATATTCTCTAGACAGGAAACACAAAAAGGGAGTATAAACCTGAACCCAAAATAATAAATGGCAACGGGATCATACTTATCAATAATTACCTTAAATGTAAACGGGTTGAATGCCCCAACCAAAAGGCAAAGACTGGCCGATTGGATACAAAAACAAGAACCCTCTATATGCTGCTTACAAGAAACCCACCTCAAAACAAGGGACACATACAGACTGAAAGTGAAGGGTTGGAAAAAGATATTCCATGCAAATAGAGACCAAAAAGAAAGCTGGAGTGGCAATACTCATATCCGATAAAATAGACTTTAAAACAAAGGCTGTGAAAAGAGACAAAGAAGGCCACTACATAATGATCAAAGGATCAATCCAAGAAGAAGATATAACAATTATAAATATATATGCACCCAATATAGGAGCACCGCAATATGTAGGACAAATGCTAACAAGTATGAAAGGGGAAATTAACAACAACACAATAATAGTGGGAGACTTTAATACCCCACTCACACATATGGACAGATCAACTAAACAGAAAATCAACAAAGAAACGCAAACTTTAAATGATACATTAGACCAGTTAGACCTAATTTATATCTATAGGACATTTCACCCCAAAACAATGAATTTCACCTTTTTCTCAAGTGCTCATGGAACCTTCTTGAGGATAGATCACATCCTGGGCCATAAATATAACCTTGATAAATTCAAAAAAATCGAAATCATTCCAAGCATCTTTTCTGACCATAATGCACTAAGATTAGATCTCAATTACAGGAGGAAACCTATTAAAAATTCCAACATATGGAGGCTGAACAACACGCTTCTGAATAACCAACAAATCACAGAAGAAATCAAAAAAGAAATCAAAATATGCATAGAAACGAATGAAAATGAAAACACAACAACCCAAAACCTGTGGGACACTATAAAAGCAGTGCTAAGAGGAAAGTTCATAGCAATACAGGCATACCTCAAGAAACAAGAAAAAAGTCAAATAAATAGCCTAACTCTACACCTAAAGCAACTAGAAAAGGAAGAATTAGAGAACCCCAGAGTTAGCAGAAGGAAAGAAATCTTAAAAATTAGGGCAGAAATAAATGCAAAGAAACAAAAGAGACCATAGCAAAAATCAACAAAGCCAAAAGCTGGTTCTTTGAAAGGATAAATAAAATTGACAGACCATTAGCCAGACTCATCAAGAAGCAAAGAGAGAAAAATCAAATCAATAAAATTAGAAATGAAAATGGAGAGATCACAACAGACAACACAGAAATACAAAGGATCATAAGAGACTACTATCAGCAATTATATGCCAATAAAATGGACAACCTGGAAGAAATGGACAAATTCTTAGAAAAATACAATTTTCCAAAACTGAACCAGGAAGAAATAGACAATCTTAACAGACCCATCACAAGCATGGAAATTGAAACTGTAATCAGAAATCTTCCAGCAAACAAAAGCCCAGGTCCAGATGGCTTCACAGCTGAATTCTACCAAAAATTTCGAGAAGAGTTAACACCTATCCTACTCAAACTCTTCCAGAAAATTGCAGAAGGGAAACTTCCAAACTCATTTTATGAGGCCACCATCACCCTAATACCAAAACCTGACAAAGATACTACAAAAAAAGAAAACTACAGGCCAATATCACTGATGAACATAGATGCAAAAATCCTCAACAAAATTCTAGCAATCAGAATCCAACAACACATTAAAAAGATCGTACACCATGACCAAGTGGGCTTTATCCCAGGGATGCAAGGATTCTTCAATATCCGCAAATCAATCAATGTAATTCACCACATTAACAAATTGAAAAATAAAAACCATATGATTATCTCAATAGATGCAGAGAAGGCCTTTGACAAAATTCAACATCCATTTATGATAAAAACTCTCCAGAAAGCAGGAATAGAAGGAACATACCTCAATATAATAAAAGCTATATATGACAAACCCACCGCAAACATTATCCTCAATGGTGAAAAATTGAAAGCATTTCCCCTAAAGTCAGGAACAAGACAAGGGTGCCCACTTTCACCACTACTATTCAACATAGTTCTGGAAGTTTTAGCCACAGCAATCAGAGCAGAAAAAGAAATAAAAGGAATTCAAATTGGAAAAGAAGAAGTAAAACACTCACTGTTTGGAGATGACATGATCCTCTACATAGAAAACACTAAAGACTCTACCAGAAAATTACTAGAGCTAATGAACGAATATAGTAAAGTTGCAGGATATAAAATCAACACACAGAAATCCCTTGCATTCCTATACACTAATAATGAGAAAGTAGAAGAAGAAATTAAGGAAACAATTCCATTCACCATTGCAACAAAAAGAATAAAATACTTAGGAATATATCTACCTAAAGAAACTAAAGACCTATATACAGAAAACTATAAAACACTGATGAAAGAAATCAAAGGGGACACTAATAGATGGAGAAATATACCATGCTCATGGATCAGAAGAATCAATATAGTGAAAATGAGTATATTACCCAAAGCAATTTACAAATTCAATGCAATCCCTATCAAGATACCGGCAATATTTTTCACAGAACTAGAACAAATAATTTCAAGATTTGTATGGAAATACAAAACACCACGAATAGCCAAAGCAATCTTGAGAAAGAAGAATGGAACTGGAGGAATCAATTTGCCTGACTTCAGGCTCTACTACAAAGCCACAGTCATCAAGACAGTATGGTATTGGCACAAAGACAGACATATAGACCAATGGAACAAAATAGAAAGCCCAGAGATAAATCCACATACATATGGACACCTTATCTTTGACAAAGGAGGCAAGAATATACAATGGAGTAAAGACAATCTCTTTAACAAGTGGTGCTGGGAAAACTGGTCAACCACTTGTAAAAGAATGAAACTAGATCACTTTCTAACACCGCACACAAAGATAAACTCAAAATGGATTAAAGATCTAAATGTAAGACCAGAAACTATAAAACTCTTAGAGGAGAACATAGGCAAAACACTCTC